>NW_025335641.1:553632-704752 GCF_004798865.1 Varanus komodoensis
GGAAAAATCCCACACACTCATGCCCTGATCATCACCTTTTTCCCAGCTGGACTCAGCCATGCTTGGGCTCAGGCAAATGACCTCATGAATCTTTCTCAATCAAAGCCAGGTTCACACATTCTCATCTCAGGGGCAAGAACACCCATCCACGCCCTTGCTTTCAACCCTGCCCTGAAGAGGACAGATTGGTGCGGCTGCGTGGGGAGCTTCTATTTCCTGAGGAACCCCCAAACCCACTCTGGCCTACGCTTACCTCCCAGAAAGGGCAACACATTTCAATGCAAACAGGCAAGACAGAAAACACAGACAGCAACAATAGAACGGGACATAAACCATACTGAGAACTCCAAGTGTCAGTCCAACAAGACAGACGACAAAACAGACAAGACAGACGACAAAACATCAACAAAACAGACGGCAACAAGACAGACGTCAAGACAGACAATCTAAACAGGAACTGAGGCCGGAAGCGACGTCTCGCCTCAGACCAGAAAGTAGCCCTTACGCTGCGTCCAGCAGGCTTTTCTTTCCAGTACCAGATCTGCAGATATTCAGAACAGATGGCGGGTAACCGCCGTGCGCACTTACCGGTTACTCCTCTCTCGGCTAGTCAGACGTCCCACCGAACTGGGGTAGAGGCATAAGATGCCTATGGGCTCGTCCCTGGTGTCGGGGGGAGGCAAGACCGATAGTCTCAACATCTCGCTGGGGCCTCCAAATGTTGTGGGGCGATTTTACAGACGAGACCAGAGACTGGTTGGAATTACCGAGAGATTTATTTACCTGCCGGCAGGGACCACGCACTCGTGAGAGTGTGGTGCTGAGCAGATCGAAGGCAGGATTTTTATACTCTTTTACACGGACGGCTATGCAGGTGCTTGAATAACAGCGAACAATAGGGGAAATCCACTGAGCTACATTCGCACACTTTTTTTTATGCTAAAGCAAGCAAGCGAGTGAGTGTACAGGGCGTGACGTTATGCTGGAGTGTAGCAACAAAGGCTGCTTTGTGGTCAGCCTTGCGTAGCGTGCACATTCGTTGGGGTTCTTGTTCTTATGCGAACAGGACACTCTGATCATGCTTCTTACCTGTGACGAGCCATGCCCTAGCTGCATGTTCGATTAAGAGGGGGGTTACAACACTCCCCCCCACCCCAAAATTGCTGACAATCAACATCCTGAGTAAACAACAGAGATCAGAGTTGGAGTAAATGCTCAGTGCTCAGAAGGGTGGGATGTAAACTGGGTTCATCCATAGATTTTGGTTTTTGGGACTAGTGCTTTTCAGCTTGTTCATAGATGACCTGGTGAAAGGGGTTAGCAAAGGGCAGGGCAAAATTTCAGGTCAAAGTACCCAAATTATTTAGTTGGTAAAGGGATCCAGTAGAATCTGCAAATCTGCCGAATAGACATTAAAGTGGCAAGAATGATTCTTTGTTAAGTAACTGTAATTTAATCCAGATTAGAATTCTAAGGAAGAATAGCATCCACTTAGGCAAAAAATTTGGCAGGATAGTTAGGGTTTGGGCTACTTTTTACACATGAAATATTGAATATAATTTTGCTGATGCAGCACCTTATTTATTTGTATCCTGCTTTTATCTTCTGTTTATATCATTATACATAAATAGAATAAATATATTCTGTTTATATATAATTATATGGTTATTCCCCCCATCACTGCGTATTCTGCTAATTTATTTTTCCAATCTTCACTAGATGGGCAATCAACTGTTCTCCGTGTTGCAGTAATTTTAACACTAGTTACTGTTATCATATAGTTAAATAATTCTTTCATATTTCTTGGATGAGTTTCTGGCAAAGTACTCAGTAGCATATCCCTAGCGTTCAAAGGAATGTTAATTTTCAGAATTCTCTGTATTTCAGCATACATTTTTTAACTGCATGTCCTTACTGCATATATGGCAAGTTCCCATCCCAAGTTCCCATCCACTTCCTTGCATTTCCAGCAAAGAAGCTCCCATTGTCGAAAAGATTTTGTAAGACAGGTTTCAGCGAGGCTTCTAGCAGACTCAAATGTAAACCTAATTCTGAGAACTGCGAACAAAGAAAGAGAACCGCTTCCTGGAAATCTCTTCAATTTCACTTTCGTTTCTCCATTTGCAAATGCTGCCGGCATCTTCGGGAACTTGAGAAGGTTGCGTGGCAGCAGTTACGGGAACGCAAGATCAACCGCGGTAAGAGTTTGGGCTAGTTTAAAATCCCTTTTAGAGAAAGCGAAGCCGCGGCTGTTCTATGTGTCGGACATGTGGCTCTCTTTATGGTCCAGGAATGAGAATTTTCCTTGCTCTCCCCTCGGCAGATTCTTCTTTGCTTTGCATACTGACGCGCTGCATTCTCGGCGTCCTTACATATCCTGGCTAAATTGGTGTGTGTATACGTTTAAGAGCGAAGGCGTTTAAGAGGGGTGGTAATGCTTAATGGGTGCATAGAGAAATCCTATGCAGATCTGTTAAGAGGTAAGTCTCACCTAATTAAATGTTTAGCCCCACTTAAGAATTCAAGCTTTAAGGAAAGAGACCGCTCCCCCCTCCCTCTTTCTGTGTTCCCGCCTCGCTTGTGTGTGTGACTACTTGACGTCACTGCTGTGAAGTCCAGAGTTGTTATCTAGTCGACTAAAGGCTTGGGTTAGTTTTATTAATTTGATCTTAAGGAAATACAGGACAATTGGAATGGGGCAGTTAATTATGATTTGGAAGGAAGAATACGTCCCGGCACTGTAAGCCGTCCTGAGGCTTGTTGCAAATAACAGCATAGAAATGTTTTAATTAAATTAAATTTCCCTTCCCTAAGTTTCCTTCTGATCTCACTGCTGATAGGTGTCGCCCTGCTCCCCATGCACACATAAAGACCATGAATATCATATTAAAAATTGAAAATTTGCATCATGCATATGGTGAACAGGGTGAAAGTTAATCTCTTGTTAACAGCCCAGGCCTTATGGGAATGAGGAAGTATAAAACCCTTCATTTTGAGGTATGTAATTACATGTTTTCTGTTTCTGTATGCTGTATTTCTTTTTTCTAGCATGGGAGAGATAGAAGGCATTTGCTTCCAGGAAAGCATAGAGGATGATTTCCCCTAAAAGATGTATGGAAGATGTATTTGAAATATTATTGCATATTGCTTATGCTTGCTTTCTTGTAGTGTGCATGCATGTGTCTATTGTATGTGAATTGAGGCCCATTATGGCCCTGGGTATGTGACTCTGTATGGCAGCATCCTGCTTTTTCTTTGGTTGTGCTGCACATTTATGAATCTCCGTGGAATAGAAGTTGTTCCTGGGACAAGAGAATGTGCCTTTGTGAGACTGTGATTTCTCCCTTTTGCATGCAGCCTTACAGTGAATGCGCCTCAGTTCTTCCTTTCTGTGTTATGAGTTAATGCCTGTTGGGGATTCAAAGACTGTTCTGCCTCCTATGATCCCTTGGCTCCATCTCTGCTGACCTGGCCTCCACCTCTCCAATCAGATTGGGCAGCATCCCCAGGGAGGCTTGCCTGGCCTTCTCTACATTCTCTGCATTCAGGCATCAAGCAAACACCTTTTTATTTCAATGGTGCTTTGTTAATTTGTTTTAAGCAGTATTTTAACTGTGGGGTATGTTATAAGTGCTGCACATTTTATGTTGGTTTTAATGTTTTATTATTTTTGTAATCTCTGTTTTTATATTGTATTTTATTATGTATTTTTGTTGTTGCAGCTTGCCAAGGGAGCCATATGGCTATTGGGGTGGGTTAGAAATCTAATCAATCAGTCAATCAATCAGGCAATAATACTGGATTGATTGATTGATTAGATTTCTAACCCACCCCTTCCACACCCCCAGAGTTGTCCCAATCTGGATGGCTCTGCCTATGCTTGTAATTTTCTTTCCCAGTAACTGATCCATTCGCAAAGGATGAATAGGCAGTGAAAGTTACAGACAGGGGCCTCAGTACAGAATAGAGCAGGGGTTCTCAAACTTTTTAAACAGGGGGGCAGTTCACTGTCCCTCAGACTGTTGGGGGGCTGGACTATACTTTGAAAAAAATATGAATGAATTCCTATGAACACAGCATATTAAAAATAATTACAATTAATTATTTTAAAAAAATAATTAAAATTTTAAAAATGTTTGCTCTGCTTGCCTGGGCTGCAGCAGAAGGCCAAGACGAGGTGGAGAAATGCATGTCCATAGTCAAGGGGTATAGCTACAATGTCTGCGATCGTGCTGGGGGGGGGGTGAAGATGGACGTGATTGCACTTGTGTAGGGAAGAAGGGTGCGATTGCTGGCGCGCTTGTGCAGGGAAGGTGGGCGTGATTGCGGCCACCTCCTTCCCCCAGCACGATCGCAATTGCACCCGCCTTCCCTGCACCAGTGCGACCGCAGCCATCCCCCCTCCCCCAGCACGATCGTGCAGAGAAGACAGGGATGATCATGGGCGTGCTTGTGCAGGGAAGGCAGGCAGGATCACAGGCATGCTGTTGCAGGGAAGGCGGGTGTAATTGCGGCCATCTCCCCCCACAGCATGACTGTGATCATGGCCATCTCCCCCCCACCCAGCACGACTGCGATCGCACCTTTCTTCCCTGCACAAGTGTGCCTGCGATTGTGGCCATCTCCCCACTGAGTATGCCTTTGCCGGCTCAGAGCTTTTGGACTCACTCGGAGATCCTAGCGAGTCCAAAAGCTCTGAGGCGGGCCAGATAAAGGAGCATGGCGGGCCATATGCAGCCCGCAGATAGTAGTTTGACGACCCATGAATTAGTGTTAAAAATCAACTCATTCCCAAACAAGGTTGCTGTTGTGGAGTTTATCCCTCAGAAGTAAAGCCTACTGTGTCATGTGGAAGTTAGACGCTAGGAAGTTTGTTCAGGATTTCAGACTAATTGCATAAATCTGTGCTAGTGTCACCAAATGTCAGTCGAGGTCTGGACTTGATGGGGACTATTGTCCAAGTGTGCTGTGATTTGTGTCATCAGCTAAAGTGTTTGGTGTGGCTAAGGCTGCAATCTTGTGACCATTTACTTGGGAGCAGGGCACACTGAATATAGGGCCAAATTAGACATCGTGTGGTGTGTGCCTTTGTTCCCTGTTCCTCCATTGCTGTGGTCATGAGAGAACTGGTACCTGCTCTGGGGAAAAAATCCAGCAGTGAGCATAAAATTTGACATCTACTTTGGCTCTGAGGGACACTTTCAAGTAGATATCTTGTAGGATCCAGCTGCTTGAGCAACTGGGGTTTCCTGTAATCATCACTAGTTGAAGGAAAATAGACATTTAGAGCCATACCGACTGAATCCCCCCCCGCCCCAGCTTTCCTTAACTTTCCCTTTGCAAACCACACTGTGAGATTGAAATGGATTTCTGGCAGTTTAGGATGCTTCACTCCCATTATATTTCCCTGATGTGGTATATTCTCAGGTAGGCTAAGCCCTGTGCACACCTCCAGTTTGAGGTCTGGACAGTGAAAAATTGTGTACATATTTTAATATTGCAATCTAATTTTATCCTTCCAAGAAGAGAAGATTAATATGTAAGTTTACAAGATTGAGTTCTACTTACCAGGTGGCACAGCATTGCTCCACAATTCTCTTAAGCCAGAAGAAAAAATGTTAAACTGGTGTAGTAATGCCTGTCACCAGATTAACCGCTAAGCTCTAGAAACAGCTTGAAACAGATTTAATGGGAGTGTGCTGTAATCAAGGATTGGTCTTGCTGGAGAAAGTGTGAAATTTGTCTCCAATATTTAGCATCGCAAATTTGGACAACAGTCACTGTGGGTTGGTTTGCACGATTACCACAGGTCACTGTGGCTTATTTCAGCTGTGATGGGCTGAGGTGCCCCTGCAGACCTAGTTTCAGTATGGAAGTATTTGGCTATCCTTGATGTTTCAATGGGCACTGTCCAATGTGCAGTTAAGGCTGCGATCCTAGGCACCAAGGACAAACACCTTTTGAGGTTTCCTTCAGAGTAGGTATGTGCTGGATTCTATTGCACAGCAGCACATATTCCAAGTGCTGCTGAAATGCAAATTAAGATGTATGTATCCAACCTGACAACTATCTCTGTCCTCTTTCTCTTTTAGATTAACCATGGTTGATGTCAAATCCAGACTGACCCAAGAGGAGAAAAAAGTGCTACTGCAGTTATTGGAGTGTGATAACCTGAGCCTCCTCTTCAAGGCAACTGTGCATGGCTTCACTGCTAGCGCATTTCATAACATATGCAATCAACAAGGCCCCACTGTAGCTGTGGCATACAATTCAAGTGGCTACATTTTCGGAGGCTTTTCTGCTGAGAGTTATACTTCACGTGGGACATATGTATATGATGACAAAAGTTTTCTCTTTAGATTGAAAGGGAGTGAGAAGGAGCCTAGCCCACTAAAATTCCCATTCAAATCTGCAAATCAGGCTGTATATGACAATTCTGCCTCAGGCCCTAACTTTGGAGCTGGAGCACTTGTACTCATGCATCAAAATACTGCAACAGTCTTTGCAAATGCTAATATTGCCAACTATGCATTCCATGCAGAGGACTTGTTTGGAAATGGTGGGGCTCTTTTGGAATGTGAAGTTTATCGAGTTGAAGGTAAGTTGAAATAAATAGAAAATAATTCCCATCCAAAGCCAGTTGATTTGGATTCTCATAGTTTTCTGATGTTTTCCATTAGGTGTGGGTGCTCTGCTGCAAAATCCATACAGGATGATTGAATGGACAGCTGGGTAGGTGAATAATCTGAACATATTTGGGTTACAAGCTGTGACTTTGAAAGTGAAAAAGATCCTGATGTCATTTCAAGTGGCTTTAGATGAACTAAGGCAGCTTTCACATCTGGGTGGTGGTGCCTTCCAGAAGTATTTATTATAAGTCCCATCACCTAAACCAGTATGGAAGTTGTATTTCAACAAACTTGGAGAGCAACTTTTGGGTTACGTCTTGGTGGAGAATGCAGTGTTTCTGAGCCTTTCAGCTTCTGCATAGTCATCATTCTGACAGCCTTACATCAGGTAGAGTAAAAAAACATCATTTTTGCTTGGTTATGCTGTCTGGAACACATGCACATTTCTTCATTTAGCAGGAAGCATGGTAATGGTAACTTAAGGCACCTCACCTAAACTGGAGTAAGCCAAGAGTTTCATATGTTTAGTTGTACTTACAACTAAGCATCACACACCTACAATTTCCTTTGGTAACAGTCAGCAAACAAAAGGAGGTGAATCCTGCCTGTATGGTATATGATTCCTGTTTACATCCTGAGTAAGCAATCTGGTATTCTCAACACACTTTGGACTACAATGCCTGTCATGTCTAACAGTTAACTGTGTGGTCTGGGATAGCTGAACTCCAAGATAAATGAAGGGTTCCAGGTTTCCTGTCCTTACCTTCTAATATGTACATTAGAAGCCTTTCGTGGTGCAATGTTAAGGACAGGCAATTTCAGTTTCAATTCTTGTGCTTCTTGGTGCATGAATAAATTTTTAAGCACCTTAACTTTCTCTTAAAATGGAAAAAGTTTTATTCTTAACTACTACTACTTCCTTTTTTGTATGACAAAGTTTTTCACTCAATTATTTTAAACAGTGGGTAGTGGGAACAGAAAAACAACTTTATTAAAGTTCTTAGTGGGTTTTTATCAAGTTATTTTTCTTTCCCTGATTGTTACAGCCTTTCTCCCTCCTAATTTGTAACAAGGGTTTCCTTCTTTTTTATTTTTGCCTGTATACATGCATACATGAATATGCTCAGGGATGTTTTAATGCACATAACTGGTTAATACACATAGAGGTATTTTTCTGTCTCAATAGGGGAAAAGAAAAGCTGATGAATGAAATAAGGAATTTCAAACCCTCCTGGAATTCAGTGCCAAAGTTTCGCATTCTGTTCCTTGGACCAGTTGGAGCAGGGAAGTCCAGTTTTTTCAACTCCGTGAATTCTGTTTATCAAGGCTATGTGACAAGTAATGCCATAGCAGGTTCAGATTCCACAAGTGTGACTATGCAGGTAACTCTAAACTTCTAATCTAAGATTAAAGTACTTTCTAGTCCTGAATATTTTGATAAGTATTTTTCCAAATGTTTCAGAGACATTTCTCTGCAAAGTTTGGTTCTTTGTACTTGTTTTATTGACAATTCTACTGTCAAACTTATGTAAAATTAACCCATCGTCCAGCCTCATCCTTACCTACCAAGCAGGAGTTCCGTTTGAACTTAAGTGAACGCTGCATATTGAAATATCTACTGCAATAGAAACAAAACTGTGGTTTATTCATTGATTTATTGGTAGACCATTACTGTGCTTCCTGGCCAGAATCTCAGAGTGACTCAGAATTTGAAGAACATGGGATCGAAATAGTAATTGTGTACATTAGAAGCCTTGCATTAAAATTGAATCCCGTAAGGAGTATGTGGTCGATATTATGTTAATTTGCCTCTCTGTCTCCCAGATCCTGTCTTACTGAACAGCATGAGGACTCACACTGGCAATAAGCCACTGCTGTTTGGTTGTTCTGTGACTGACTTGTAGTGCATGTATATAATTCATATCAATATTAGCACCACAAGGACAGGGTCCCAGGCCATAGAATGTGCTGGGTAAGCTGGAATTCAGAAGAAGTGAGCAAAGGACTGGGCGATGGATAATAAATTCTGGAATTCTTGCAGAGAAAAGGTCAGGCATAACCTGAACTGATTTCCCCTTGAAGAGATTAGGCAAATTGACCCTGGAAGATGGAGCCCTTTTTTGAGGGAGAACAATGAGTCGCCAAGAAATGAGGGAAAGAAGCGTCAGTACTTGGAAACTGCTCCATTGACAGAGAAAGTACTCTAGAAAACAGACATGGTCACATAGGAGACAGTAGTAGATATCACAGTCATGAACCCATCAAACAATTAGTCTGAGATACAGTGGAAACCTTCCCAGTTCCACACAACCCAGTACAGAGAGAGACAGTATAAGAACCAGCGACCTTGAAAATGGTAGGGGGCATGTTTCAAACACAAACCTGGCGACCCAGCCTGGTATGTGGAATACTTGTGCCCTTCCTGTGCAAGCAAGGGACTGCTGTTGAGAGACTATGGTGTAGTAAAACTGGCAGACAAGCAAGAGAGTTGGACTTTCTCTGCGTGCTTCATTCTATGTATAAAGCTATTAGGCAGGGGGCTCTTCACCTCCTTGGAAATGGGGAATATGATTGGGCTGCAGCAGGAATATTTGCTGTCTGGGCAAACATTGTACCTGTTCTATATTTTCTTCTGAATAAGCTCTTCTTTGCTTTATAAGTGCCATGTATGTGTGTGTGTGAATGTGTTCTCTCTGGCAGCAGGCATTAAAACTTCAGCAAAAGTTCCCAAACCTTTCAAGGTATCTAGAGGGCAAGAATCTCCTTTGGAAGTGTGTTGCTGAGATTACCTGGTGTAATAAACTCATGGTACACCCAACTTTGGACTCACATTGGGTTCTTTGTCCTACCCTTCATTTTCTTTCCTCTCAGTTCTTCTATGGGTATCCCAGAGGACCCTGCAGTAAGACCTACTTATTTTCCTCTCCCTGCCATAATTGTGACCTGTGTTTGACTTGCTTTTCTGTTCCTCTACCCTTTGCTGTCCTTGTTTGGAGATCATGAAAGCTGACTTGACACCTGGCCCTCTAGGAGCATTTTGAAGGAGCTGCCAGTGCTTGGAAAACTGTTTAGGAAACCCATAGGGTTCTTTTTTAAATTAAGGACAGTTGTGCAACTTTGGAAGTGTGTGGAAATTGGACGCCTCAGCTGGTCACTGTCCTGGGTGATGTACCTGCTCATTTGTTTTAGAAAGGGGTACAAAGGGATTCAAGCTTAGCCCTAACCCTGAACCATTTTAATCAGCAAACATGTAGATCAGGATACTGCAGGAAATTTTTTCTTGTACCTTCATGGCTGCATTTTAGATAAATAATTCTTAAAGGCACTAGTTTATCTTCTGAGTAAATGCCAACAACCTTACTGGACCTTCTTATTAACCTATACAATAACAACACTTTTGTGATTTTGCACAACTTCAAAACACCCAAGAAGTTACAATTCTGACTAATAGCTGCTATTTGTTCCTCACAAATATAAAAGAGAAAATGAAGTGGTATTTTCATTTTCCTTCAAAAAAAAAGTATAGGAACTATGAAGTTCAAAGTGAAGATGGGAAGCCAGTGCCTATTATCTTCTGTGACAGCATGGGATTAGAAGAAAAGGAAGGAACTGGTCTGAACATTGGTGATGTGCCCAACATTTTAAAAGGCCACATTCCAGATCGATACCAGGTAGGTGGGCATCACCTAACTCCGTGTTACACCATCTAGATAAGGAAATGTTCATTCTGGAATTTCTGTTTTGGATTTCTATCTACTTGCTAGTTGATGCAGAGTTCAGAATTGCTGCCATCATTCCCACACCAGCTACACAGCAGCTGTGGTTTGTGACATGACGCACAATAAGGACTGCCTTCCACATGTGTATTTCTGTAAGGACAACTTTTCATAGACAAGTCTCATGAAGACAGTTCTGCATGCTTCATGTGGAATATCCCTCCCACGATGCTACCTAACCTCTTTTTCTGTGGCCTTCCATCCCATGCTAAACATCATTGAGACAATGTGGGAAGTTGTTCACAGAACAGCCTGTACAAGGTTACATAGAAACAGAGTGAGTCAGAAGGGGTCTCCCGGGCCATCTAGTCTGACCTCCGGCACCAGCCGGCTCCGCTCACAACATGCCCACCATGTGAACGTCCAGCCTTTCCTTGAACACCTGCACCAATGAGGCCTCAACGACCTCTCGTGGAAGCCCATTCCACACCCTCGGGGTCCTGACTGTCAGGAAGTGCTTCCTGGCATCCAAATGGAACCTTGGCTCCCTGAGCTTTGCTCCGCTGGAGCACGTCCTGCCTTCCTCTGCAGGGGAGAACAGGTCTCTACCCATCTCCATGTGACATCCCCTCACATACCTGTATGTCGCCAACATACCCCTCTGAGTCTCCTCTTCTCCAGGCTGAAGAGACCCAGTTCCCTCAGTCTCACCTCATACGGCATCCCCTGCAAACTGGCCACCAACCTTGTGGCCCTACGCTGCACTGACTCTAACCTGGCTATATCCTTTCTGTAATGAGGGGCCCAAAACTGAGCACACTACTCCAGGTTGAATGCATAAGTATCAATCTACTTCTGTGTGTGTGTTTAATCCCTTGCCATAGTTTTGACTGTCTTTAGCATGTTAGGGTGTAACATATTGCTCTGTTATTGTCCCGCTAAAGGATGGTTGGTCACCCTGCACAGAAAGCTTCATAGCTGCCCCCTCAGTGGTCTACCACATGGTCTGGGTACTGACGTTAGCACCAGATCCCTTCAAAGAAGCCAAATAAATACACTGAGCTTATTTAAAAGTGCATGAAATAGAGGACCAACAAGCTAAAATGGAGGGGGAAGAACAAGGGGTAGAGTTTACGGAAAAGGAATGAACGTAAAAGGCAATCACAATCCAGAATTCCCAAGAGTATGCCATTATTTTATTTATTCATTTATTTAAAGTTTTTGTATACAGTTCTTTAGCAATTGCTCTTAGAACAGTGTACAATAATTTTAAAAAGCTTAAAACAGAACCATTAACATATTCACAATAATACTAAAATTTTGAGTAATCTAAACAATTAAAAAAGTAAATACTTTAAAATGTGTAATATATTAAACAATCCACCACTAGCCAATTATCATCTGAATAAACACTGATATAAAATCATAGCCTCCTATTGAACAACTAAAATAATGGGTAAATTAAAAAGTTTTAACCAGGTACTGAAATGTATAAAACATCCAGCTCCAGCTCCAGGTGTACCTCCTTCCTGAAGTGGATAACATGTGCGGCTTCCTGCCTCTACATTTCTCCTCCTCACTTTCAATGTCTTATACTTGTAGACACAGCACTATATCACGTTCCTTTCTCCACCTGCATGCACACCAATGGTCCCTCACCTTTGTCATCACCATGCCAGAAAAATGGAGAGTTGCAATACCTTGTGAGTCTTGCAGGATCTTCATGATTTACGAAACTGGCTAGTTCTCATGTCAGTCAAACCTGTTGCAGACTTTCAGAGGGGAAGTAAAAGCTGGGCAGCTCATTACAGAAAATATCACAGCAAGAGAGTGGCTGGCAGAGTAGTTACCCCTTGATGTGGGCACCTGACACTGCTTTATGGGTGAACTGGCCCTGTGTTTCCCATAAGGAGTTTGTCTCTCTTTAGGACACAAATATATTCTGTATCTTCATGTGTTGTTATACATGTTTAGTTGCTGGGTCTTTTCAAGGAACTTCCCTGTAGGAATCTGTTCCTGTCCTAAGCATCCTCAATTATTTTTCCCATTTCAGTTTAATCCATGTGCTGTTATTCAGCCAAATGCTCCAGGCTATGTCAGGAACCCATCTTTGAAAGACCAGATTCACTGTGTTGTGCTTATTATTGATGGGTCTACAGTAGAGATTCTGTCTGACAAGATGGAACAAAAGTTGAGACAGATTCGGAAAGAAACCAAAATCCTAGGTGAGTTCTTCATGCAATTGTTTTGTGAATGCTGAAATCAATATTTTAGTGTTGTCTTGCACAAAGTGAGTAATGCTTCTATCTTGACTGGACAGCCTGCTACCAAGTAGATGAGGGATTTATGGTAATGACAGATAAACTCAGGACTAGTCTGTTCACCATTCAAAGTGCTGAACATTTGACTTGCCACAGGACTCCAGTGAAAGTGAATATTTCACACATAGTTCTGTAAAACACAGCTCTACAAAGTTTAATTAAAAGTATTGCTAAGAAACAGTGGTGATGTCTAATCACAGTTCAAGAGTCTGAATTACCCTTGCTTTGTAGTAGCATCATTTGTATAACTTGTCTTTCCACAGACATCCCGGTGCTTGCTGTACTAACCAAAGTTGATGCAATTTGCTCTTTTCTTGAGGAAGATGTTTCAGATGTGTACAGAAGCAAAGCAGTTGTGAAGCAGGTAAATGTTATTTGTTATCTTGAATATGAATTGAGAACAAGGTACTATAGCATCCTTTCTCACCCAAACAACTCCAGATGTCTTGAAGTACAACCACAGGCTTCTAACCTGGATGGGAAGCCCAAGACACATGAGATAAACTCCCATGTACCTGTAACTCTGCACTGAATATATTTGCTTCTCCATTCTGTTTTGCCACCCAATGGAATGGATGCTTATCCAAGCCACATCTTAAAGGCTTCTGCATGGAATAAATGGACCAGCTGAATAAATCAAAGAGGCCTCATTCATAGTCTGTTTTCAGCATTTGGGGCTTATTTTGTTATCACACCGTTTCTGGCAGTTCTGGGTCTTTAAAATATTGAAATGCGTGTGCTTTTTAAAAATTTGACAGGCAATATCGAATCAAAATAGATTTGAAGTGTTTTGGCAGAAATAATCAGGATCCTTTGACAGGGATATATACAGCCTTGTATGCAGCGATGAAAACTCTGAAGTAATATTTTTTGTACAACATCCTCACCTGGGCAGCCTTCAGATATATTGGAGCACAATTGCAGGTTTCTGACCTGGATATGAAGTTCAGAACCTTCCAGCTGATTTAATTTATATAAAATAAATAAAACACCTGGGAGAAGCTCCCATTACCAGTTAACAGGTGGACAGTAGATGTTGTTTACTTCAAGTGCTTCCAGAAGTATTTTGCCAAAAGCCTCTCACCAGAGAATGAACAGATTTAGCAAAATATTTACCCTTTTATAGCAAGGTAACTGGTTAAAGAACAGGAAACAGAGACTGGGCTCATGATAGGACAATCTATCGGGTATCTAGCTGTTTGCCAATATTTGCAAAAGTCCCTTGCCAAGCTTATCAGCCCCTCCGCGAGTCCCCCATGGCATTTAGGCTTGACCGGTACTGGCATGGTACGTATCTTCTTCACTGTGATCACAAGCCATTCTCAGCTTGCCACAGTTTTTATCCTTTTAGTCATTTTCTTTAGGGATTGTCTGACTGGACAGCTGGCTCTCACAGTCTCTGCTTCAGTAGACCCTGGCAGCCTTTTCAAACTGCCCATGGGGGAGAGGGCTCTGCCAATGGATGACAAGCATTTTTCACAGGCTGCAGTTTTCCACTTTCCCAGAAGATTAGGAAGAGGGTAGGAGATGTGTCAGGTCCAGATGTAAAATCTCGAGGGTCTCATTGTGAAGGGGATGATCTACTTATTACCCCTCTTGCAAGCAAAGATATTCTCATGCTTTTATTTTATGTTTGTCTGCCTGGTATGAAGAGAAGTGAAAACAAAGTAACATCATTGAAGCCTGGCATTGTCATTGTCCATGGATGGTACTTGTTCTGACAGGACATTTCCAATGTAAGGTCCTGCAGTTTATGTGGTTAGAGGATACACTTGCATGCCTCCAACATATTAAGAGGAAAATTGTAAAAATTACAATGAAGATAAGACTAGATAAACCATGCTGGCTGCTGCTTGAGGGCTATGCTGCTTTGGAGGAGCTGTTGCTGGCTGTCACTTTGGTGATTGCAAAAAGCTATCTCCAAAAAAGCAAGTTGAAAGAAGCCACAGCAACCACAGAAAGGGTCATTGATGCCTGAGCCAATAGCCTGGGTTGGGTTAGCAAGTGTGGCAAGGGACCATGGTGAGATTGGTCTGCCAGATACTGTAGATGGCACAACCTATTATGGATGGGAACAGCCTTAAAACAACCTAGTTTCTCAGGGCAGCTTGGTCATGAAAAATAGACCACCCTGCAGGAAGTATGCTGGATTCAGATAACATGATAATTCGCCAGGGCTGGCTGTATGTGAGGGATTGTTGTGCCATGCAGATCACAAATTTAAGAAGAAGAGCAGTGTACCATTGTCAGGGTAAACTTCTGTTGGAAGCAGTCGGACATAAAAAAGATGGTTCTCTTGATAATTGTCTTTCATTTTCTCTACAGATGCAGTTATTTCAAGAAAAACTTGGCATTCCTCTGAATCAAATAGTTCCTGTTAAGAATTATTCTCATGAACTAGATCTCAAGAATGATATTGATATCCTCATACTCACAGCAGTGAGGCACATGTTACGCTTAGCGAAAGGCTATTTTTCTAACTTACCTACTGTTAAGGAAAATTCCTAATGTTCAGTTTTATATGTTTATTGATAGGTATTGATAGTTTACTGAATGTAGGCTGATTGCTATCTGTGGTTTTTGCATTTCAGTGTAATTAACCAAGTAGAAGATACACACCTAAGCATTAAAAGCAGAATACTTTGGTTAACCATAGATACTTTTGTTTAGTAAGTTTAGATACTTTTGTTTCACTTTTTCTGCATTTCTTACTTGGAACAATACTATTTGCATATGCTGATGCTGTTTCACATGCTTATATTCATATTTATCTAATAAATCATCTGTTTTGGTTTTACTCATGATCCCTTTATAATTTTTGCCCTATTTTTTGAGTAAGAACTGCTGCATGTGTGTGAGGGAATTTAACCACATTACTGCAGGGGGAGAATACATTCTGCAACTATTTCTCATTCATCAGTGCAACTGGATTCATCAGTGGCAGGAGTTGTAGTATAGCTTCCAAACAGTTCCTGTTGAACTACTGCAAATGGCAACAGAATCCGAAGGTGTGTTTCCTTCACTGTGTGCCTGCCCGCCTCTTAAGATCTGGGTTGGAGGTCCTTCTTCAGGAGCCCTCTTTGAAAGAGATTAAGAAAGTGGCTACCTGGAGAAGGGCCTTCTCTGTGGTAGCATCCCAGCTGTGGAACATGCTTGCCAGGGAGGTGTGCCTCATGCCAACACTTTAGTCTTTTTGGTGCCAGGCCAGGCCAACCCCTTTTAATTTTCCCATTATTTTACGATAGAATTTCAGTTTTAGTCAGGTTTTTATTGCAGATATGATGCGGTGCCATTGTTGTTGGACCGTCCTGAGACTTCTGTGTATAGGACAGGATACAAAACTTTTAAATAAACAACCAAATAATCAGGTATGTTGACAACCTGGTATCCTCGGCCATGCATTTTTTGGGGGGCAGGGGGAAAAGTTGTGTCAAACTCAAGGGAGGCTCTAAAGCTAGCACTAAGCTAAAAAACTTTCCTCTGGTTTCTTGAAAATTATCTTCCACATGAAAGATTTCCATCATTCTGCCTCATTCTCAGAAGAGTTTATAATTAATGGTGACTTTCTTTGGTTGGTATTTTTGAGGTTATATAAATAACTGAGGTGACTGAATGTGATATGTATTTTTTTGTCTTAAAATTACAGACCTCTGTGGCCTCCCAAACTCTTTGGAGTTCCTGATCTAGAAAAAAAAAAAAAAACTATGGGAACAATTTATATGATTTTGGGAATCTACAAGGTGCCAGGTTAATGGTACAACTGCTGAAAAGTGGTCCTCTTGAGTCTCCTTGAAATGTCGTGGGTTTTTTTTGAAAGAGATTCTATACTCCTGCCATATAATAATTGTGTTCTCTTTGTGTAACACTCTTTTGAATAAATAATCTAAATTTGCCTTCCCCAACCTGGTGCCCTTCAGATTTCGGGGGCTCTAGCTGCCGGGATTGCTGCCGATTGGCCATTCTGGATGGGGCGGAAGAGAGTTGAATTCACCATTTCTGGAGTATACCAGGTTGTGGAGGCCACTGCCTTTTCTGCTGAATTCTCCCCTGCATCTCCTTCTGTGGATAATTTTTTAACTTCTGCATAATTGGTACTTTTATGAATAATCTAGAGCACTGCAGGTAGGCTAACGTTTATGGAAAGATCAGAACACTTATTGGTAATATCCTAATAGATCTCAAAGCGGCAAACGGAAGGGACAAGTCACTTTTCTAGCAGAACAGTAAAAATTAAAGGCTTTGTAATGCAATACAAGGGAAGGGAAGAATGTAGGGCGATTTTCCAAGCACTCCTGACTTTCAGGCTCTGGATCTGAGCCTGAAAAAGATCAAGGGCAAGCCTGAGTGCATGGAGGATAAGTGGAAAGCAAGCACAATATTTGTTATTACTGACTGAGGGCCGTGCCTTCTAATCTGCTTGTGTGACACTGTTATGTTCTATGGGGCTGTTTGCTTACTAATGAACATTGTAACACAGCTGTACATATAAAATGAACCTCTCATTATCAATTTTATAACAAAACAGTATGAACAGTTATAATAGTAACAAAATACTACAAGCTGTTCACCCAAGTCCCTGGCAACTGCAACAATTAAACAACAGCAACAACCTGGCTGTAAAGCTGCAAAGTATCCTTTTGAATCCCACTCAGACAAAAGAATCTAAAATGCCTGCTTCAACTGGTCCAGGTATCCACAACACAGAATAGTCAGCTGCATGTGCAGAATCTTCAAAACCCTGGAATAAAACGCCAATTCAATTGTATATACACGAATTCATTATGTGGATTCACTCCACAACACGGAGTTATATCTAGACCAAGTCAGCAAGGGCCTTGGTGGCAACAGCAACTCCTGCCCCTCCAGCTTTCCCACTCTTTTTGATTGAAATTTCTTATTGCCCCACTCTATCTTAGTCCCACCCTTTTGGGCTGTACCAGTATTTCATTGGGGTTACACTTGCTTCCAATGTTCTTGCTTTGTAGAATTGAGTCTAACTCTAGACTTCAATCAGCATTTTTAAGTGATTGAATTCTGTCATTTTTTTTTTAAAATGTACAATTACAGTGTTGAGGAAAAAGGAAAAGACACCAAATGCTTTGTTATTAACTAAGTAGATCTGTATACATGATTTGAGATGTTTGTCTATGCTCAAAAAGGTTTACATTAAACTAAGTTGCTCAGATTTTAGCATGCCATCACTTTTCACTTCTGTCTCTCTGTTAATGATCTTTCAGGCAGAGTGACTCAAAAACATGTCACTGTTGTATAAATTTTCAGTTTCCTGCTACCTTTCACTGACTGCCAGAACATTGACAACAGAACTGCATGGACATAGTTGACTCTTTGCAGCAAAAAGATTCCATTGACCTGAATGGACTTGAAGCTTAACATCAGATCGAAGAACTACCACTAGGCTAATCTCAAGGAATGTCTTTTACAGATTTGCTGCTCATAAAACCCAATTCATCCAGCCATTACCAGCTGTATAACTTCTTTTTCCTACTTTCTAGAGCTCAGGGAGAGAAAAGGCTTAATATTTAACAACTCCATGATATCATCATGGTTTGTATAAAATACTGAAAACAGATGCTAGAAAGCCAGCAGGTGAAGTTTCTGTTTCTGTGCAAATATCTTGATTTTACCCACTACTTGTCAGAATGCAGAGAAACTCTACAGAGCTAAACAGATACTTATGAACTAGGAAACATGGGGCTGAGGAAAAAACAAAAACAAGTGTACCAAGCATATTAAAGTATGTCTAGAAATGACATTTTTATCTCTTCATTCATCAAATAAATTCCTTTGAAAACACTGGAGCTGTGGCAGCCTTCTGGCTTCAAAATGTAGATGAACAATACAACTTTGTCATGAGTGGCTGCTGTAGGCTTTAATAGGGTAGAGAAACCTGACTAACATTTGAACCATGACTCAGAACTTCAGCAAACTCGCGGAACATTGCCATCCTCAAATTATTTATTATTTATTACATACGTTTATACCCCATTCTATTGCTTCAAGCACTCAGGATGGCTTGCAAGATATAAAAATACAATAAATATAAAACTATAAGATACTAATTATTAAAACAATTTACATGTATTTATAGGCCGCTTATAATTGCCGAGGCCTTCCTAGGGGCCTTACAATCCACCTGAGTCTGAATAAAGTATATCAGTAGTTTTCTCTCATCAAAATATCTTAAATACAGATACCTATCTGAAAATTGGAGTAGAAAGGGGTACATATGTCAATTTTAAGCATTTTTCACCTCTTCCTGTGACAATCATTTTTCAGAGTGGTTTGAAATTCCACACAATTGCCAAACTCATCAAATACATTACAGATGCCATGTTCCAAGATGAACTTCTTTTAATGTACATTGTTGCCTATATTGTTGACGAGATGAATTGCAACAGAATATTGGAAGTTTGTACTTGTGCCTACTCAATTTTTGATGATTCACTTTCATTAAATATAAAATGATGAAGAGCACTGTTATATGATTCCAACTTGTGGTTCACAATATAATGCCTTGCTTCATTTGGCTTCATAGGTAGACCAGGCACATTTGAAGGACAACAGAGTATGGAGCAGAGAAACTCATTACACGTTGTGGTCACATCATTTGATTCTGTCATATAATGGTGGGAAGTAGCAATGCCATTATAGGGATTGGGAATGCAACAGGATGTTGGCTGGTCTTTCAGAGACCCTGATAACAGTTCCCCTGGACTGAAGATACTGCTGGTGGATATCAAGTATTCCAATATAGGGGTTGTTACCCGAAACACACCTGAAACACACACTCTCTCTCACCAACACTTAGGCTAACCACTTAGCCAGAGAACTGCAGCCATGTTGTACTTCCTGTCCAGGAGGGAGCGGGGAGGAATGGAGAATAGTGAACCCTGTGTGAACTGGATGTCATAGAGGGCAAGTGGGAAATATCTTTGGAGCCTGGGACCAGTTGGAATCTGGGTGAAACCTCAATAAAAGTAGCAAATTGTATTATAAATTACTAGTAGATGAGAAACATAAAGCAGGTGTGAATAGTTTAGAGATAATCAACAGACACATGAGAAGGGGAATCTTTGGATAAATAAACAGTTTTCTGTAAACTAACAAATAGAACAAAGAATAATGGGGAAATGAATTTACTTTGTGTCTGGACAACATGTTTATGACGTAGGGTATATAATGTATGTTCTCTGTGCCTCTTTCGAGACTGATTTGGGAAGCATCTCCCCCTTGTCTCCGTTTATTCCATAGTGCACTAGAATAAAACTGCTATTAGCTCTAAGTCTTGTCTCAGGCTCTGTTTGGCTTCGGGTCTGGGGTCCACCCAGGGTTTGCCCCGGCTGTTGAGTGGCTCAGTTCGGTAACAGGGTTATGTCCCATCTTATCTACCATACTATTGAACATAGACATGAAACAATACAGGGAAAGATAAATAATACAGCACCATAGCGTTGAATATATATTAGTTTAAATGAATGTGTATTCTCTCTCTCTCTCTCTCTCTCTCTCTCTCTCTCTCTCTCTCTCTCTCTGTGTGGGTGTGTGGGTGTGTGTGTGAGAGAGAGAGAGAGAGAGGTGGCTAAGAATTATACATCATCAACAAGTGCAGACTAAATATTTGTATAAACCTCCATTCATAAAACACCCATTCAGGATTTCTTGACAGGAGCAGATGCAGGCATGAATTCATATTTTCCTGCCAAAAAGCCATGGCTAGCCCTTTCAAAAATCTCTTTTAAAATGAACTGCAGTTTTGACAGCTAGCTGTCAACACTCCATACTCTTGTAAAAGGCATGGCTTGTATTTTCCAAGTACCTTGAATCTTGGGAAAAGGTAGAAAATTGTGAGGAATGTGATGAGTCAGATTGAAAGCTACCAACACCACAACAAACGAAACCCTAGAAAATCTTGTTGCAAAGAGGGTGATCTACTGGCCATCCCGTTCTATGAGCCAGGGTTCCATTTGTTTCTTTTGACAGCTCACTTTTTCACAGCTGTTTCTGGGTTGGTGCCCATGGTGGATGCTGGCTTCATTTTGACAGCAAACACCACCTGGGACATTGCCCAGGTGAGGCTTGCCATTGTGGCCCTGTGCAAGCTTGCACTTGAACTACTCTTTTCTTTTAGTGGAAGAAAACTTGATTAAAATGTTCAAAACTATTTCTGCAAAATTCTTGCACTAAAAATGGGGGTAGGGTAATGAACCAGAAAAGTCCCTGTGATATGCTGTGTGAGTACTTTCACCAGGTTTTAAAGCAGAGATTTCAAAAAGTGACCTCTGGTGGGAAAAAAAGCGGGGGAGCCATGGTGAGTGCAGAAGTTCTCACAACTGTGTTGGGTATTGGGGAGACAATGTACTTCTGCCACAGAGTCCCTGGGAATGTCCATGGGAGGATGGCAGGAGGTGGGGTGCGATGGGGATTGCCCGAGATGTGGGCTAGAGGTTTGAGTGAGTGATCCCAAGAAATTGGTATGCCAGGCCCAGGTTTACTTACAAGGAGGTTTTACTGTATCGACCAGAAAATTACTGGCTAGCTTTGCAAAGGGTTTAGCAAGCACATCTAACACTCTGTGTGGATGAGCCTATGAGGCAGGCTTCAATCAGCTGGAACAGACAGTCAAACCACCTTCAAGCAGGTAGTCTGAACAAGACATAAGGGAAAATAAGGAAAGACGTCCAGCTTATGTAGACTACTTCTGGGAGAGGAGCTTGCTGTTGCGCAGTGACAGTGCAGTGACTAAGCAGTGGGAAGCTAATCGTAACACTAAGCACATGTTTTGCTGACTGGTCTTAGCAGATGGGATCCCAGGTTGTGTGCCCAGTCCTTTGCCCATCTTTCTCAGGGTCCCAAAACAATATCTAATTAGGTAAATGAAGTTTCTATTATGTAGCATGGCACTTATGCCAAGCAAAGCCTATGCTTAGGGGTTCTTCATGACAGCTGAATATAGATTTTCCAGGTTTTGGACTTGTGTGGAGAACCTGGGATACAGGAAGCTCTACAGAGTGAGAAACACTATGGAGAAGAGGAGTATGACTGGAGAACTCATGCACTGCTGATAATGCTTTTTAGAATGTCTGAACTGGGCTATGGTTAGGGTTTCAATGGGATTCCAACCCAGACTTCTTAAGGGCAAAGTTTCGAAACCTTGGACCAGTTTTACTTCTTCCCACATTCCTTTTTAAAATCTCACTTTCTTTTCAGGTTGAATATGAAGCAATCTGAAATTTTTGGCAAATTCTTATAGAAAATGGACTAAAAGAAGATTCTTACCAATTCCTGTAGTCCCTTTTTGTAGGAATCTGCCTCAATTGGCCACATGGCCCAGTGCTTTCTACCTTAGAAAGAACAGATGCAAGCAAGCAAGACGTTTCCAGATTAAATTGAAACAGGGGAAAGAGGATACTCAGGATCATCACTTAACACCAGCCTGATGCATCCTCTTGTTCTCAGACTGCCCAAGCAAAACTTGTTCAACTACAGGACTAGAGATCCAGTTTGCTTCCCCCATTCCTGCTACAAAGTCCTCTTCTGCAAGGGTCAGTGGCCTTGTGGCTGCAGAGACAAGGGATGGTCAGGTTGACTGATGTCTTATCCAGAAGACTAAGGATTGCTGGGCAGTTACTTCGTCTTCAACTCAGCAAGAACACCAGCAAAGGAACATTACTCAGCTTGGCTGAATATAAAGTACCGCTGACAGCTCATCTCTTATTTTCTGCCTTTTGCTTCTTTTCCCAAGGTTTTTTGGTGTTCAGTTGTAAAACAAATGACAGTGTCTGTGCCTTATTTTGATTCATGAGTAGCATTATGGGAGGATCTTTTGCCCTGGTCCCCAAACAGTAGATCAATTAAACAGTAATGTAACTCTTGACATACCTCAGGCTCTTCCATGAACTTGTATAAACATTTGCATGGCTATAGGACAGGGGTCCTCAACATTTTTAAACAGGAGGCCAGTTCACTGTCCCTCAGACTGTTGAGGGAGGCCGACAGATTGTAGTTTGAAAAAATATGAATGAATTCCTATGCACACTGCACATTAAAAATTAGTTAAAATTAAAATTAATTAAAAATAATCAAAAATTTAAAATGGTTGCTCTGATTGCTCAGGCTGCAGCAGAAGCCCAAGATGACCTTGCACCGCCTGCCGAAAGGGAGAGCACGACACGAGGAAGAGCCATGAGGGCACGCTCACCTCAGTCAAGGCCTTCCAGGCTCCTCACCACCTCCCCGCTTCACTGCCGGACGAAGGTCCCCTTGCAGGTGCTCGCCTGGCTCCAGGAGGGGGAGCGGGAGCAGGAGGCAAGAGAGATGAGTGCGGGGTGGCTCCCCTGGCTGGGAGAGGGCCATGGGGAGGGAGGTGATGGCTGCTTCCCAAGGTGAGGGGAGGCAAGGGATGGGGCTGCGGTTGGCCGAGAGGGGCACCTCCTGCCTCTCCCTGCCGTGGGAGAAGAAAGCATGGCAGCCGCTTGCCCAGAGAAGGTCACGGTGGAGGCGCGGGAGGGGCAGCCCCACTCCGTCTCAGCCTGTTTGCCCCCATGCTTGGCAAGGCGGCTGTGGCTCGGCTCGCAGCCCGGGGATGTGGCTCACTTAGTTAAAAACAGATTTAAAAAGTAATATTTTTATTACCTTTTTTAGTGTCTTCGTCTCTCTCTCTCTCTCTCTCTCTCTCCCGCACTCTTCTCTTCTGTATTCCTGCTCCATATTCCTGCTCTGTATTCAGAGCCAACGCATATGTGCAGTAGGGGGGAAGAGCTGGTGCACGCGCAGTTGAAGGGAGCTGTTACAATTTGGCGTGTGTTGGCTCTCTGCTTTCAGAGAACGCATGCGCCAGCTCAGAGCTTTCAGACTCTCTCAGAGATCGCTTTCTCTGAATGAGTCCAAAAGCTCTGAGGCAGGCCGGGTAAATGACCATGGTGGGCTGTATCTGGCCCTTGGGCTGTAGTTTTAGGACTCATGCTATAGGATGTGAACCTCTGAAGGATTTGTGCACTGCTAAGAGTTTATATCTACCCCCACCCCCCACCATGTGTATGTAATTCTAGTAACATTTTATCTATCAGGAGACTTGCTGGAACTTCCTGTGTTTCGCAGGAGGGAGGCAAGCTACTTTTTTCCTGAAATAACATCTTTCTTTAAATAAGGAAGAGTTAGAAGGAATGAGGGAAAAATAGTGTTGCATGTTCACTCTGCATTGGCTAGTTTAAGCACAGAATCATGAAAAGCTTTGAATTTCTCCCCATCCTGCATGAAAATTGGACTATCTGCTCCACTACTGCTGGGATCAGTATACCTCTGTCTATCATACACCCAAAAGCAGATACCTTGGGGAGAGCCTGGTTACCTATAGGCATGCTGAGGAAATTGGTGTCTGCAGTTCTGTAGCATTTAAAATAATATGATTCTGAACTAAAAAGAGGTGGATGAGAATATGGATCAAGTTGCCTGAAATGCTTGTGAACCTGCAAATCAACTGGCAAAACATGTTGAGTCAAAGTGGGGTGAGTAACCCAAAAGAACCACTAGATGGCATGAGGATCTCATAATTCAGCACTATCAAAGGGAGGATAAGTACTTTGAGTTGCATTTTCTAACTTCTTTCTTCTATTTTATGTTAGTGTTTGGGGGTGACAATGGCAACATGGGAGCCTCCTCTATATAACAGAAATTCTTTACATTTCACATGCCTAAGCTCTACCATTAGGAATGGATTAGAAGTAGAACTGGAGTTGTGCTTGGATCTGATTGGCCCTTCCATGGACTGGAAGCTACAGGATCTAAGTTTGATTTCCCAAGAATCCCAAAACTCTCCCCCCCCCCCCCACAAAAAGGGTGTGTGGAATTGTGTGTGTGTGAAGAGAGAGAGAGAGAGAGAGAGAGAGAGAGAGAGAGAGAGAGAGAGAGAGAGAGAGAATTATGCAAAGGTCTGTATTTCATGTGGCTAGAACATTTGACAATCATCTTTAGGGCAGGAGAGAATATTGTTTATCATGAATTCCTAATAGGCAGTGAATGTTCCTCTAGGACAATCATGTGCATTTTTTACACAGAAGTAAGATTCACTGAGTTCAATGAGGCTTTCTCCCAAAGAAGTAGGTGTAGGAGAACAGCTGAAATCTAAAAGAAAGTGAAATCTTAAAGAGCGGCGTGGCGTGGCGTGGCATGGTGGTTAGAGGGTTGGATTGGGGACTTGGGAGATTCTGCTTCTATCTCAGCCATGATGTTCACTGGGTGACTTCAGGCCGGTCACTCAGCCTAACACGCTTTGCAGGTTTATTGTTGTGAGGATAACATGAGTTGGGGAGGACTATGTGAGGTACCTTGGGTTCTTTTGCAAGATGAAAGAAAGATGAGACATAAATGTAATTGAATACTAATAAAGTAAGAGCTGAGAAAAATATTATCAATACATAAACATAATAGATAAATCAAAATTTTGTTCAACTTTTTAGTTGCCTTATTGTTGTTGTTAGTCACGAAGTCGTGTCTAACCCATCGCAACCCCATGGACAACATTCCTCCAGGCCTTCCTGTCCTCCACCATCCCCCAGAGTCCACTTAAGCTCACACCGACTGCTTCAGTGAGTCCATCTAGCCACCTCATTCTCCTCCGTCCCCTTCTTCTTTTGCCATCTACTGTTCCCAGCATTAGGCTCTTCTCCAGGGAGTCCTTCCTTCTCCTTAGGTGGGCAAAGTATTTGAGTTTCATCTTCAGTATCTGGCCTTCTAAAGAGCAGTCAGGGTTGATCTCCTCTAGGACTGACAGGTTTGATCACCTTGTGGTCCAAGGGACTCTCAGGAGTCTCCTCCAGCACCACAATTCAATTTTAGTGATGCTTTATATTTACTAATGAGTATGGTTGTATCAAAAAGGGAAGTGCTCTTCTTTCAAGAGTGTACCCCATGTGATAAAACTTCAAGGGTTCTTAAAAGGAGGTGAAAGCATGTGCTATAAGGCTAGCTGTTTCCACTGTCCACATATTTAGGTTCCTCTTCTTTTACCTGACATAGTGGCAGGGGTGACATGGAGATAGTGGTCCAGAATGAGAGTTTTGCAGCTCCCACCAGTGGATAGCACAGCTGTCAATTCCCTTTCTACTCTCCTATCCCAGTTAGGTCAATTTAATTGTCTGGGTGAAGAAAGAGACTTGTTGGCTGCAGGGCAATTCACTTGTGTCCAGGAACAAGGGCCAAATGAAGTTAATATAACTATAAGTTAATATAATTCACTCTGAATTAGCTTGTTTGTGCTTGTGATGTTTCATGTACACAAGTTTGATTGGTTATATGATACAGATTTACTTGGTGGGGCAAAGGAAGACACATTTAAGGAAATTATGGTGCTATAAGAGTTCACTGGGACTGTGAAAAGACAAGAAACTGACAGGTGTTGGAGAAATTTTTGTTGAAAGTTTTGCATACTGTATAGCAAAGATATATTAGAATCATGCACCAGCATAAATGCATCTAAACCCAACAAGCCAATAATTAAACCTGCATTTCTTCAATTTTTTTTGGTGTAAACATAGCCCTTAGAGGTCTATTCAGAGGCCTGTACATTTGACTTTTTTAAAATGTGAAATACTCTGTTATTTCCAGAGCTAAAACATCAGATTAATGGTTTCCAACTCCGAGGCCATCATGACCTGCTACCAACTGCTTCCATGGGATGGGCCAGAAGGCATGACACCATGGTTCACTTCAAGCAAGTGTGAACGCACCCAGAGGAGAATGAGAATGCCATTGCTGCTTGTCCTTGCCAGTCAGGTTCCTCCACCCACCACCAATCTTGTCAGACATCTCTCTCTGTTCCTTCCCGCATTAAAGTGATAACATTTGGTTACCTGAAGGAATGTCTCCTTCCATATGTGCCTGTCCGCCCCTTAAGATCTGGGGCAGACACCCTTCTTTGTGTGCCCTTCCTGAAGGAGATTAGGAGGCTGACTACCCAGAGAATGTCCTTCTCTGCGGTGGCACCCCAATTGTGGAATTTGCTGCCCAGAGAGGTTTGCCTGGCGCCGTCATTTTATTCTTTTCAGCGCCAGGCCAAAATCTTTTTATTTTCCCAAAATCAGGTCTTTATGTTTTAAGACCTGACTATTTTAATTGGGGTTTTATTATTAGTTGAGTTTTAGGACACTGTGTTTTAATTTTTTTACATTTTGTATTGTTAAACTGTCCCAGGACTTTGGTAATGGGACAGTCTAGAAAAGTTTTAAATAAATAAATATAATAAATAAATCTGAGCCCTGGGGCTTATCCATTATGGAGAGATGCTATCATTTGATGCTGTCCCACATTTTGATACCATAAATAGCATGAGTCTGTCCCTAATGTTGATCTTGGAAGATGATTCACTACCTGTCAAGGAGAAGGTTAATTAATTAATTTATTTATTTATTAAAAGCTTTTGCATGCTATGCTATTATACAAAATCTCATGGCGGCTTACAATATTTAAAAGAACAATTAAAACAACAATTTCTAATAAATAATAGAAACAGAACAAAACAATAAATCACAAAGCAAACAGAGAGACTGAATGTTAAAGTTGTTAAATTTTAAAATGCTGTTTAAATAAAAAGGTTTTGACCTGGCGCCAAAAACGGCATAAACTTGGTGCTAGGCATACCTCTCTGGGAAGTACATTCCAGAGTCTGGGCGCCACAGCAGAGAAGGCCCTACTCTGAGTAGATGACCTTTTCACCTCTCTTAGAGAGGGTTCCCGGAACAAGGCTTCTCCTGTAGATCTTAAGGGGCGTGAGGGCATATAAGGGAGAAGACGTTCCTTCAGGTATCCTAGTCCCAAGCCATTTAGGGCTTTATAGGTCAAAACCAGCACCTTGAATTGGGCCCGGACTTCTACTGGAAGCTGATAGAGCACTCGCAGTATGTGAGAGTAATGGTCGGTTCCTGTCAGCAGCCTGGCAGGTTGATTCACTACCTTCTAAGAGTCCCACATTCTGACCATTTTTAAGGCTTTGACTCTCACTACTTCATGGTACTGAAATGAGATGAGGGACTCAGACCAATCCTAGATCTCAGAGGCATCAATCACCCCACCACCACTCCCACGACTACAACCAACACCACCACGCCCACTCCCACTCCGCCGCACTCAACCACACCTGCGACACCACCGTCATGAGCTCCATGGGTAAGTGTCGCCCATCACTCCCCAGCAGGCCACCCGTGGGACTTCCAAGGAAGTTCAGGAGGGTCCCCCTCCAGAACATAATACCTCTCCCACAAGGAGGAGACTGGCTTGCCTTGATTGACTTGAAGGTCACTTTCTTCAACATTACCATAGACCACAATTGTCAACACTTTCTATACATCTAGACTGGGGATGGTATGTTCCAATTCTCTGTACTCCCCTTTGGGCTTTCAAGTGCTCTGAGAGCCTCCACTAAATTCATGGCAGTGGTCTGCTCACACCTGTCCAAGGAGCACCAGTCTTCCTGTACCTTTATGACTGGCTCCTAGTTGTGATATCTAAGGTGGAGCTACCACTCTTTGGCCACATCACCTGCTCTCTCCCAAAGACTGTGACTGTATAAACCATGAGAAATCTACTCTCGCCCCCACCCAGTACATCTTCTTCATAGGGGCCTCTTCAACTTATCTTCAGAGAATGCTCCCTTCGCAACATACAGAGCATCTGTACTGCTCAAGATGGCCACCAAACTCAAGAGTGACCATTATGGGCCACAAAATACAAAAATCTGCTCAGGCTCATATCCACAAAAGTGGCAATGGTTCCTCTTCACAAAGCTCCAATTGCAACGTTTACAAAAGTGGTTTGTTCATCTGCTTTGCCCATTGGGAAACTTGTACAAGACACACCTTAATGTCCTTGCACTCAACAGGAACAGCTGCCTTATGTGGCCCAATTCTCACAATTTGCCAATGGGCATCAGCTTCTCCTCCCCAGCACCATCAATCATTGTCACCACAGAAACACCAGTATTGAGATGAGCAGCAACTGTATGGCCTGAAAAGTCAGGGGACCTGTAATGGACAAGAGTCCAGAAGATACAATATGCGGGCAGACACTCAGTTGCATGAGCCTCAATTGCATGAGTGGCAAATGAGCACCATATTGCATCTGTGTGCTTTACTCAACTTGTATGGCTCTGCCATGGAACATTCCTCCATCTGCCTCACAGCTCAGGTCTGATAACACAAGACTGGGGAAAAATCCTCCACCCTGACATCAACCCTCTGAGTTTCACATAATGGCACATGACACCATAAACACCATTATACCATACTGATTTCACTGTTTTTACTTATTTTATCTCTTTTATCAATTGTATTATATGCTGTTTTCAGCATTTGTAAGCCACCCAGAGAACCTTTGGGTTATGGGGTGGCACAGAAGTGGAATGAAACAAACTAACCAACCAACCAACCCCCACAGCCTATATTCTGTCACAATGTGTCAGAACCACCCTCAGTGCTGCCCTGAAACCACCAGTGAGAAAGTCTTATCAAGTCAAATGGCAGGCATTCACCACCTTTGTACAACAGGAGGCCCTTAAGCCATGAGATACTATGACAACACATTCTTTGATTTCTGCACACACTCTTCCAAAAAGGTGCTAATGCCCTTCTTTATACACTAGCAGCCTGGGTAACAAACACCAAATCCCCAGCTTATGAGCTGGCTGGTCTACAACTGTTGGCTCATTAAGACCCCACTCCGCATGAGCAATGGTGATATACACAGCCCTCTTCATGGGAATTCCTTTAAAAGACCTTTGCAAAGCAGCAATATGGTCCATACCTTCAGCGTTTGTCAAGCCCTACTGGTTAAATGTCCAGGCAAGAGCAGACTGTCCCTTTGGCAGAGCTGTTCTTGCTGCTACCCTCTAGTGATTATTTATTTATTTATTTATTTAATTTTTTAAATTTATATCCTGCCTTTTTCCTACAAAGGGCTCAAGGCAGCTTACATCCTCCTCTTCCTCCATCTTATCCCCACAACAACAACCCTGAGAGGTACGTTGGGCTGAGAGTCTGTGACTGGCCCAAAGTCACCCAGTTGGCTCCATGGCTGAGCGGGGACTCGAACCCAGATCCTCTGAGTCCCAGTCCTATGCTCTTAACCATTTCACCATCCCACTTTCCTCTCCAGAGGATGCTGTATGTGTGATACACAGAGACCATGAAGAAAGGAGTCAGTTGCTTACCTGTAATTCATCTGTGCACTCACATAGTGAGTGTGCACCCACTGGGTGTTGAACCAAAGTCAGCTAGCCTCCCTCTGTCGGGGGCACAGGGGTCAGACCAGGGCAGTATAACACTCCTCCCTTGGTCCTGGGACCTATAGGCACTGAGGGAATGGGCATGAGCCCCTCCCCCTGGATGTATGGAACAGGAAGGGGAGGGGCTTTCACCCAAACTAATGCTAAGATGTAGAATCTTCCAGACAACAGGCACAGAGGCCCTCTCTGAATGCGCAGATGACCACTTGAAGAACGACATTACAGGCCATCAACCTGGCCTTCTCTCTTTAAAAGGAGATCTAGGATAAATCCTCTCCCCCCCCCCTTCTTTTTTTAGTGTGAACACAAGGCATGTTTCTCATGTATGTATGCTACATAAATTCTGACATGCTGATAGTTCTAACACCAGTATGGTTTAAAAATCTTTCAGGAAGACAGGTTTTTGTGGGAGTTTTCCTCATCCAGCTTGAAGCACATTACTAGATTTCATTATGTTTGAATTTTACAGCCAGAAGCATCTGTGGATCTCTTCTGCCTTTTCATAGATGCTCAGCTATCTCAGCATGGAGCCAGTAATGAACGTGAATAGGCATCTTCAGACAGGCCAACAAAAAAATGAAAGCAGCTCTTTAAAAATGGGAATAATGTTTGAAATGTGCCAAATAATGTGGATCAGTCCTGGGTGGAATACAAGGAAGCAAACCAGTCTTGGTTAATGCCCTTTTCCCTAGAACATGGAAGCCACTCCCCAACCCTTCACCCCCAATCTGTTTGAAGTCACTTCAGGAGTACAACCTTGCTTGACTGGAAATGAGTGGATTTACTAAAGGTAAAACTAGCAACTGCTGCATCATTGCTATTTCCTCTCAGCATGTTCTCTTCACCTCTATTTTGGAACCAGTTAGCTGTCGCTGAGCTTTCCAAGTTACATTTATTCTGAATGCACCAGCTCAGCCTCTGAATGAACCATGCTAACTGGATAGCATTTCCCAGTGAACTTGGCAGAATGAGAATCAAATAGTTACTTTCTCTATGGCAAACTACAGGGACAAGCCATAAGATAAATATAAAACAATTATGTTGCTTCACTACTGCATTTCAGCAGGATTTCTGTTATGATGCTGAGGGGCTCAGCTCCATTTTAAAATTACCAAGAAACAAAAGAAGTGAAGTTTCACAAGCTTGCAGTTTACTAAGGTAACAGTGGAGACAGTTTTAGAGTAGAAGTAAATGGGGATCGGGATAGTGTGTGTGTGTGAGAGAGAGAGAGAGAGAGAAGTATTATTCAAAGGCGTGCATTCCATGTGGCTTGGAACATTTGGAGATCATGTTTAGGGAGAAAGCAGTATATTTTCAGAGCAGTTCTGATGATTCTTTTCCTTCCTCATAATAACCAGAATAGTAGATACTCCTGAGGGATAATTGCGTGTGGTCTGAAAACTGTCTTCATAGCACATCTAATACAGTTTGACTTATCCTGGTGTGAACATGGTGCTTTGAGATGATCCTGAGAAACTGTGTTAATACAATAGCTTCATGTATTAATATCTCAGGCCTTGAAAGGAGGAGGCAGCTGCCGCCGTTGTGCCTCGTGCGGACAAACCAGGGAGGGTGTGTGTGAACAGTGAGGGAACCAGGAAGAAGGTAAGTGTTGGACTGCAGGTCGGGGGGAGGTGGAGTGAGGGAGGCATGAGGCGCAAGGAGGCTGAGCGTGTGACAAAGTGTGGGGTGGGGGGAGCCGCCAACAGGCGATGCACTAAGGGCGATGTGACAAGGGTCTCCTCCCTTGCCTCCATCCCTTAGCTGCAGCCTGGGCTGTCTGGGGACTCTCTTCCCCTGGGTCATTTTTTTTCAATTGTTCATTCTATTTTTATTGTATTTTTCTCTCTGGGAGAACAAGGTGAGGAAAATCAGGTAAGGGTAGCGTAGGACAGACAAGGTGGGGGAAGTAGGTAGGGGCTGCGAAGGGTGGCCTAGGTCAGACCAGGAGGTGGCCATGGCAGGAGCCACAGGTGTTGCTGGCTGCTGCGACACCTGTGCCATGTTTCATAGAATCATAGCATCATAGAATAGTAGAGGTGGAAGAGGCCACGAAGGAGGCATTGGCTACCTGGGGCCTCACTAGTCTCAACAACTCCATTATCAGAGTGAGAACTCCGAGCCACTCCTGGGACAACTATCATCTCCCCCTCTTCTGAGCCTGAGCCATCGTTCCACCAGAGCCCTTGATCTCTTGTGCGCACCTGGGAATCTCATCTGAGCGCTCATGTACAACACTTCCTGAGAGTTAGGACTGCTAGGGTATAGAATGGGCTTCCACGGGAGGTGGTTGAAGCCCCATCATGATGGTATTCAAGGATAGGCTAGACATGCACATGGTAGGCATGTCATGAGTGGAGCCAGCTGGAGCCGGAGGTCAGACTAGATGGCCCAGGAGATCCGTTCTGACTTGCCCTGTTTCTATGTTTCTGTTTCTATATGAAAGATGATTGTGATTACTGCTCATTTTGCATTTTGTCAGGGAAAGCCAAGTAAATCTTTAAAAAGAAAGCTTGCTTATATGTGCCTTTGTGATATAAAATCATACCTGCAGTGTCTCTGTCATTCTTGCCTAGGAAAACAAAAAACCAGCATTCTCAGCCTTTTCCCCTGAAGCTTTACCTTATCTGTTGGTATGTACCGATTCTTCCCTCATCATCTGCCTCATTCCTACGTATGTGACTAGAAACCTACAAAACACTCTGTGTATGTTCTGGAAACTTGTAGCTGGTTTGTGCACCTCTACCTGGCAGCACTATTGTAGGTTTGTGTCTGCAGAGGGTTTTTTCTGGATATTCGCACTAATAAAACTGCTGAGGTTTGTAACATAGAGGTCTCCCTGTGGATCCAAGCTTGCATTCTCATGGTCTGAGAAACCAGGATTTTACCTGAGACATTTCAGGAACCTATATACCTGGGATTAAACCCATTTGAACTCAAGGCGACTTAATCTATAGTCTATGCATTATATCTATGCAGTGAATCATGGTAATTTTCAATGTGTTCCATATTGCCCAATCATTGGAAGGCCAAGTTGATCCATCTCAGATCAACCCCCTTTTAAATATACTAAATATGAAATACTTTTTGTTGCACATCTGAGTGAAAATGGAATATAATCATATCAATCTTCAAACACTCACAATGTAATATGCTGGGGTGGACACAGATTTTAAACGATATAAAACTAAGATTTTTGCAAAATGACAATGTGCCTTAAAGGAAAAAGATTTATGTCTGTAAACTGCTGACCTTGTAAGATTGTAAACATCCTTTGAGAATAGGAAAAGAAGTGGAGGTGATTTCCACCTTGCTCCTCCACCTCCTTGAAAATTGGCTAGCTGGTGCTTTTGAGGAAGAGGGGAGGAGATGGAAGCACTGCCAGGAGGTGGAAGCACTGTCTTATATCCTGGTCATGCCGGGCTCCTCCCCTTCCTGAACTTTCATTGGGGTCATTTCTACAGTTTTGAAGAACGGTCGCACCAGATAATCTTGGGGAGCAATGCATCTCAAAAGGAGTCACTTGTTCCCCAGATTGCCTTGAAAGGTTTGGGACCTTTGCTGAGGTTTAACATGCGTGGCTAGAGAGAACAAACCCTGGTTTTGCATTCACATTATCACACACAGAGGAAGGAAGAGGGAAGTTCATTCATCAGAAAAAAATATGCAGCAGGCACAATCTTTAGCTCCATGTGGGCCAGACAGCAAATATTCCCATTACATCCCAATCTTATTCTCTGTTTCTAAAGAGGGAAACGGCTTCCTGCCTAACATAGAAAGAGACTACCAGAGAAGAGCCACAGGGAGGCATTACCTGCTCCTTAGCAGTAGGGCCCGAGTATCACAAAAATTGCAGGGGAGAAAGGGAAGAAAGGGAGGGAATCCTTTTAACCCCTGATATTTGTACCATCTCTCTATGAACATTTGACTTATGGGAAGGATCCCAAGCTTATGGGATCCCAAGCTTATGGGATCCCAAGCTTATGGGATCCCAAGTGTCCCAAGCTTATGCTAATTGTTGGAATGGAACTTGAAGGCTTCTTCATGGTCTTAACTCTTGTTTTGCTGGCTAAAAGGTGAGTCCTATGTGTATGTTAGCTAGGAGTTATAAATAAGGTAATTTCCAGGTGTTTCTGGACAATGGATCATCTGCTTTACAGGGTTGTTTTGTCTAATTTCCTTTATAGGGGAAATGCCTGACTGTTTGTCCGCAAGAATTTCAGCCTTCATTCTTCTCTCACACAGACTGGTCAAGGATATTAGGTCCTTCTTCCTGAATTTAAGGTCCTGGCCTGCAAGTCTGTTTTGGTCTGGGAGTTTATGGTTCTGGTGCCACTATTGATATATACACAAATTACAAAATCACCCAGTGTTTTTTTCTGCACTGCCTGTGATAGGTGGGGAAATCAAAGTGTGGGTCTTCAGTTCTGAGGCTGAAGCTCTATTTCTGTCATCATATCTGGGAATCTGAAGAAACCTATGGCCTCCTATACAATGCCTTGGGGGACATACGTTGGTTTTGTTAGTGTAACCAAACAAGGCAAAACTGGCCAAAATAATTGAAAAAAATCACAGTTGTCTGGTAGTAAGAAATGGAATGTCTCCTGAATGGAAGAGACAAGCAGGTGACCTGTGTGACCATAATACTAAACCACAGCTTACTGTGACATGCATCACTGTCCTCATTCCTCCACACTATTCCTGTAACAGAATTGTGAGACTGGAAACTTTTGCTTTCAGTTTTAACTCACCAAAATTGTTATGTCAGCCAAACTGGAATCTCAATTTTTTTAGCCAATTTATCCAAACAAGCTAGGGTCATCAACCCCAATTTGAAATTGACTTGTTTAGATAAGCTATAGTTAAAACTAATATTAGTTTTGTCCCTGTTCAGACATAAGAAACTGTAGTTAGTTGAAAACAAATTCTTCCAAGCAATTCTTCATGGCTGTACTGGGGAAGGATTGGTGATAGTGTATGTCTTTAAAACTTGTATATATTACAATAAATTATGACTTAGTGGTAATATTGCTGTGTTTATCTGGGAAATAACACCATAGCTGTTTTAATAAAAGCAAATGCTATGCCTTGTCAGTCTGCCATAGGAATTTATTGAGCAGATACTAGAAAACTATATTAACTGGCCTTTAGTCTGAAAAACATTGGATTTGACAATAAGTAACATATCCTAAATGATTCTATCTCTCTATAAAAATTTTCAGCCTGATTGCTTTGGGCATAAAAAGACCATGCATATACCTTTGATGCAGTGAATTTATTAGGAAAATCATACAATGCACAGCCCTCTTGATTTTAGTTCAGTTTGGATTAATAATTAATGCAAATGTGTTTTCATAGCACTCTAGTGAGTCTGTTCAGTTGTTCAGTTAATTTGAGCATTGAAGGATTAATGTGAAGTATTGTGTCAGGGCAATTTTTCGAAAGGCCCTGTCTGTCATCAGAATTGTACTGCCAATGTCTTCTCAGACCCAGACAAGGTCATTTCAGTTTCTGTCAAAAAAAAAAAAAAAAAAAGCACCATTGGTAAACTGCGGACAGAATCCAAAGCAATATATATTCTAAGGACTGTGGACACTTTTATAAAATAAGCAGTGATACATCCACCTTGAATTTAGTGACAATGACCTAATTAATAATGAAATAACCAAGAAATGATGATAATAAAATAGAACGTTTGGGTTCTTTTAATACTTGTTACACGCTGTCAAGTTATCTGTGACTTCTGATAACCTCTATGGATGTGTGCCTTCCAAAATGTCCTTTCCTGGACAACCCTGCTTCTTTATAGAACTGAGCCATCTAATATTTGATCTTCTTCTGCCTTTGGTTTTTCTTAGTATTTTTCTTTAGTGAGCTTTGCCTTCAACAGCTTCAGTGCTGTAATATTTGGTTCCAGGGCAAGTCCTGGCTTGCTTATCTTTTTGTTGGCCCAGAAAGCTGTTCACAAAGCTCCGCTCAAGTGCAATGTTTCAAACACATCAATTTTCTTTTTGTCAGCTTTGTCACTTTCCAGATTTCACACCCATAAACAATGATCTGGAATAAAGTACTGCAGATGATCTTGGCCTTGGTCTCCAGTGAAATGATCATTTTGATGATTTAATGATCGTTTTTTCATTTCTTCTTTGCTGCCTTTCCAAGTTTCAGTATTCTAGTGTCTTGGCTGGAGTAACTTGAATTGAATTGGAGTAATTTGAATTGATGACTGAGCCAAGAAATGGAAAATCTTTTGCAATTTCAATTTCTTAATTGTTGACCTTAAAATGGTGCAACTCTTCTGTAGTAATGATTTTTTTTTTTAATGCTCAGTTGCTGTCTTGTTTTTTCACTTTCTTCTTTCATTTTCTTTCAGTTTCATCAGGAGCTTTTAATACTATAGAGTCACCAATCATTTTTTGTGATTATAAATATAGTAAGCAATATTATGCTTCTATAGTATTAAAATAATTATATACGTTTCTGTGTGTGTATATATTTGATTTGTGGCTTTGCACAGTGTTCTTTGCACTGCATTTTTAGCAAGCGATGTAGTCCTTTGCTGAAGAGCAATTCATTCAACAATGCAGCCACTTGGTTGCAAAATTGTAAGAGGCAACAAGAGGCCCCCAGGGAGTGGTGCAATGGCAGCTGAATTTCACACACAGGTCTGAACTATCCACTCTTTTCAGAGAATGAGTGCAGAGGCAAAAACTGGACTGAATTGCTCTAGGAAAGGTCTCTTTGTGAAGAGAGACACTGTATTGGTGAGAACAAGCTGGCCCTACAGTAAGCAGAATGAAGTGGGCACCTAAGGCAGCAGATGCTGGGGGGAAGCAGCAAGAGTATTACCTACAACATGTGATCCAATTGTAGCCTTAGAAAATCATGATAAGAAGAAGGAGCTGAGTGTTTAAGCAAAAAACATTTTAATATACCTACCAAACTGTCTCAGAAATGAATTCATTTCATATGCTGTAGTCATCTCTTCTACACAGAATTACCAGAAAGTCTCCAAGGTGTCTATAGAAAAGTTTACTAATGTCTCTTGGCTCAACTCATTTAAGCATAAAGTCACTAGAATTTCCTTCCTCATGCACTCTGGCTACAATAGATGCTCCTGAACAGGCACAGAAAATTTCAGGAGCATTGAGATCGGTAGCAGGGGCTCTCCTCCGGGAGCCCTCCGTAAGAGATATTAGGAAGCAAAGTACCCGGGGGAGGGCCTTCTCTGCGGTGGCGCCCCATCTGTGGAATGTGCTCCCCAGAGAGGTCCACCTGGCACCGTCGTTATTTGTTTTTTGGTGCCAGGCCAAGACCTTTTTATTCAAACAGTATTTTAATAATCTTTAATATTTATAGTTTTAATTATGCAGTGAATGTGTTTCCAAGTTTTAATTGTAAATTGTAATTGTAAATTTTATTCTATTTGTTTTATTTATTTATGTTGTGAGCCATCCCGAGGCTGTGTAGCAATGGGGACGGCATATAAAAAACTTTAAATAAATAAATTCAGGACCTGGTGTTAAGCCCTCTGTCACTAGTGAAGACCTTCCTAACAGTCTTCTCTTTTGTCATTTTCTCACAACTAAAGTAAGTTCTGGGAAGGTTGCGGGAGCAGGGGGAATGGGACTGGTAAGAATGATGGTGTAGGAACTCTTCTCTAATGTGTCTAACTTTTTGCATATTCCCTGAAGGAGTCAGGAAGCAGGACCCAATATTTTTTTTCTCCATCGACAGTGTATTGACAGAGCTGATTTAGTTCATAATTTTTCTTTCCTTCAAATCACTAATACAGAAGTAATGATTTTGTTTTGACATTCTGGAAGTAAAGCATCACTGGTCAATATTATTAAAGTACTAACATCAACCTTACAATATATATGGAATACAGATAATACTTCCTCTTGAATCAAGCATTCACTATGAATTGCTGCTGCCATTTCCAGATTTAACTGACCTGTAGCACAACTGCCTGATACTTTCCGGGAATATAAATAATCAATGTCTCTCACTGCAAGCTGCTGATTTGGCATCTGGCCTTCATTCCTTATTTCTCCATTGTTGTCTCCACAGAGCCCACAGATCTTGCCTCTCATCTCTGAAGTTACTTTGATCTGTATGAATAATCAAAATTTATTGCAGTTGCTCATGTGTATTTCCATATAATGCAATACGTTAAGAATATTCCCATGAAAGAAAAGAAGCAGAAAATTCTAGAACAAGAGATTTAGGACTTACACTCAGTGCAATAGCATTGTAAGTCACATTTACCTGGCCATATTCTAGAGCCATGACCCAAGCAGTGTTGTCAATGTTGCAAATTTCAATGTTCTCTGTGAAGAGATGGAGTAATTTAAAATGGCATCCCTAATTCTACAGCAATAATAATTTTCAGCAGAACATAAAAACACATTCATGTTTCATTTACATTTGGCCATTTTACATTCATTACAAGACACGTTTTGTTTTTCCCTCCAGATTTCTCTGATGGTCTTATATTCAGTGATATAACCTGTACTGCCAGTACTGTACATATTTGTTCATCAATTTTGTAGGAAGTAGGCTCAATAGGTGCAACATTATTGATCAATACTAACTAAACATCTTGCTTTCATTGTGTATTTTCTTATATACTTATAGCAGACCTGTTAAATGATAGGTTTTAAGAATATAATAAGCTAAGGGATCACTTCATAATTAGTAGAGTAGCTAGACTTAATTCAGGTGAATTGAACATAGTGTGATTTAAGAAAAGATATAAGATGAAGTACCTGCACAGTTCGCACACAGCTGTCCATTTGGTAGCATTTGTTTTCCATTACACAACACATGTAATTTTTCTAAATTAGGCAAGATTTTAATACAACTTTGAAAGATAGGAAAAGCAAAAAGTGTATTATGTAAGAACATGGAATGCACACATCTCTTTAATTCTTTGAAAAGCGATACACACAGAGGTGTCAATATTAATAACACCAATAAGAACAAACAAGAATAATAGCTAAATCATAAATTGTTACATGGTAGCACTTTTCCCAGGTTTATAGAAGTTGTTATATAAGGTCCATTTTCTATATAGTTTAACAAAGCAACTAAGCATCCTAACAGCAGATAATGTTCACACACACACACACATATATAGTTGGCTTGCTATTTTCCAATTTTCTCTCAAGGAACATTTGAAAATAGAGCCTTTCAGTCTTAAAACATTTGTAAATTGTCTGAACTCTATTGTAGGCAGTGGGGCAGTATGCAGAGAAGAGAGCCTGCTTATCTTGTTCACTGCCCCTCCCCTAGGAAGGCCAAAGTGCTGTTAGAGTCACAAAACAACTCTGTGTGCTGGGCGGACCTAGAGGCAATGATTTGTCTAAGCCATAGGTAGGCTACCTGTTGGGCTCCAAGCATGACTGTAGGCCAATTGATGCCACAGAAAATACAGCTACTGATCAGAGATAATAGCAGTTGTCATCCAACCCTGCTGCCAATCTGAAATTTGAACATTGATTCTCATAGTCATATGAGCTTTCTAGCTGTATCTTGATTAGTTTCAGATTCTGAAACCATTACTAGTAGCAAGGATACTGATATTCTAGGATTCATGGATATAAGATCACTCAATTTTCATTTCATGCAGAGGAACTAAAGTGAAAAATTAGAAACTAAAATCTTGGGAAGCCTTGTAATGATGAATGCCTGGACTGACTCTAAGGATAGGCTGGGCTCACAATAAAAATTATTTGCATTATTATTTTTAAAATGTCCTGAAAAACCAATAGAAATAATCTAAACCTGCTCCTTTTCATCTGATACATTTGTTACATTTAATAAAACTTAGGTTGAAGACACTCTGAGCATAACCTTCCTTGGATGATCAGGGCTGATCTGTGTCGTCCATATAAGGAATTGTGGGTTATAATTTGCATTTTTGCTGCAGGCTTGAGCTACTAGAAGGTCACAGTCATTATTTTCAACAGTACTTCTGAATATTGTCTTGTCAAAAGTTGTAATTCTCTCTTTACCTACCCACCTGATAAGATAGTTAATATAAGTGTCAGTCAACTCTGAACATGTCCAGTCATAATCATGCAATAGCCAGGTGAAAAGTCTAGAATAGTCTCTTAAGTTGTATACTTTCCAACCAGGATGAACTTGAACAACAAATTCTTTGTGATTGACAATATATCACCTTTTGTTCCGCAGTATCATTTAGGCATGTGAATGACTGCTACACGGATATGTCACAAGAAAAGTACTTTAAGTAATATGACAAGGAATACTCTGCTACTGCAGTTCTATTTCATACACTCTGCCTTAGCAGTATAACGAGTTAAATGATTTACCTTTGAGTAGACATACATAAGTTGGTGTGTGTTGGTGTTGAAGCAGAAATAGTATGTTCGAGCCAGATTTAGTCATGCTTAGATACAGTATAATCAGTAGGGCTTAAATTAGTTACAACTAACTTTAATTTTGCTGTTTCACATGGGTCTACTCTAACCATGAGGAAGTCAGGATCAAGTCCTATATGTCTGCACAAAGCTAAGGATAAGGTTCAAATAGTGGCTTAATGCCAAATAAATATTTATTTACCTTGATCTGCATGGGCCAACAATGAAAATGAATATAAAAAGTTAAACTTTTTTTTATTATTTCTGGAGACTGATAACATAGCATTGGACTAGCAGAGAAGAAAACTGGAGAACAGAGGTTGTCCTTGTAAAAAGTTACCTAGAAAACAAATAAGAAACACATTAGGATCAATATGGCTGTAGACAAATCTTACCTTGATTTAATGTTCAGGTGGCATATTTGGACAGAAAAAGACGCATTGCCCAGCATGCTCTTAATCTCATAAAGAAAAACCTTTTCTATCTTTCGAATTGCCTAAAGCCCTAGTTTTAGTGCTTAAGCTAAACCACTCAATTTTATCTAAATGCAAGAAAAGCCCGTGTAAGATTTATTTTCTTTCATGCATTCAGTAACAGATGTTCAATAGAACTTCGTAAGGGCTAGTCCATATTACACAGATTACAAATGAGATTATCTACAATTGATGGGTAGAATGGGAAAGACTTCATGGAGCCTACTTTTTCTGGGGAACTGATTTCACCTTTCCTTTATACCAGCCCCACATTTCTACAACACGTGTCAGGGATGAAGGGAAAAAAAACATACAAGCCTAATGACATATTTTTAACTGCTCCAGCAAAAAGGAGTCCTGGGAAACAAAGCATCCCTTCTGTCAGAATTTTAAAAAAATCTGCAGAAAGTGAGATATTTCTGTTAAAAGTGTGCAGTGGATTTGAATGACCCCTGCGCAAAACTAGGTCACTTTTGGTGTTTTTCAAGGCAAACTGGACTGCCCTCCATACTGGAATCAAAACTGGTAGAGAGCATGGCTTTGTTACCATTCTGTGTTCAGAAGTGTTCAGAATTGCTTTTCCTCTTATAAATAGTGTCTTTCATTATTTCTCCAAAATAATGTGTGTTTATAGGGAGGAAGATGGGGAATATGGTTGATTGACTAATAGGTCCATTCTCTAATCCTAGGGCACATTTTACCATGGGTCCCCAACCCAACCCTTTTGGGGAAGAGCACACACATGGGACTGTGAAATGACATCCTTCCAACCTTAACTTTATCACATTTTCCCCTGAAAAATTCTTAAACTGGTCTGAAGAATCATAATTCTAAACAGATAGCCTCCAGATTTATTTGGGCTACAACTCCCATAGTTCCTAGCATAGTTGATAGCCACTTTGCCTGGAAAGTATGGGAGCTGTATTTCAAAATATTCACGAATCTATTCTTTGGAAACTTTCAGGTTTCTTTCCAGGAAAAGCACATTTATGAGGTGAACTGTTTTGCATCCCACACCAAAAGGGGGGGAAAAAAACCATAGGAGAGAAAAGAGAGAGGAAAATCCTGCGAGGAGGCAGTAATACAGAAAAAAATGTGAACCTCTCTGGGGAGCGAACTCCACAATGGGGGTGCCAGGCCAAAACCTTTTTATTTTCCCAATGTTTTAAGACCTGACTGTTTTAATTGAGGTTTTATTATTGGTTAAATTTTAGGATGCTGTCTTTAAAAAAAATACATTTGTATTGTTAAACCACCCTGAGTCTTCAGTAATGGGACAGTCTACACAAGTTTTAAATATATAAATGATAAATAAATTTACATTGTCTTCTCTATCTCCCTATCTCCCTCCTTCTCTCTAGGTGTGTGCGTGTGTGTGGGCATGCATATAATACTATTGATATATATTTTGTCCTCAGCATGTTAGAATCCAGCTCTGGGCAGTAGGAACTGATAATTCAGAGCATGGCTCGAGTGTTTGCCATTTGTACCTCTACACTGATTTCAGTAGCTAATTCTTTGAAAACCCTGGATCTTCCTACATGTGTCCACTGAATTGATCCAATAAAGCCAAATAAAAACAAACACACACACACACACACACACACACAAAAGAAAAAAAAAAGAAAAGAGAAAAGGGGAAATGACTTCATGCCTGAGGAATTTTAATGATTGCAGCGGTTGCATCTGGAGACAATGTAACCATTCTCAAAAGAAGCTCATGTGAAGGATTCTTCTGATAACCTGCTGAGAAACCATGAATATATGCAAGACCAGGAAGGACTTCCATAGCCCTCGAAGATATCAAGATATGAATTTTGTGAATGAGTCAGTTTCTTTTACTGTTTTAAACCAAATGTTCATCAATTAGAATGAGTAATCATATGGTTGATATACCAAGAATGTTTTTTTGCAGTATGGATGGCACCTTTGCGGATGTTATGAGTAGCTAGAAGGCTCTGTGCCTCTCAAGTGTACCTTCAGAAGCTTTTACTTCAAATTTGTAATCCCGGCATCTGTTTCCCAGACTCAGAGAACTCTTTAATAGAAAGTAAAACAAATATTATAGGAAAGAAATGCAAAGTTAATGGCTTGCTTGGAGCAGAACGTGTCTTCATAATGTTCCTAGATTTTGAAACTGTAACTGTGGGTCCTATGTTGTTATTCCATATAACTCACATCTGTAGGAAATACGTGGATTGTGACTTTCCCATAATGAAACTTTCCAGCAGCACAACTGGGGTGTGTGAACATTTGTGAACTTCCTCTTGACTTGGTTCATTATGCAGGACTGAGTCAATCACAATCCATGGAATCTGGAGGGACAGATTCTCAAAGTGTTCATCCAACCCTATCAGGATCAATTATTTGTATTTCTATACTGTCCCATAACTGAAGTTGTCTGGGTAGTTTACAATAATCTATTAAAAAGTACAATACAGTACAAATATAATAAAATCAAGACAGCATTAAAACAACGTTTAAGCAGCTAAAACATACATAAAAAATGAAGATTATCTGTGATGGGTAATCCCCTGACGCTCCTGGGTTGCCAAATAAATCTTTAAAGACCTTGGCATAGCGTGGCACTGAAAAATGACAAGTTGGCGCCAGGTAGGCTGCAGTGGGGAGATTGTTCTACAGATGGGGTGCTACCACAGAGAAAGCCCACCCCTTGCTGCCACCCTCTGAATCTCCCTCAAGAGTAGGCATCTGGAGGGAGGTCCCAGAGGCTGAGCATAGTGCCTTTGTAGATTGTGGTTGGGAGAGGTGTGCTTGTGCTTCCAAGCCAAGTAAGACCTTATAGGTCTTGAATTGTGCTCAGAGGCAAACAGGCATTCAGTGCAAACAGGCTAAAACGGGCTTATGTTTGGACCCTTGGGTCCCAGTTATTAATTTGTGCAACATTCTGCACAAGCTGCAGTTTCTGAGCCATTTTCAAGAGCTGGAAAGTTTCCAGGAACCCAGTTATCTTAGTGTTTTGCTTTTGTATTCAGATCAGAAGGGGTAAAAGGGATAGCTCAGCAGGTTGCACATGTATGCATGGACCCCCATCCCTTGCCCCCCCCCCCCACACACACACTAGCTAAGTTAATGGAGGACAAGATGAAGCAAAACATGTCAACTATTAGTTGACTTTTCAATAGTCAACATGACTATTCAAAAGGAGATGGGCTATATGAACTATTTCAGGTCTGATAATTTTTTAAAAATTATTTTTTGAAATGTTAGGCTTAGGAAGGTTATGCAAATATTCAGTCTGGATTAATCTGTACTCACTAACCAGTCAGGGATTGTTATTTGACATTTTTGCTGTTGCCATGTTTTGTTTTGTAGCAATTCTTTCCTGATGTGATTTGTAATGGCTTGATCCTGATGTTTTCTGGGTGAGTGGGGTGGACATAGGATTATTTGTCGTTTTTCTATCTATTTATCTAGTTATTCATTTATTTCAATTATATAGTGTCTATAGTCAAAGCTCTCTGGGCAGATTAGAACAAAGTATACAAAGAATAAAATACAACAGATAAAATATATCTTTTTAGGAATTTTTTTAACGTTTAGCCTGTATGCTATTACCCTTTTAAATTGTTTTTATAGATGTTTAATTTATTATGTTTTAATTGGTTTTTAATGTGTTTTTACTCTTGGTATGTTTTACATTGCAAGTCACCAAGGAAGGCTTTGGCAATTATAGGCGGCCTATAAATATGTGTAAATAAATAAGACATTAACAAGAATTCAAAATTAATTGAAAACGGCATAAAATACATTAAAAGACAATAAAAAAAACCTGGCCAAGAATAAATGTAAGGCACTTGGATAATTCTTTCAGGGCACTTTAAAGTCCTCCACAAAGAGGAATGTCTTAACTTGGCACCAGAAAAATGGCAAATTTGGCAAAAGGCAGGCCACAACAGGAAGGTTGTTCCAAAGATGGTGGGCCACCACAGAAAAGGCCCTCAACCTAGTTGCCACCCTCCAAGCCTCTCAAGGGGTTGCCACATGGAGGAAGGCCCTGGAGGCTGAGCACACTGTCTGGGTTGATCAGGGCTGGAATAGGTGCTCCGACAGGTATTGCAGTCCCATGGTATGTGGAGTTTTACAGGGTAAGACCAACATCTTGAATTGGGGCTGGAAGCATATTGGCAGCCAATGCATCTGGGCCAGATTGTGCCTTATACGTTCAGCTGAAACTTGTGAACCATCTTCAAGGACAACCCCATGTAGAGTGCATTGCAGGAATCTAATTTAGAGATTACCAGAACGTTCAGTACTCTTAGCTCTGCAGTCTCCAAGCTGGGACTCTGAAGGCTAAGACCTCTCACAGCTGATGCAGAAAGAACTGTCAGCTGATGCAAATGTGCCCCAAAGAGTAGAAAATGGGGGTGCTGGTGGATTGGCGGGGGGGAGAGACTGGGGCAAAAGATTTAACAGCAATTCCTATTTACATCCCAGCCTTCTTCCTTCCCCTTCTCCTGCACTTTTTCTAGTTGGCCAAAAACAGTTTTCTGGCCAAATAGCAAGGCACAAGACATGGCCTGCATCTTGTTTGGGGTATAGAATACATGAAGGGTGGGGGGAATAGCACTGTGCTTTGAATTTGTTTCATTGAATTTCAACCATTCATTCTGTGCATCTTTGCTAGTTTGCTGAAAAGTAACTTAGAAATCACAAAAATAAATAATAGTAAAATAAAAATTACATCATTAACTGGAATGAGAAAGGTGACACAATACCATCTAAACATGCTCTAAAGTTACTTTCAACAAGTTCACTTGGAACCAGTCTGATGTGAATATTGTAGGTTTCCTTCTTTGTGAACACTGAAAATTTGTAGCCCTGTTCTTCCTTGTCAGTCCTAACTGCTTCAGCCACAACAGTTAAATAAGGTATAAGTGACTCTTCATGGATTTTAGTCTGAAAAACAAGCACACAAAATGACATAGCTTTAACGCATATCTTATTCAGCTGACTATCTAAGATAACCTCTCAGAGAATTGTGCAATGGTTTAGTCTTTGAAGCAGATTATTACAGTGGGTGTTTTTAACCTTCCCTCTTTTACAAAGCTCTTTAAAATCTCATACTTATCACTGGGGCTGAATGAGAAATTTGTTTACAATTCAGAGCTAAATTCACACTTCCTGAACCTAAAAAATACAGGTATGAAGTTTGTTGCACATTCTGAAGTCATAGAGTTCACAAAGAAGTACATACAAACACATATATTTTAAAAAAATCAAAAAGCAGGAAAAACTCATGTGAACAGGAAATACATATATTTCAAAAATATGCAAAAATACATAAATTAGCAAATATGCTTTATCCAACAAGGAACCCTTCAGAGAAAAATATTTTAAATGTGCACAAAAATCCATGTAATTTTCATTTGGCCCTCAAAACATAATTGCAGTAGGATGCTAAATTGGACTAGAATGACTTCAGATTTGGACCCCAGTGAAACTGAGCTTCATACATTCTTATTCAAAGAGCAGTTCATTAGATGCCCCAACCAGTAGCTTTTCATGGAATTGATCCCTGGGGTACAGATGGCAAATCTTAGAACAAGTAGCACTGATTACTAGGGGGAAAAGATTACAGCCCTATAATTTTAGTCATTGGTGTTCACATGTAACCACATGTTTAAATTGCTTGCATGTTGAGGGGATACTCGGATAGCTACTAGAGGTGGAAGCTTTAAATTAGGTTGGAAATAAATAATTGGTGTTTGTGTAAACATATTATTATCCTGGGTCCTTCTGATTTCTCTGATTGGACACTTAGATGTGGAAGAACTGCTACAAAATTCCTATTTTCAGAATGCAAATGACAGATTGCTGGAACAGGTCCAATTTCAGCTGTAAAAAGGTGCTTTTTTTCTTCAAATGATGAACTACTTGACTGTTCCTGATTTGCCTGATGGAATATAAAATTGAAAGAGAGAGATTGCGGGGAGGGGGAAGGGAAAGAACACTGTGATACAGAACTGTCAAACTATCCAGTTAAATATTATTTCATTTCCAAGCCTTCATTTCTTGTTTCTGAAAGCACATTGCAGATACATTAGTGGCTTATGACAACATTGCAGACCAGGATTGTGTGAGTAATTTCTCTTGGGGTGGGAATCCATTGGAGTACCAGGACTTGGTCCCACAATCCAGTCCACTTTCCAGCAACCCAGAGTCTACAGTCATGCTGAGGGTGTCCACTCTTTGTGGGGAGTTTGCAAGGAATCGACCTCTACTCAGTGCTCTTGCACATGAGGAAAAACTGTTCAAATAATAGCTGCTCCTGGTGTAGCCTCCTTGACTGCTCCTAGCATCTCTCAAATACTGAGTGACACTCCGGGCAGTTAGAGTGGCTGGTTCTTATGCACAAGAGTGATGCTATGAGCAGTTTGGGGGGCTGCATGAGGAGCAGCCAGCATTTGAGTTGAAAGCCACCATTTGAAAGTTGCTGGTTGTGCAACAGGGCTCATCAAATGTTGAGGACTTTGTCTCTCCTAGTGGCTCTCTTTGGAAGAGAGCACAATAGGAATAGGCTGAGCACAATAGGAAGCTGGTGAATGCTTAGAGAGACAGATTGCAACAGGGTTTGACCCAAACATACTTTTAGCACTCTAAAGATGTAGCCATCTATACCTATACTTGATAGTATGAAATTATACTGGCATAACTGTTGGTCTACCAGTTTCTGAGCACCATCATGTCAGATAGATTAGCTTTTAATTTTTGGACTTTATACCAATGCCTAACAAAATATATGCAAACTTTGGTCTTTATACTGATGTATAACAAAATAGAATGAAGGAAGAATGGAATTTGAAGCAGCTAAGGTCCAGATAGAATACAATTTTGTGAGCATTTGTGAAATATTTACAGGATTGCTAAGTTTTCACACAAGACAGAAACATCTAACCGCTGCCTAGGAAGGCCTTGGCGGTTGTAGGCGGCCTATAAATACATGTATAAATAAATAAATAAAGCTTTGAAATATGCAATGATATTATCAGCGCTGTTTCACACAAGCTATATGAGAAGCATGTTGAGACACTTGTATGGATCTCTAGCTGATCTGATTAGACAAATTAGTTTTAATCAGATTAATAGTTTATTTTCCATTAATTTGCCTCAGGCAAATCTTCTCATAGTTTTTCTTATGCAGTTATAATGTTATATTGGATTACCTAAATATGTAACTTTGTTTGAAAGTTCCAATTTAGAATTCCTGAGATTCTTTATAGCATTTGTTCTTTACTCAATGAACAATAGCTGGAATAGTCCAAGTACCACAGGCTCAGGAGATAGACTAGGTGGGAGAAAAATACAATTTCTGGCACATTTGACAAAAATCAGTAAGTTGGTTTGCAGAATATAACAAAATTTCTTAAAATACTATATTGGGAAGTTTATGCAATGTAGTATTGAGCAGATATAAATTTCAACAAAACAAAGCCCTGGCAAGAGTACAGCACAATTATTTCTAAATATGATGCAGATTTAACTAAAACTGAATCCTATCAGTTGGTGCTTTGTTTAATCAAGACTTCAAAATACAAATATTCTTAAAAGCATACTAAATAGCATAATTAATAGATAAATTGGAAAGGATCAGACAGGCTTTAGTAAGAAAAATTGTAAATGGATATTCAGAGTCTGCGCAATTCAATTTCAGTGACTAATTGATTCAAATAAAAATCCTATATGACTTTTTTAGATGCTGAAAAAGCATTTGAACATATAGTATGGGATGATTATCACCAAGAATTGCATAAATTTGGTTTATGGGAAAATTTTAATTCAATGCACAGCTCCATTCTTGGGAACTCACTCCAGTGTTTAAGCTTGGCTCCACACTTGGAGTACCTTCCCACTTTCTTGCAGTTGATGGAAATCAGCTGTCTAGCTGTTTTAAAGGATGTAAGGATGACAACTCTTGCCTCTGCACTCCATTAATCCTCCATAGGACACCTGTAATCAATTGAGTTCAGAGAGTAATGGGCAGCCACATTAGCACCACCAATGGGTCAAATTAATATATACAAATACTACTGCCTCTGTGCATGTAAATTGATATAGTGTAAATCTTCCCCACTACCACTATCTGTCAGGGATATGTACTATCTACTACTATTTTCTTTCTTTTTTGCATGTGCATTTTGGATTTCCATTATGGAATGGAAACTCTTGCTGTAAATTTCTGAATAAAGGCAAGGAGTTAAATTTATGTAAAATTAATTAATCATGTAAAATTAATTAATTAGTATACTAATGATATTGCATTGATACTACAGGATCTTCTGAAGGTGTTTTGGGGAATTTCTAGGGTTGTTTAAACATTTTAGTCAAGTAGCAGGGTAGAAAATCAATTTATTTATATCTGAATAGATATTTAGAAAAGGAGGAGAAGCTAAAATATATTCACTCTTATGAAGAGATCCCCCGGTCAAATATCTTGGTATATGGATTATGGTTATCTTGAAAGACTGCATAGCCTATAATTATACTAACAATGAACAAGTAATTGATTTTGATCTTGAGAAATTGCCATGGAGCAGAATGTATTGGGCTAGGAAAATATCAACAAATAAAATAGTGTATGGCCAAGAATACTTTTTAATTTTTCATATTCTGTTGTTGATGAATGGAGTACTAATAAATGGCAAAAATAATATCAGACAGCAAAAAGGCAACAATTAGTGCAACAATATTTTATTAGCACCTTACCGTATTAAATGGCATTATACTGCTTCTTTGCTGCCTAAAATCATGGCTTATATCAGGTAAAGGAACTAAGATAGACCAAAGGAAATGAGTGACTAGTATTAACACATTCTGGTTTTATAATAAAGGATATAGAAATGATAAGGGGAAGCCTCCATATTAGCAATTTATATAAATCTGATAATCCACTCTATAAGAATAGAATGAATTATCTATACAATAGATAGAATAGATCTATAAGAATGGAGTGAATAGATAATTCACTCTATAAGAATAAAGTGAATTCTGGACTACCAACTTTTACTCCTGTTTAATATAAAACAATATTGAGTAATCTGAATTTTTAGGAGAAAATAATTTATTAGGGTAAATATATAACGGAATTCAGAAATTTCTTTAACAATTGTCACTTTTTTAAAAAGCTATCATTACATGCTTAGGGAAATAGAACACTGTATCTCAGTTTTTCAATAATGCAAGATTAGGCATGAAGATCCAATTTAATATCTACATGTTGGTCTCTTAGAGATTGCTCTAGCTTTGAAGCAATAATATCAAATGGGGTACATTAGAGACAGTCAATGTTATGATATTGTAGTTAACTTTAAAATAAGGAACATCTGCTTGACTAAATGGAAAAAGGAAGGTAAATCACTTAACACATTTGAGCACAAATAAAAGAAAATTTATAAATTTACTTAATTTATATAAACAATGCTAGTTAACAATTATCTTTAGGAGTCTTTAGGCAGGAAAAGGAAAATGTTGGTGATGTGGTTCCAGTTGTTCAAATATATGCCATGATTTATGGCCCTTATGGTCGTAAGTTTTGGAGGATGACATAGGATGAAATTATGAAAAATGTTGTTGTTGATGAGCATTTTTAATTTAATATTGATAGTTTCATTTGGAAAAAGTTAAAAATATAGTCCCACGTGATGAAGTCAGAACTATTCTTTAAATACTGATGACTGCCCAGATGACAATAATGTATAGATGAAAATGAGTTAATTTTCCAACAATTGATGTTACTATATGAGGATTTAGGATACTCCCTGGATGATGAAATTAACTAATATAATTTACCTCATAAAAGAGAGATCAGTAAACAGTTTCTTTATAGAAAATTGCATCACTTTATTTTATCTTGAGATAATAAAGTCCAGGATTTAGTACAACATTAATTATTATTATGGGCAATTCAATTGATTTGAATTTAAGCTATTATTCTTTAATATCATCTGTATTTCTGTAAGATGAAATACTTGCTTTTATCTACTGGCCAGGGCTGCATGAAGACATTTTGCTGCCTAAGGCAGACAGCATGCCTGCTTCTCATTCCATGTACTAACTCTATCTGGATAGGCAAATCAATCTGTCTTTAATACTAATGGTGAGACATTGTTCTCCACTGAACCTGCCTGAGGTAACTACATCAGCCTGTCTAATGTTAGGGTTGGCTCTGCTACTGTGAGTTTGCTTTGTAATAGTAAAATAATAAATAAATAAATTAAAAGACAGACGGACAGACAGAAAGAGGCTAGACAGGCAGGGATTATGCTTTGACAGGTTAAATACAAAACATTTTTTTCAAAAAGGATGCCAATAACAAGTATATTAGTTATTATTGAGACCAGAGCAAATATTATTCCAAGCAAAAGGTCTAAAAATAAAAAATATTGTTTATTTTAGTTAAATTGGAAGGATGAATTATACAACAAATTCTTTTATCTTCCTTTACAGGGAAATCAATTCTCGGAATCAAAAATATTGAACCTACCTGTTTAAAGTGCCTTTTCTTGACACTAAGCATAGATAGTTTTGGAAAATGCTGCAAAAATCCATGAAACAATGGTGATTCAAATGCATTTTAATGAAGAAATGGATAAATTGACTTTTGGAAGCAGCTTTGAAAAAAGCACTTGCCAAAGAAAAAACATTCCAGATAGGGTTGTCTGACCTTTTGGAATGTTCGATTTGCTCTGATCGCCTTCCGCTATTGCTGTCCTTAGTGCTGCTTTCCTTATTTGCCTGGTGTGCCTGCCCCTTCTCCACGTTGCCCTGCCTTGAATCAGCCTTGCCATGTTTCTTGCACTGTGCTCTTCTCTTTGCAAGTCTGTTCTGCCTGCTGTGGCCACTGCCGCCGCTGGAGTCAGTGCTGCTGCTGCCGCTGCTTTTGTGGCTGTGCCTGCTGCTTCGACTCTTGTTGCCATCGCTGCTGGAGTTGCTGTCACTCCTTTTGCTGCTGCATCTGCTGCTTCTGCTCCCACTGCTGTCAGCGCTGCTGCTGCTGTCACTGTGGCTGCCACTGCTAGTGGTGGGACTGCTGTCACCACCACTGCTGTTGCTAATCTCAGCAGCTGAACAGGCCTTCTTACTTGTCTTAGTAAAATGTTCTCGGTTAAATTGGTCCTTCTCATCATGTTCTTGCTGCTGATATTGTCCACCCTTTTCAACTGATGCTTGCTTCAAAGCCCACTCCTGCGAATCATTGCTCATGGAACTGTCAGAACCCTCACAGGAGTGATAGCCGTTCCTTCCGTCCTAGCAGGGGACATAACCAGAAAAAGAGAATTATGATTTTCTTAAATTTTCCAGATGCATGGGTGAGATTATGTGTACCTAGTTTCATATACTTGAATGGCTACATGACAGGTAGGTCCAAGATGGACCATGTTATACACACCTGCCATCTAGGCTGCATCTGTTCAATTGGGACAGATGGGGGAAAATTTTAGTTCTGTTTGATTGCCATATGGATTTTCCAGAATTCACACTTTTTTCATATTTCTAATGAAAAGAACTTGAGGCCTTAAAGAACTGAATGTGCAACAACTCAATGTGCAAACAAACAAATCAAAATCAAGAGTCATCATTCCAAATGCCTCTTACCCCTTTTATCTGCCTGTAAACTTGGCCTACCTTTGGAGGCTCCCCCAGAGATGTTCCCTCCAACTGAATTTAGGTGGATAGCCTGAGAAAATAGGGTTCTTTCCATTGTAGCACCCCATTTATGCAATCTCCTCTCCAAGAACGTTTGCCTGGTACCCACACTGTCTTTCATTGTCAAGCAAACATATATCTCTTTTTCCAGGCATTTTTATTGCAATATTATTGTCCAAGGCTTTTTGATTTATTTTGTACTTTTGGGGGATAAAAATATGTATGGCCAATCCAGAATATTTATGTTATAAGGACGCACTTAATATAGATTGATAAACCAACATATCCTTCCAATAGTGAATTTTTCCATGATCCACAAAATCCTTATTTATTCAAAATTAATGTGAGTACATTATTATATTGGAAGAATAGTGACTAAGACATCCCACTCAGACTGTGTACAACTAATATTTTTTAAATATTCTTTTAAGCCTGTAAATACATGTGTTGCAGCCCTTATAAGATTTAGATATTATCCTCCCATGATCATATAAATGCATTGCTTTCAAAACACACCATAGATGTACCTGAATTGGGTTTTTCTCTAACTCTTCTTTTCCATTTCTCAACAAATGCACCAACTGTGCAGCAGCACGAGCACCTCCTTCAACAGTCAATTGTAACTTCTCAATTTTATATCAGCTGAAAGTATATAAATAGAAAAAACTCATGCAATAGCTTGTAATAAATCCAATAAGTTGGCTTGAATCTCAACATTTAGAAAACTAACATCATGGCATTTAGTCCTATCACTTCCTGGCAGACGGAGAAGAAATTGAGGTAGTGACAGATTTAATTTTCTTGGGCTCCATGATCACCGCAGACAGGGGCTGCAGCCAAGAAATTAAAAGACGCTTGCTCCTGGGGAGGAAAGCTATGGCAAATCTAGACAGCATACTAAAAAGCAGAGACAACAGAAGTGCGTATAGTCAAGGGTATGGTTTTCCCAGTTACAATGTATGGCTATGAAAGCTGGACCATAAGGAAGGCTGAGTGCAGAAGAAGTGAGGTTTTTGAATTATGGTGCTGGAAAAGACTCCTGCGAGTCCCTTGGACCGCAAGGCGATCAAACCGGTCAGTCCTAGAGGAGATCAACCCTGACTGCTCTTTAAAAGGCCAGTTTTTGAAGATGAAACTCAAATACTTTGGCCACCTAATAAGAAGGAAGGACTCACTGGAGAAGAGCCTAATGCTGGGAACAATTGACAGCAGAAGAAGAAGGGGATGGCAGAGAATGAGGTGGCTAGATCGACTCACTGAAACAGTCGGTGTGAGCTGAAGTGGACTCTGGGGGATGGTGGAGGACAGGAAGGCCTGGGGGAATGTTGTCCATGGGGTCACGTTGGGTCGGGTGTGACTTTGCAACTAGCAATAAATCCAACAAATGAACATTTCTCAAATGTAGCCTTTGGGCATTTTCCTTATGAACCTTACCACTTTGGTTTGTTGATAGGTGTGGGGTATCATTTATTATGAACTACTTCTGACCACCATGGTTGCATTGCAATTTTTACTTTCAGGCACAGGAAAAGTCCATTTTGCTATTCTTTGCAATAAACCTTTCCAATGTCATATTATATTCAGATTATTTTTGTACAAGTTTGCATTTCAACAGTAGTTTGCCAACACAGACAACTTTAGATGACAATTCAACCATGCCATACAGCTACACAGAGAACAAGTGCAGATGAAACGACCAGCCTGGGGAGTATGCTACAAACAGCAAACAGTGACAAATAATGCTCACAGGGCTGTCATTTCATCTTCTACACATGTATAATTAATTCAGTTTCTATGTAAAATTGCATTTAAAAAGTTTTTGTTACAGTTACTTCTTCCCTCTTAATGGCTATGGAAATATTACCAACAAAGTTCAAACATTCACCCCACTCTTACAGAAAGGGGGTTTGTATCTCTGACAATAGGCCATGTCATAGTCCATTTGATGTTTTGAGACAATAGTAACTAGCACATGGTCATGATATATAGAAGTTTATATATATAAACTTAGGCGATGGCCTAAGGGTGGTGACGCCGCCATTTGGGGGCCGAGTGGGGGGCTAGGCTGGCCTGGGGCTCTGGTAGTTGGCCTTGGTTTCGTTTGTGGGCTAGCAGTGGTTTTAAGTAGGATGTTTTTAGTAATTTTGTTGGTTTTAGGTTGCTTTTAATTGGTGCATCTCATGCTGTACTATGATGTTGCCTGGGGAGCGTGTGGGCGCCGCCATTGGGGTGGTGATGGGCAATGGACATTATGGCGTTGGGGCTCTAACAGGTCTGCATAGAAGAAGGAGGGACAGATGGTTAACACCTGTCCCTCTTTCTGGTTATTCCCCCAACTAGCGGGTTCCAGGTAGACTTGTCAGCTGCCTCCCAGGCCTGTTGGTGCTGTTGCTTAATGCCAGGTTGGTCCAAAATAAGACAACACTCATCCATGATTTGATCATGGATGAGAGGGCCAACCTGGCTTGTATCACAGAGACCTGGGCGGGTGAGGGGGCGGATGTCGCCCTCTCACAACTGTGCCCGCCTGGGTACCTGGTCCAGCACTGAACACGCCTGGAAGGGAGGGGGGTCTCTCTGGTTTATCGAGCTTCTATTTCCCTTGTGGGGCTTCCTGTCCTCTCGGGGCCGGGGCTGGAGTGCCTCCACTTGGTGTTGGGTGACTGAGACAGATTGGGGATTCTGTTGGTGTACCATGCACCCTTCTGCCCAACAGACTCCCTGCCTGAGCTGACGGAGATCGTCTCGGACCTGGTGTTGAGGACTCCCAGGATGTTGGTCAATCTCCATGCCGAGATGGTTCTAACGGGGGCGGCTCAGGACTTCATGGCCTCCATGGCAGCCATGGGGCTGTCTCAACACGTCAGTAGCCTGACTCATGAACGTGGACACACTCTGGACCTGGTTTTCTCGACGGGGCAGGAAGAGGGTGATCTGAGGGTGAGGAATTTAAGTTTGATGCTCTTGTCATGGTCAGATCACTTCCTCATAAGGTTTGAGCTCGAGAGCGGCCTTTCCCTCTGTAAGGGTGCAGACCAGACTGTATTGGCCCACCCCTGAAGCCGGATGGATCCTGATGGATTCCTGAAAGCTCTGGGGGATTTTCCGGTTGACAAGGCTGGTGATCCTGTCAATGCCCTGGTTGAATTGTGGAATGGGGAGATGACCAGGGCTATTGACACGATCGCTCCCAAGCGTCCTCTCCCACCTGGCAGAGCCTGTTCATCTCCTTGGTATACACCTGAATTACGGGCGATGAAGCAGGTTGGGAGACGTCTAGAGCATAGGTGGAGGAGATCATGGGGTGAATCCGTCCGAACACACTTAAGAGCTCATTATCAGGCCTATGCTGTGGCAGTGAGGACAGTGAAGAAATTCTTCTCCGCTTCCATTGCCTCCTCACAATGCCGTCCGGCGGAGCTCTTTCGGGTGGTGCAAGGGCTGATAAATAAGTTTCTTAAAGTTAATCATGGGATCAAAACAGGATTGTGGGAGAGGAACTACTGCTGTCCACCAGCATAGTCTGTTTATATTCCCAAAGATTTACTTCAGATTATTAAGGATCTGAAGCCTGGATGTCCAAGACCAGCAATACATAAACAGTGACTCTTCAGAATCAATCTTTTCAGAATACACCAGGGTATGACATTGCATTTAGATAAATGTGAGACCACAAGGACATATACTTTTTGCTGTGCTGTGTTATTATAATGCCACACATATGAGCACTTCAAACTTGGGTTATGTTCTGAACCTTCAAAATATCCACATAAAGCAACACACAGTAGAATACAATCAAGATTTACCTGGCAAGTTGCTTAATTTTAAAGCATGTTCACTAAGTATGTTGGACAGAGAACCCCTGTCAATACATCCAGCATATAAAAATTCAATGCAAGCTTTACATCCAAAGGTACAGATTTCAAAGCACTTATTTAGGTGAGCTAAATGATGTTCTGACTGCCTTGGTGAATGAATCTTTTCTGTTGTCTTGGTTTCTGAAGAAACTGTGTCCTGGGTGGGCAACATACCTTTTCTAGTATTAGTAGACAAAATATCCGACTGTATCAGACTGTGTGTTTATCTCTCAAATTAGCATTAATTTAACTGGATTGTAGCTGCCATAAAACTGTGAATGAATCGATGGTTGAGGAAATGCAGTTCTGTGATCAGCACTTCAGTTCCAGTATAAGTTACTTCATCGATTTACATCCAGCTTGAATAGTATAAGTACCGCCCTGTAGTCCTAACCTGTTAAAATCATGGGTTGGATTCAGACTTAGTCATGCACTTACTATTCCAATGGCTTAAATTGCATATTAAATTGATTGGGATAACAGTATTTTAATCCCTCTCTCCCCATCTTGCACGCTTCTACGCCATCCAGAAGATTGCTCCAGAGGATTTCCCAGCCTCCAGGGCAGATTTGAGAGCACATTCAGAGCTGCAGTGAGCCAGGATAAGTGGGATCTCTCCCTCATAGTTCCACATATGTTAGTGCCACTGTCAGTGGAATAGCACTTTTGGATACAATCCACAGGGTCTACCCTAACATCTGGATCCACCCAATTAGGATTTAGTCAAAGCTATTTTTCATTGAATCAGAACCATTTATTTTACTTGGTATATATCCCTCCCTGAAACAATGAGTAACTCAACTCCACAAATCTCACCCCAGTTTTAATCACTGAAATATTTTTAAAAAATCGCACAAAAAACTCTGATTGTTCTGAGAATTGGCCTAGAATATATTATTTTTTAAAAAATTAAACAACTCAGTAAGAAATATTACTGAGGACTAATTACAAACTAAAATACAGATGAAAAGGCTTTTTCTGCTATTATTTTTAAATCACAGAAATAGAAAAAACACACACCAGTTCTCTTCTCTATAAAAGTATTACACCATTTTTGAAGAAAAAAAAGTTCATCTAAAAAGTTTATTCTTTTATTTCCTTCAGTGGATGAAGAATCAAAGGGCTGCTTCAACATGTTAGAAGTTGTTTCAGGAAAATAAACAGGAGTTGACTTAGTAACTGGTGCCTCTTCAATATTATGAGTGATAGCAGATGTGTTAAATCTTCAGGATGAACAGAAAGAAGCAGCACAAGGATGTTAAAAAGACCTGAGTTATGTATTGCAATATGGACTTGACAGCAAATACTATTCCTTGTGAATTACTTTACAAATTGTACATTTAGCCATGGCTATTCCTAGTTTAAGCAAAATCAACATAGTGTAGTTTATCTCGAATGACATTATTAGACTTCATTTCATTTAGTGTCAGGGATGGCATTTGATTCTAACAGCTGTTAATTTCATTTTAAAGTAAAAGAGCAAGCCACTGAGATGTATTCAATCCCACATCAGGGTTTCATTGATTACTCGGCTGCAAGATTCCAAAGCTCAATGGTGGATGTATATCCTGTTTGGGTCAATTCCGCAGAAAACATGGATTCAAAGATGCAGAAAGAAAAAGCTTCAGTAGGAAGGTATGACTATGTGAGCATCTGTTATAAACCCTTTGAGATGTTCTTGAGAAGTGCCTAATCCACTCCCCAGCCTGGAACAACAAAAAATGAACATTTTTATACTGTTTGTGCAAGTGGAAGGTTATTTCAGGAGGAAAATCTTAGTCTATTAATTTGTTAAAGTAACAAAATGAAGTGCCAAAGAGCTTACATTGCTGATATTTCTATTATCTAGAAATATTATTAGTGGTTTGGGTACTGAGTTTTGATGTACAAAATTCAGGGTTGAATACTCATGCTGCAGCTAGGATACTGACTGGATGGCTGTAGACAAGTTGCTTTCTTTTAGCTTAAGCTACACCACAGAGTCATGATGAAGATAAAATTAAGAATTATTTGGATACCAAGGTGAGCAGCTAACATGACAATATCATTCATTGCAGCAGTCACCTAACAGATACAAGTCATTCCTACTAAACATGAAAATATATTGTCGCACCATGTCACTGCCATATATTTTGCATGTTTACTCACAAGCTTCTGTAACTCAGTTCAGTGGGATTTATCCACATGTTAAGTAAGCGTAAAGAGAGCTGACTGTGCAGCACTAGTGGTCCGTTTATTCTCTAGCAGTTTAAAGAACTGAACATATTAATGCCCTGGCGGATGTCAAACTCAGGAATGATCAAAGGGGAAAGAAGTGTTGATATATTTCAGGGAGGGGGAGTACACAGATTCTTGCTAGTTCACCTGAAGTTAATTGCAGCATTGGGAGCCCCTGTCACATGTAGCTAATAAGTCCAAGCCACAAAGGGAAAGATATTGAAAACTGACCAAGGCCAGAAGGAATGAGGAGAAGAAAATAGCAAGAGGTTCTATATGTGAAGCCTTAACAGACAGGCAAGTTTTATTTTGGAAGCATAAATGAAGATAGGACACAGTATGAGAACAGTGGCAGACTCTATGAAGTGCCAGCTTATCTTTTGTTTCAGATCAAGCTGGAAGGATGTTTCACTCTTCCATGAAGTGGAGCAAGGTTAGAATATCCCTGAGAGGCATTAGACTGGAGAACTTACATTTTTACTTTTAGTATTCCACACAAGTGACTGATACTATTGCCTCAGGGTTGTTTTGAGAACACTGATAGGATGAAGTGAGACTTGTCTAGCTGTGAACTGAGAGGCAATTGGTATCCTCATGTCGAGTATATAATCTGTTTCACACTCAGTGATGAAACTGAAGAACACCTGATCTTTTGTGTCTGAAAGGTGGATCTGCATTCCTTTTATCTTTCTCGCTTTTCTTTCAGTTGGTGCCTATAGTGTTGGGAGTACTTAGAGAGCATGCAGTTGCACTACATATGGAACACCTTTGTCAAATGAAAATAAATAAATAATGCAGTATTACCCTGTGGGATTTCTTTCCAAGTCTTCTGTTTCAGTAAAGGGCATGACAGTCACATCCCATGCTAAGCCTAGCTAGAACCTTCAGGAAAAAAACCAGAACCAAAGTATTATTTCAGACAAACTGAGCAGATGAAAGGAATTGCAAATCAACTTGCATTTTTAAGATAGTTGAAATGGGCAGAAGAGATTAAAGGAAAGTGGCTTTCACATTATTTTCACATTATTCACATTCACCACATTGCAGGCCATGTCTCCAGGCAGAAATCATTGGAATTCCATCGCTCAGGCTTTTTGTTTTAGTATTTTGAAATGTTTTTTAAAAGTCTATAGGAACCTTTGCCTCTTAACAACACTGGATGATCAATTCTTCCCCACGGAGAATCAACAAATGCAGTTGTATCACTGCTGACACATGCCATTTTATACACAGTAGCACAACACCGCAAACATAAGTCACTAAATAGCCAGTTCTGGTGTTTTAACAAGGAAGAGGAAAAGTTACAAGCTAAACCTAAAGGTAACTATGGAAGTTTCTATGTTCTGTGATTGCTGCTCAAGGGAGGAAATAAAGAGAGAGAATTGTGCATTTCCTAGATAAAAGAACTGTTCATTTTCCTGTACTAGCAGAATATTTCCATGGGTAAAATTCATTTTTTCTAAATGCCAGCCCATTTATTAAAATTTCAGACAGGTGGTGTGGCTCTGCCACAATACTGGGTTGTTCTTCAGGGTATAGGTGCTATTTGAGCCACCTCGGACAAGTGCTTTGCCATATACTAGACCGATCTTCAGGGTATAGATGCCCAGTATACTGTTACAGTGATGGAAGGAACATTGATTTCTGACTGATATGCAGATAATAGTCTGTTCCTAGAGGGGTGACAACCTTAAAGGGATGGAAATGCTGCTACTGCCCCCACTCCCTCAGCATGCCATGCAAGTGGCCCCAGGCTGCCTGGCTCTGGGCTTGCGCCGCCTGCCAAGGAGCTATGATCAGTGGGAACACCTAGAAGGTGGCTGCGCCACTCGCCTTTGTCAGGCAGCGCAAGACCAGAGCCAGGCAGCCTGGGGCCACTTGCACAGTGTCCTGAGGGGGTGGCACTGGTGATGGCACTGGTATTCTCAGAGCTGCATGTAAGTGCAGCTCTTCTCAGCTTCTCAGGGTTGCTGCCATCACCAGGGAAACCGAGCGAGCAGATCGTAGCAGGAGGAGGGAAAGAGATCAGTTCCCCTGGAGAAGGCAGCAGTGCTGAGTGAGTGGGAAGAGCAGCTAAGCTTCAGTTGCTGCTCTTATATGCCACCCCTCTGTGGCTCCTCCTCAGGGTTTTTTTTTTTTTGCCACTGGCTGGAAATCTGTGGACTGGCACCAGTCTGCAGACTGGCGGTTGAAAGCAACTGGTATAAATGTATTAAAGTTACTTGCTTAACTTCCTAAATTACACTTTAAAATTTCAGATATACAATAGATGGATATATTGCCGGTAAATGGCCCATTAGAGGCTTCCTTAAAAGCTCTTAATTTAATAGTTTGGATCAAGATAACACTTTAGTCCCAATGAAATTACTGGGGCTGCTTAGTCAGGACTAATTTCCTAACTTAGTCTGGATCTAACTGAATGATTGCTTGATGATTTTCCTTTATGAAAAGACCATCTGAAAAAAACACCAAAAACAGACCTTCCATTATCACAGGATCTCTCTGTTTTGTTGCATTAGCTACCACCTTTGAGTATGATTATCTGGTTTTAGTGTTTTTATTGCATTCTGCATAATTTTAATTACACTCTTGTACAAACTTTTGGTATCTACAAGGATGAATAGTGGCTTAAAATGTTTTAATCAATATATATCACTACACAGAGACTTGGGTGCGATTTGTCATTGGTGGCAACCATTACCCTCAAATGGAGATCCAGAGAAGTGTTCAGTGAGCTCAGCTCAGCCTGGAGGAAATGGGCAGGGAAAAAATGCATGTAAAACTTTCCCCATGAAGCCCTTGGCTGGTCTAGATAGCTTGGAATTCTCCACAGTGGTATGAAAAACGACATAGGAGGGCTGTTGGGAAACATGGGAAAGATTGGCACTTGCTATCTTCTACTACACGTAGGAAGCTTCTGCTGTACCTAGGCGTGTTCTGTGAATGGAAGGGGCTGCATCAATCTGATTTCAGCAGACTGAATAGTAAATGTTGAGAATCAAACTCAATGCATTCCCCTGTTTAGGTTATGTATCGGCTTTATATTAACTACTGAACAAACAAGGCCAAGAGGGAGCATACTGTGCCAGACTAATATTTCTCACTAAACAGAACTGATGTCAGTGAGGTAAAAGATGAAGTGTTATGACAATAGGGGACAATAATAGTAGGGAGAATAAAGAAACAAAGTGGAACAAAGAGGTCCTTTAATATGGCAAGTCCGTGGAGCTCCCATCGAAAATGTACTTTCTTCTGATTGTTTTAAAAAAATCTGTTGTTTGATATAATGTTGCACAAAAATGTTATTATATTGACCTTGTATGCATTGATTTCAACACTTTCACAGTTTATACACAAGCACACTTAGGTTGGCTTGCAAAAAAGATAAATGCTCTCAGATATTACAATAAGTCACATTTGTGTTCAGGCTCACAAATAAGATACACATGTGAGCCAAAGTTATTTGCATTGGACTTTTTCAAATGTATTAAAATTAAATTTAGGGTAGTGCTAGTAATGCTGTCTTGGTCAAAATGCAACAGACTAGTGACCTTATTTGTCTGAGCTTTTTTTTTTTTTTTTTTTTATTAAAAAGAAACCCTGAGGTTTTTTTTACCTTTCCCCTTTTTTTTAATTTTTTTTTTTTTTTTTTTTTAATACAAAGCAAGCCTGAGGTTATTCTTACACTGACCACTTTATTTGATATGTCTGCTGCTGTTTATATGGGATTGGATTCAGAGACAGTCGTACTTAGAGCAGGTATAGTGAAATCAGTGAGTCAAAGTAGCCACTACTAAATTAAGCCTCATTTAGTGGATCTTCTCACTATGATAAATAAGCTTGGATCCAACCTAATGTTTGTTCTATTTGAGCACACTGTTAAACATATCTGTTCACTGTATTAACACACTTAAATTCAAAATATTGTTTAAAAAGTATTTAAATGAACAAATAAATGGTTGTCCAGTGTTACTATTAAAAAAAACTCTGAGTGCTTTCACATTTTAAAGCAAACTACTTATATAGACCCAGTAAGGGCTAAGAAATTATGTGTAGTATAAAAAATATGCTTCTGAAAATATGGTTATACAACAAGTCTGTGCAAGTACATCAGCTATGAGAAAACAGAGACAATACATATCAAGCCAATTTTGAAGTACGTTCCTATACACATTTACATTTATTCAGCAGGGCTTATTTTGGTGTAGATATGTGTAGGACAACATGCCAATCATTTTAAACAGGTTTTTCAACGTACTGAGTCCTCTTATAAATCTGTCCATTTGGAAACTGCTCATCTATGGTGCTTAACTTTAAAATAAATTTCATTCACCAGATAAGAAGATCAGTGCTAATTTTCATGACCCACTGAGTAATGCACAGAAACAAAAGAGGAAAGAACAACTAATTTCAGATGTCTTGGGAAATGGTAGCTTCTTGAACCTACCTTATTTCAGTTTCCTGATTGCAGGATGGCATTTCAAGTATTTTCCTTAAAGTTGGCAAGAACTTCAACATTCACAGAGAGATATACAGACAATGTGCCACAATGCCTGAATTTCAGGTATAATGACTCCTGTTGATGCAAGAGTCCATGCATCCTGGGGACACATTTACCTCACATTGCATTTGATGATTTTATGTAGCAATGCTTTTATTTACCTGAGATTTATCCCTGTCTTCAATTTAATTGTGTCAGGCAAAGTCAGAAGTGATGTTGGCTCAGGATTAACCTCTAACTGAACTGTTTAAAAGGAAGCAAATAAAAATAGACCTCTGCTGATGATAAGAGAATAGAAGATGAACAGGTTAAGAAAACTATGATAACATGGGCACAAAATTTTGGATATAATATTGAGTTAGAGAAATGGTAAACGCTGTGGGAAAGAAATATTAAAGTAACATTAGCAACTTCATATAAAGAAAACCTGTATAAAATGTTTTATAGATGGTATTTGTCACCAAATAGGTTAGCTAAGATGTTCCTGAATATGTCAAATGAATGTTGGAAATGTAAACACAAACCAGGTACTTTATATCATATGTGGTGGACCTGTGAGAAGACAAAAAAGTATTGGATTAAAATACACAAATGGCTTGAGGAAATGTTACAAAAATCTCTAACATTTAAACCTGAAGTTTTCTTATTAGGCATTATACCTGATGATCTTAACAAACGAACAATGTATTTGACTCTACATGTAACTACAGCGGCAAGGATTGCATTTGCCCAACATTGGAAGAATGAAGAACCACCTACTGACAAACTGATTCTAAAAAAAGATCTTGGATTGTGCAGAAATGGACAGATTGACTTTGTCTCTGAAGGAGAAAGAAGATACAGACTTCTATCAAACCTGGGACTCTTTTTATCATTGGCTAGAGAAATGGGACTACGCATAGATTTAAATATGTTTATAGTTTAATATAAAAAGAAAAAATGTGGGGGGCTGACCCAGCGGGTCCGATGTTCTTGATGATTGATGTTGTTTTTAGTTTGTTTTTGTTTGTTTGTTAGGTTTATTAAGAATAAAACTTATTAAAAAAGGAAGCAAATAAAAATAGACCTCTGCTGTAAAATGCTATGTAAAGTAAGGTATATACACAATAATGCACATATACAATTCTACTATTCTATATAGTTGTTTCTTGCTCAAAAAATTGATAAGAGGGAAGGAGAAGAGAAAATATACATAATGCCAATCGCTTCCCTAACACAAAGTATAATTCTACAAAACTTCTGCTTACAACTGGGATGCTTCCAGGCAAGATGAGTTTTGTACTGTGCATCACACAGCCTAAATCCCAGAATTTTATGGGGGTGCGGGACAGGTTCAAATAAAGCCATCCTCCATTGGTAAACCTCCTGTTTCTGCCATTTTTTCTTTACTGCAAAGGAAACTATGGAGAGAAAAATGGGATACTTTTTCTGGAAAAAAAATGTTCTCTCCAAGCTGCAATTTTTCACAAAGTTTTCTATTTTGCTCTGCAGGTAGCCATGAGAAATGCTTGAACCCCATTTATTTCTGATTTGAGCAAAGTGTTCCAAATATTTAGAAAATGTTAACATAATACTCCCCTTCCTCCCATGGAATCTTGATTCACAAGGTATTTGAAATGGAACAATTTCTAAGTAAATGTGTTCAGGATCACAATCACATTTTTTCTGCTTGGGTAATATTTTTCCCAAAAATTACTTGCACCATTTGAAAGAGATGGTAACATTCTTATAGCAAAATATATTATATATATTTCTAGAGCTCATATTATATTATATTATATTAATTATATTATATTAATTATATTATATTATATTGAATTATATGGAGCTCTAGTTTGCCAGTGGACCTGGAAAATGATATTGCCTTTCCATTTCCATCCAGATTTTCATGTGCGGAATGAATCATGTCTGTTGGCCAAGGAAGTCCAGTGCCTGTAGGCACAATGTGGTACATTTCTATGGTAATTAAATACCTTTCCATGTGAAATCTATAATCATTTTAAGGACATCTAAAAAATATTTTATGAAGGAGTTGGTCACTTTTCCATGGTATGCCTGCAAAGATAGATTTGACCTTTTTAAACAAAGGGAAATTGAATACCACTCCATAGCAGCAACTGTCTATTGGTGGGAAGGGAGGGTGGGTGCCAACAGGAAAATAACCAAATTTTTCAAAACCAAGAAAATCCTTAAAGCAAGAATGTACATGGGTTTAATGAAATAAAAGGTGAAATAGGATGGAAAATAATTTCATATTTATGGGTTTGATAATGAAAGTGAGGCACCTGTGGTAGTTTCTGGCTTGTTTTAGGCATTATCATCCCAGAAATGATTTCTTGGTCTAATATTTTCAAATATAATTCAATAAATGGTTCAAATGGTGCTGTTGTCTGGTCAGAGGACTGTATGTGACAAGAAATGAAAGCATATTGGAAGTTTTGTTCATTAAAATACACCACCCCACACACACACACACACACACACACTATATCTTTTCACTGCCTTTTCATTACGGCACTATGCAATTAAAGGCAGTAGGACAGTATGTGATTAAAAACACCAAAACCAAAATAGCCCAAATTAAACTTGAACAAAAGAATAAAAACAGAATTAGTAGATAGCTCAGATAAAACCAATTTAAAACACCTAGGATCTGGTGTATAGCTGTTGGAATCACCAAAAGAACCTCTACTTGGCAAGTTAAATGCCTCTTGATTTTTTTTTAAGTCTTACTACAAAGAGGGCCACAGGGAGACTTCCTAAGTCCCTAGGGGCACATTGGAAGAAGAAAAATTGTCTTGGGCCACACATTCAATACACAAACACTAACAAAAGCTGATGAGCAAAAAGAAATGCATAAATAGATAAAAGTCTGTGCATAATTTTCATGATATCCTCCACTACAGATAAGCAAAAAAAAAAAAAAAAAAGTCCTCTCATAATAATCCACATAATAATAGGAAGAGGAAGGGGAGACAAATGGTGGGACCACTAAATAAGGAGGAAGGAGATCCAGTGACTGATATGAGGGAACAGACACAGAGGCTAAATGACTATTTTGCCTCTGTGTTCTCCCCAAAGCAGGACAGGGGAGATTAGCATAGGAGATTAGATGAAGCTGGGGACTTAGGGGCACAGATTAGAGTCACCCCCCCTAGAAATCGAGGGGCTCCTCAGGGCACTGGACATTACAAAGTTGCCAGGCCCTGATGGGTTCCACCTGAGAGTACTTAGTTGGCAGGGGTTCTCTCATGCCCGCTGGCCTCCATTTTTGAGGCCTCGTGGAGAACAGGTGAAGTTCCAGAGGACTGGAGGGTGGTGTCAGTGGTCCCAATTTTCAAAAAGGGTAGCAGAAAGGACATGGGGAATTATAGACCGGTTAGCCTTACGTCCATTGTAGGAAAAACAATGGAAAGGCTCATAATAGAGAGAGATCTAGTGATGCTAGATAGGGAAGGGAGGCTGACAGCCAAACAACACGGCTTCCGCAAAACCAGGTCCTGCCAGACAAACCTTGTGGAATTCTATGACAAGGTTTGGAGATGGCTAGATGGAGGGGATGCAGTGGATGTGGTATACCTGGATTTCAGCAAGGCCTTTGACAAAGTGCCCCATGATATCCTGGTGGAGAAACTGAGCAGTTTTGGGATACACCAAAGCACTGTCCGGCGGATTAGGGCATGGTTGACTGACTGAAAGCAGAAGGTAACCATTAGCGGGGAATCATCGGGATGGCGGCCAGTGACAAGCAGGGTCCCCCAGGGCTCTGTCCTGGGGCCGATCCTGTTTAATCTTTTCATTAGCGACATGGAAGAAGGGGTGAACAGTCTGCTGATCAAATTCGCAGACGACACTAAAACTGGAGCAGTGGCCACAACTGAGGAGCAGGTACTCCAGATGCAAAAGGATCTGGACAGACTATGGAAGTGGGCAGGAGACAACAGGATGGCGTTCAATGTGGATAAGTGCAAGGTCTTGCACTTGGGGCATAGGACTAGCTGTCATAAGTACAGGTTAGGTGACAAGTGACTGGAGAGCAGCACTTGTGAAAGGGACCTCAGGGTGCTGGTTGACTGCAGGCTAAACATGAGTCAGCAGTGTGATGCGGTGGTCAAGAGGGCGAACGCCACCCTTGGTTGCATAGCTAGAAGTGTGGCTTCAAGATCGGGAGAGGTATTACTGCCACTCTACATGACTCTGGTGCTCCCACAACTGGGGTATTGTGCTCAGTTTTGGGCCCCTCATTACAGAAAGGATATAGCCAGGTTGGAGTCAGTGCAGCGTAGGGCCACAAGGCTGGTGGCCAGTTTGCAGGGGATGTCATATGAGACAAGACTGAGGGAACTGAGTCTCTTCAGCCTGGAGAAGAGGAGACTCAGAGGGAATCTGTTGGCAACATACAGGTATGTGAGGGGATGTCACACAGAGGTGGGTAGAGACCTCTTCTCCCCTGCAGAGGAAGGCAGGACGTGCTCCAACAGAGCAAAGTTCAGGGAACCAAGGTTCCATTTGGATGCCAGGAAGCACTTCCTGACAGTTAGGACCCCGAGGGTATGGAACGGGCTTCCCTGGGAGGTGGTTGAGGCCCTGTCGGTGAGGGTTTTCAAGGAAAGGCTAGACATGCACATGGAGGGCATGTTGTGAGTGGAGCTGGCTGGAGCTGGGGGTCAGAGTAGATGGCCTGGGAGACCCCTTCTGACTCACTCTGTTTCTCTGTTTCTAATCCTAATTATGCAGCACCTCATTTGGTCCCAACTTTTTCTAAGAAATAAAACTTGTTTTTTTTTTTTGATATTTTTAATATAAAAGAAATAGAGAGCAACATAAAACTAGTGGGATATTTGGCATTGTATTTGAAAAACAACAACAATGAATGTACAATATCTGATTTGATGGAAGTACCTGCAATTTTCAGTCAGTTCTCAAGGTGCTCATCAGATATTTTGGTTCTAATTTTACTCTTAGTGTGTTTTATTCTTGAGAATTGCTGACAAATGTAGGTGCTGCCAAAAATTGAAAACATGAATAAGGTGTTATTATGAAACAAGGGATATTTGTTTCTGAGAAGATAGGACCTATAAAAGTCCCTGACCAAATTTTTAAGTTGAATGTCAGATTGCAGCTCCATGCATTCAATTTGAAAATTGACAGGTAACATATTTACGTTGACTGAAAATGGAGTCGCAGATATTCCAAAATAGTCGCAGATATTCCAGAAAATCTTGAAATTTGCTTTCAAATTCTTTATCAAATCAAAAAGCCAGGCTATATATTTTTTTGCTGTTCACAGGACTGTGTTTAGACAAAGTGTCAAAATGTATAGAATACTATTGATAATAGCTGTATTTCACTTGCCAAGTCACCATGAGCACATATAATTCTGATGGTGTCAATTCAACTGTCTGTGCTTGGAACATAACACACTGGAGACTGCAAACCGCCATAAAACTGAATCCACACATGCGTACAAATAGCATATGTACATTTATTTTACACAAAATTGTGACTCAGCATTGCCATCTACAAAGTTCACACTTGAGAACTGCTCAATCAAGTTACAAAATAATCACAAAAAAATCTCAATATTTTAAGTAAGTTTATGATTTAGTGTCGGGCTGTATACATAGCCATCCTGGGCTGCATGTGGCCTGAGGGTCATGGGTTGGATACCCCTGCCATAGAGAATGCTTTCTCCAATGTTCTACTCAGCTTCTATTGGAACACAAATAAGAGCATTTACAGAAAATTTTACATATTAGGCAGGCTCGTATGGAAGGTATTCTGGGCCCAAGCCATTTGCTGCTTTAAATATTCCCTTAAAGCTATAAATGCTGTATATTTTTGATTGTCATTTACCCTTTCTTGAAGTTCTGGTGAAACAGGAGATGTCTTGACTTGTTTGTGTGCTGCATATGCCTTTTCTAACATTCCTCGAGATTCCATGCCCATCTGTGTTGGAAGAAAAAATACAACTGCAAAAAAGAGTTTGAAATATTATATATAAACTAGATCACTATATTATGTTAAAACACTTCAATCAGTTAAGAGATGTGTTCCTTCTTGGGTCTCTCTCTCTTTCTCTCAAACTCTCTCTGCATGTGTTTTACAAATTAAACAGTTGCACTTTTGGAGTGAGCCAACATATGTCTATTCAAAATGAAGTTCTACACTTTTCAATGGATTTTACTCTTGGTAAGTATATAGAAGCTAACAGCCTCAACACATTTAAACCTTTTCCAAGGATTTTTGAAAAGTCTACTGAAAGAGTCAATTCTACATAACTAAGAATTAACTTAGAAAGCAATAAACAAAAGTGGTTACCTATTGAAAAAGTGAAAAGCTATGCATGGCATTTGTCAGATTATGAATAATAGAATATTTATATTATACAAATAAGTGTAAATCAAATGGATTTTAAAATAAACACATACATTCCAGAAATAAATTCAAGGCCCATAAATATTGGGGAAGATCAATCTGATATTGAAGATCAACTGAATACCATCACCAAAATCAGTTGAATGAACTTACAATTAGTAAGTTAGCATTTGCTAACTGTGAATGTAGATCAAATATGATGCTCATCATATTTCTTCTAGGAACAAGGAAGAGGAAGGAATGACATGTATGTACAGTATTGCAGCCTGATAGATCTGGCCAATGTACCCAATGTTTGTTGCTAGAGCCACCTATTAATGGAATAGTCCTGTAGTTAGGTGACAGAGATAGGGTTGATGTCAATCTGATATAATATGAAGAGATTATAAATGAGCAGTGATGAAACAAGGTAATTAGTAATAATGCCCTCCAGAGGATAAAAGATGTTGCTGAAAATATTTGCCTTGGCTTTAGCCATTGTGAATATTGGAAACAGGCTCCCATCTTTATGTAGCAGGACAGTCTTCACTGCTGCACCAGCCAGAAGAGATTCGATAAAGATGCATAAAAGAATACCCAAGGAGCTGAACAGGTGTTCCAAATACTAATTTATTCAATTGCTGGATTGTTCAATACAATAAAATTATACAAATCCAGAAATACCATATATAAATCCTACTGGATAGCAAGAAGAAACTACTGTGACTTGATGGAGTTGGGCTTGGGACTCTTGCTAGATTTGCAATTGTGATGTATTAGAATATTCATATCTGCAGTTCCTGGGAAAGAAGCAAAGCTCAGAAGGGCATAGATGCTTTGACCACTTTAATTGAAAAGGTTCCTCTGTAACAAGGCAGGGAATAATATAGGCATGAGACTTTGCAGAGCTGCTGCAGACTGAATTTTAGGCCTTTACTTTAGGCAAAGATCCATGGCCCCATTCTGCTCAATGGGCAGGAATGCCTCCAAGTGAAATAGGTATGGATTATCTTATGCTGAAGTAAATGAAATGCATTCTAAGGAGGAAAAGCCACAAAACAACCGATTCAGAATCCCAAATTACTAAATGACACTGTTTACACAACCCTGCATTAGATGGCCCAATACACAGCACCTTCCTATATATGTTCACTCATTTATTTATTGTCTAATGATTATATAATAATTCTGATGTATTTACATTTAGTGAAAACTAGGGATGGACAGATCTATTAACTTCAGTAGCACTGAAATTCTTGAATTTCAGGTTTAAGCTTATTCTAAGCTGCATATGTTTGAGGGCTTTTTAAAAGTCTACATGGAAATTCTTATATCTCTTTCTGAATATTTATTTCAAATAGATTTGTTCCAGTGTATGGAGTGCTGGTTAGAGTGCTGGACTGGGACCCTGAGTGGTCTGGGTTCGAGTCTCCCCTCAGCCATGAATCTTGCTGGGTGACTTTGGGCCAATCACTCACTCTCAGCCTAAACCACCCCACAGAGTTCCTGTAGTGAGGATAAAATGGAGCTATGCAAGCTTCCTTATGATATAAATGTGGGATATAAATGTGCTCATTTTTCAAGTATACACATTTAGCAGGTGCTTTTGCTCTGAAATAATGTGATTCATTCATATTTTTCCAATGTACACATTATATGTGCAATGAGCTCTAGTGTGCACATTTTTGTGCACAATTTTCCTCCCAACATGCCAGACTTGTAAGCGTGCCTTGCTTATTGACCCAGGAGGTGCACATTTGCTGCATTGCTATAGAATGGCAACAAAATGAATTTCTTACCTAGTTGCACGTAAGAAATGGTATTTATCATTATGATCTTCATGATAATGATCATCACCACTATAAATAACAGAAATAAAAGCAGAAATTCATTTCTTATAACAGAAGGAATAAGGAACTGGAAGAGATTATTACCTTTCCTAACAGTTTTAGAGAAACAAAATAATGTGCTATTCAAGGCAAAGTGAAGATATACATTGGTGTGCCAAATAATTCCAAAACCATCTAACAATCTAACACGATGAATATAACTGTTGTAATGCCAAATCAAATGGGTACTAACTGCCCAGTGCCAGCAAGTTTTCAAATAAATGTTTACAAGGGTGAAATGATACAGATTAAATCTTATTAGGCATGCATCTGCCATATTTGGCAGTGCTCAGCTTGTCATAAGGCTGTATCTAATGATTCTCCTAGAGCAGACTAGGATTGGGACTGTCGTCAAACTAATACTGACTGCAACCCTGTTTGCATTAGGGGGCTTTCAGGTGAGACATTTATGGTGGAGTTGCTCACCCTATTTGCAGAATTTTACAGGATCCTGAGTTTGGTTTGCATAAATGGCTAAACACTTTATTTTGCTCTATTTTTTAAAATAGACATTTATCCAGATCAGTACATTTCTTTTTATCTGCAATGGATAGAACTAAAGATATATTTTGATAAATATGTAAATGCAAGAGAAAGTAAAATTAAAAGATATGCCCATTACTGCTCTCTCTCTCTCTCTCTCTCTCCCCCCCCCGAGTAAGAGTGTGTGTGTGTGTGTGTGTGTGTGTGTGTGTGTGTGTGTGTGTGAGAGAGAGAGAGAGAGAGAGAGAGAGAGAGAGAGAGAGAGAGAGAGAGAGAGAGAGAGAGAAACTGAGGTTAATATTGAGAGAGAGGGGAGGAGAGAGAGAGAATTCAACAGATACAAAGCACATTTCTACTGTTTTCATGGCCATTTACCATTAGGGTTTCTTTTATGAAAATATTTGGAATTTTGCCTGGAATACACCAGCTTTCTTATTTGGCTTGCTTCCAACCTCCCCTTTTCTAACCCATAGTTGGTTTATAGTGCTATATGCATGCATTTCCTTTGGTAAATAGAGAAATGTTTATAAAGTGCTTTGAACATATCATCGGTATTACACTATAGATATGAGGATAGAAAAACCTATAACAAAACCTATATAAAACTATATTACAGCTATATAGTTGTTTAGTTGCCTAAAAAGTGTACATTTTTGGTAGAGGTCTGCATATTTTCTTTCTCAGTTTTAAGAGTACACTGCTATGTATGTCTAGTGCACTCTGTCTTAAAGTAAATCCTACTGAATTCAATAATACTTATTCTTTGGAAAACGTGTATGGGATTGCAGCATAAAATTCAGAATTTTATCTAAATAACAGAAAAGAATTAGTCATTCAGCAACTCTCTTGATTTAGCAACTATGAAGCAACTTGCATTTTTACTTGTTAAGGATGTTAAAATCACTTCTTTATATTAAGTTACAAAATCTGTTGGTGAAGTTGGATTATTATGTATTGCTTATATACATTTTGGCCTAGATATAGCTTAGGTTAGAGACAGATTCAGTTCTAGCAAATTGTCACAGCTGATTCTCAGGTAGGGATCACTAGAGAAGAAGTTAAATAAGGAGGATGCCATGATGCCAGGTTAACAAAAGATAAAGATACATGCCTTTCTTGATTTTGAAGCAAACAGCAATTAATATTAAAATATTGGCTCCCCCCTTACTTGTTAAGCTACTGCTGTGTGCTAGAAGTAATATATGATAATTGAACAAATGTGTCTTACCTTTGAATAATCCATAGAAGAATACTCAGCTAAATCGTTTACCAGCTGGCTGTTGCATCTTTGTTTTTAGTATTCTGAGAGAAATTCTGCTGGCAATAGCCCTGAAGATAAAATCAAACTACACTCAAATTAGTGATTTCAGTTTGTTGTATGCTCCTCCTTTCAAATGAAATTAAAGTTCTTATTAACTGTACATCACTTGGAAATCAGGATCTGTGCATCTGGCCAATGCAGACAGGTGAGTGTAGACGAAATTTTCCACCTGCATGCTGGTTTCATTTAAAGTAGCAGTAACCAAGATAATCAACAAGGAAGGGAGGGTTTGGTTTCAAACATAATCAAGTAAGAAAGCAGTTGATTTACAACATCAGTTTTGTGATCCATGATTATTGAAAGAATAGCAACTTGTACCTGCAAAAAATAGATAAAAAATAGGTGTTTTGTTTATTTGTTTCTTTCTTGCTACCATTACATACATGAATTTGGCTTCCAAACATAGTTTTATTGTGGAAGCAGCAGAAATTCTGATAAATTTTCTTCGACTAGAAGCATTTAACCTAAGTTCCCATTGTAAGCCATCTAGGAAAGCCTCAGAAGTTATAGGCAGCCTATAAATATGTGTATAAATAAATAGATAAATAAAAAGGATAAAAATACACATTGCAGCATTTTGCCATATTATATAAGGAAGAACTGTTAAAAAACCACAACAGCTGTTGGAAAGCTTACTGGAAACATGGAGATTTTTAATTCTTGAGTAGCTCTGTCATTGCTTTCCCAGCAGAAGCATCTCCTCTCCTCTGAAAAGTTGCACCTACATAAGGGTGCACACGGGCTGCATCAAAAGAGTGATCACACACCAAAGCCCATGAGCTCCACTCTGGCTCCCACCCTCTTCTCTACTCCAACCTTGTCCCTTGCATTCCCCAGGACTGTTGACAAGCCCTCAGTACTTCCCCACTCCGGGATAACTATTTATGGAAGTTCCAGTGGTAGTTCGTAGCTTCCATCCCATCATGGATGCCAGCCTAATTCCTAGCAGTATTCATGCTAGAGTGCCAGTCAGGTCGTTCTGCCTACCCTACAGAGAGATGTAGGGTTGGTGGATAGGGCCATGGCACAAGTCCTTTCTCCCCCACACCCTTCAGCCCCAGAAGCAGCTCTCAGATTGCCTAGCACATATGCAGGCATATGTCTATGCAGCTGTCAGGGTGAGTATATGCGTACAGCTGTACAGCAGCAGAGCCCATGCACTGTCAGACAAGAGTGCTAGCTTTTATTAACACAAGGCACAGTTTTTTCTCTGGCACAGCCAGCCTTTCTTGCAACCAAGTCCCTGTGATGCTGCAGAAACAGAACACTTTGCAACACAAGGGTGATTCCTCTGGGAGGCCTGGCTATGGAGAGGGGCGAGGGGCAGCACCAGATGAGGCCGCTCACAGAGCAGCCAGGCACAAAGGAGGCGGTGCCAGCCAGAGCTGCCTCCATGTAAAAGGGAGCCTGGAGATGGGAGGTGGGAGCAGCTTTTTCTGAGGGCAGAGGTGAGGGCACTGGATGATTCTGGCTGCAGCTGTGGTGTGGTTGGGGGCAGCGAGGGCACAGGCTGTCCGGACTGATGTCCTGCATGTGCACGACTGAAGGTGGGAGACAGCCCATGGCAGCATAGACATGTCTTGCCGTGGAAGATCTGCAGCAAGGGAGGGGAAGGGAACAGGTAGGAGTGTGGGTGAGTAGCTGGTATGCTTTTAGGTTGGCATGAAGCATGACAGGACAGCAGAGGCAAAAGTACTACTTTAGTGAGTATGCAGTTGCTTTGGCTGAAGAGACAAGACAAGGCACGGCACGACAAAGAGCAGCTGGCTGAGGACACTCCCAGGGGAGTGTGGGGGCAAATGAGGAAGAAGCAGGCAATGTAGGCAGAAGCAGTGCATCCTGGCACAGAATTTCAACTGCAGAGGCTGATGGGATACCTGTGGAAGGGAAGGGATAGTGGAAGGGAAGGCAGTGGATCACACATGTGTGGAAAACATGCTATTTTCTAACAGGCTCACCCAGGTAAGAAAGCACACTGCATGGAAACTGCTGGATGGTTGAGCATCAAGTGTGAATGTGACCTCTGTGTTTCTGCTGTTACAGAAGAGAGGCAGTTTTGAACTGCTGCTAATAAGGTATCCTGAGACAGGATTTTGAAGTTATTTAGACATCCAGTTTTTTGTAAATGTGCAAAACAATACATCATACTGATTCCTTGTGATAAGACATATGAGTTCTGATTTTATATCTAATTGCATGCCTAAATAGACTGTCATACTGGCAGTGAAAGAGCGGATGCATGAGCATATTGTGACTTTTTTCTGGACACTTTCAGAAAAAGTTAAAGCTATTCTGTCCTACTACAACTGCTATTTGGAAAAGAAAAATGCAATATAAAAATGACTGATAGCTACATAGTGATTCTAATGCGATTAACTCAACAAACCCCCATACACTTCTTTCTACTTGCAGATGATATCTCTTGCCCAGATTTCTTAGTGCTAAGATGGCATTATGGCCTATTCTTGAATCAGCAGAAGAAGCTGATGTTGGAATGAACTTCATGGTGCGTTTCAGGACAACTGACACTCCCACATTTCCATAGGACTTTGGAAGCACGATAAGATCTTCTGCATGAGATTCTTGAACTGCTTTACTTTCCAAATAGCCAGTCAGAGGCTATTCAAAAAGTTATTGGGTTAACTTATGGTGATAGTGTTATGAACAGTCTGTAGTCATCATCCAGAAACATGAGTGCACCACAAGGCATTTTATTCTCTAGCCTCATACATAGAGAATCTATACGCAACAATAATCAACACGGCTACTTCTCTGGGTTCAGAGGTGGATATAGGGATTTCTGGCATGACCAGCATCCTAGGCATGCACATATGTTCCAGATGAGTTTCTCCTTCCTGTCCATACAGGCTGGACTGGCATGCATTTGTCTAGCTAGATACTATATCCCTAATTATAAATAATACTGCTAGTTGGTTATATAAACCCACAGGTAGCAGAATTCAACTGGACTCTAGCACTAATGTAAATTATGTTGTGCTGTAACTTTGAGCATAGCATAATGTAGCAGCATGTGCACTAAGTGGCAGGACAAATTTTCTAGGAAATGCCATCGTGCTATCTAAGGCTATTGGCATTGGGCTAAAGATTCCTAGTGATAGCATGATGCAATGTACATGAGTGCTATGTACACCCACTGGAAAGCCCATAATATGTAAATATCTTGAGAACCTCTCAGAAAAGCATGCTATGGAATTAATTAGAATTGTTTTTCATCTCATGTTACTGATTTATTCTCAAATTGAAGTTTGGAATTTGTTCAAATAAGTTGCAAAAAAACTGAACACTGTACTCAAAACACAACTTTTCATTTGAAGGTTCATAAATAGAAGATGAGGAAGCTATTTGTTTTTGTATTTATTAGGTTAAGAAATGTAATAAAACTTGTTGTTACACCTTTATATTTTTTCAGGGCTTATTCCTGAGTCAACATAATATCTGTGCAGCAATGTTCCATAGGCCAAGGCAATACTTGAGCGATACAGACTTGCTGGGCCTTTGAGAACCCCTGTCACAATGATCTGGGGAGAGAACAGTTGGTCGCTGCCATAATTAATCATTAAAGAGGGAAATAAACAGATCTATAATCTTTCGTTTTTCTTATCTGTATAACCCACCTTTCTGCCATAGTGGAACTTGAAGTGGCTCCATGTAATTCCCTGGTGTTCCCCAAACCAAGCTCAGGCCAGCACCAGACCTGCTCAGCTTTAACATGGTGGATGTCTTATGTGTCTTCAGACCATACTCTGGGTTATATATATATGTGTGTGTGTGTGTGTGTGTGTGTGTGTGTGTGTGTGTGTGTGTTTTGCACACATTTAATATATGCATCAGTAAAATCAGCTACAAATGGATTAACAGCCATCCGGGATTAGCAGTCCTGTTCCTAGACACACCTACCCAGAAGTAGGTCCCAGAAAGTTTAGTGGTGCTCACTGCTTTGGAAGTGTGATTAGCTTTGCTGCCACAAGCAGAGAAAATTGCTCAAGACATAATAATTACACTGCTTGGAATCTGTAAAGCAGCTCTTAGTTTTTCCAGTGCACCCAGTAACTCTTTCAACATATTGTCTCAGCATTTCCTATAGCAGGCTATTACCCAGGTCAGTATTTTTCCCCATATTATACACCTGGACTTTCAGCTAATTTAGATATTCATCTATTTTACCACTATTTGGGCAGTTCGCGTCAAATAAATCTATGAATCACATGCCAATAAAATGTAGTTAAAAATGTTAAGAATTAAAGTTCCAGTATGAAATAAAAAAGCAGCAGCAATACAAAGAATTAAAAATACAATAGAGTTAAAACAATAGGAACTAAAAAAACTGAAATACTTGAGGAAATAACAAGTGCAAATACCACAAATGTAGGCAGCAGACAAGCATCTCAGAGGAGCTCCCAGCAGAACCAGGTGCTGCATGGATGCCCCTGCCAAATGAAGTAAAGTGAGGAAAAGTCCTTACAAGCCACACTCAGATCAAGTAATTTGGCAGGGTCATCCAGAGAAGGGCCTCTGGAGGCTATGTTAGGGTCTAGGTAGGTTTACCCAGAAGGAGATAACCCTTCAGGTAACCTAGCTCCAAGCCATCTAGGTCTTTAAAAGTTAGTATTAACATTTTGAAAACTGGACTAGTAGTCAATGAAGATTACAAAACACTGAATATGGTATGTTCATCTTGCTTATTCAAGTTTTAAAATGTGCTCAGCTGCATTACATAAATAAATGAATCACCACCTCCTTCAGCTCAGGTGGAGAAGGTGAAGAGCAGCAGGTGTGCGGTACATCAGAAGAATTCTTAATCTGTCCTGGGTACTCAACAGAAGATTGAAATAATGTTTTGCTTTTAATTTTGCTATTGTTATTTTTAATGTATTTGTTTCATTACTTCTTTAATTATACTTTATTTTATGATCTATGATTGTAAGCTGCCATTTTTTGTAAATGAAGCAAATCAATGTAATGAAACAAGATTGGCACTTAAATGGGCAGGAACCCTAAAGGGGGAGATGGAATTGCTAAAGAGCACAGCAACCCAAACCCTGACATTCCAGCCAGTGTTGTCCTGCACTGAGCATCTAGATGGCTCAGTTAGGAAGAGCTTATCCCACCCAGATCCCAGTAATACACACCTCTCCTCCACCATAAAATCATGACTGAAGGTGATTTTGTTGTTTGACAAGACATTCAACAACAGCACCACTGGACCCAAGGTTAAGCTGGTAAGGCAGCTAAGATCCATATAATTGGAAGAAGAACAAGATGAGGGCTGGAAGTGTTAGAAAAAAATGCATATTTGACAGATAATCTCAAAATGCTGATTGTATATGCTGTTGAATTTTGATGTTTTACTCAGTTATTCCACTCAAGGTTTGCAAATGAGAAAGCAAAAGCAATTTAATTTATGCTGTAGTCCTATACATACCTACTTGGGAACAAGTTACATTGCACTCAGTGAGTCTTCTGAGTGGGCATGTGCAGAATTGTACCACAAAGGCACACTATTAAGAGTAAACAAAGTATTTCAATCTGTGATGCACTTCCCATTGCTTCTTGTAAGACATCTTCAGAAGCAATGCACAAATGAAGGAACAAAAGCAGAATCTCTGCTGCCTCAGTGCTGCTGATTCTCCTTGGTCGGTCTTATACCTTAGGAATTTAAGTGCATTGGCATTACCAACAAATGGAATTGAATGAAATATGAGGCATCTGCAGGAAAAGCACAGCAGTCGAATTCAAGCACTAATCACTTTAATTTAGATATGATTTAGTTATGCTTTGCAAATATGAAACTACTTCCTGTTCACTCTTACCTCTTTTTTGGGCCATCAGCGTGCTGTTTATGTAATGAGTCAAAAATATTTGTTTCATTTGATATGCGCAAAAGGTGACAAGCTGCAGGAATTTTATGTTGTTGTTGTCATTGGCAGGATTCCCCTATGAATGCACTGCCAAGTACTGCAATATATCATCAATCTGTTGAATAATAATAATTATTTTAAGACATTGAGCAATGAATATGCTACCAAAATTCCATTTGGATTTGCAACCTTACCTCCTTCTTTGAGGTGTTCTTCAACTTTAATAACGGGATAGGAAGGGAAGGAAATTCACTTCCAAAAATGTAGAAAGGTGGCCCATTTGCTTCCAAGTCAGCAGGCACTTGTGGCAAGTTGTTGTGGGTACCAATCAATTTCATTCTCTGCCTAGAGAAGAAAGACCCCGTGAAATTTAGAGCAGGAGCTGGCCAAAGTCCTCTTGCAGCCTGACGGCAGAATTCAATTCTGAAAAAGCTCTCAGATGCCACTCAACAATGGTAGATGAGGCCAAAGGCAAAGAAGCAGGGCATACACACATGCGCACAGTCATCCACTCAAACACATGTATAAAAAGTGCTATGTCCCTTCTTAGGGGCACACCTTGACATGGTGAAGGGCTCTGAGAATGTCACAGAAGCTGAGAGTAATCCTGCCAGGAGGCCAGACTGTCTAACTAGGCAGGCTCACCCAAGGCAGAATGATAAAACTGGAGATGCATCCATCCTCTTCAGGTCACGGCAGCAGAAGAGAACAGATATCTATAAGGGTGGTAGAGAAATTCTGAAGGGCAGGCACTGGGCAACAGCTGTAGCTGAAGGTAATGCTAGCAGGGGATGTTGTACAGACAACCATAATGCTCAAGCTAACTCTGGTTAGTACTGTGCAGAAGAAGGCAATGGTAAACCACTTCTGAGTATTCGTACCTTGAAAACCCTATGACTAAACAGTCCAAAATGAAAGAAGAGATAGCACCAGAAGAGGAGAATCCCATGTTGGAAGGCACTCAACGAGGTACTGGAGAAGAGCAAATGAGAAACATGCTTTCACTGATGAAACAACTCGATAAAAGCTGAAAGTATGTCTAGTGGCTGACATGCATAGAGGTGAAAGGAAATTCTGATGTTCCATAACACATACTAGAGGAACACAGTGTGTAAGATGTATGAATCAAGGCAGTCTGGAAACAGTAAAGCAAGAAATGGAATGATTAAACTTCAAAGTAGTTGCACTTGTGAGTATTTAAGAGTGAACCAAAGTGGAATAGAATGAGATATCTTCAGCCAGACAAACACAAAGTATTTTACTTCAGAAATTCTAGCAAGAATATGCTGACAAATAAGAAAAACAAAACATGGCCCACATACTGGACACATTCAATATACATTACTTCCCAAAAAGGAAATGCAAAAGAATGCAGCAACCATAGGATCATTAAACTAATTTCCCATGTAAGCAAAGTGATGCTCAAGGTGTTGCAACAAGAATATAACTCTATCTAGAGCAGGGGTCTCAAACTTGTGGCCCGTGGGCCAATTTCCGGGATGGGCAGGGCACGGGGAGGGGCCCTGCGGCCTTCAAAGCGCCGGTGGCTCCAGGGCCGGCTGCGGGATGAGCGGTCCACCACCACCGCGGTGGTGGAATACTCGATGCGGCCCAGCCTCACCCAGACTCTACTTCCAGCGGCCCCCAGGTAAGTTGAGTTTGAGACCCCTGATCTAGAGTGAGAAATGCCTGATGTTCAACCTGGATTCTGAAAAGGAAGAGGCACTAGAGAATATATCACAAATATATGTTGGAGCACATCAAAGATTTTCATGAGAAAATCAGTCTATGCTTTATAGACTACAGTAAAGCCTTTGTGTGGATCATGAGAAGCTATGGATTGTCCTGAATGACATAGGTGTGCCTCAGCACTTGATTGTCCTGATGAGTAACATATACCATGAACAAGAAGCTACAGTTAGGACAGAATATGGAGAAACAAATGGCTTCCCATGGGCTAAAGTGTCAGTGAAGTATGCATTTTATGTCTCTATATGTTCAATCTGTAAGTTGAACCATCATAAGGAAAATTGACAGAATTTGAGATATGCATATGATATCATCTTACTAGCAGAAAGCAGCAATGAGTTGAAATGACTCTGGATGAAAGTGGAAGAACAGCAAGCAAAAGCAGGACTGCATTTGAATATTAAGAAAACAAAAAACATGACTTCATAAAAATGTTAGAACTTTACTGTTAATGATGAAGAAATTGAAATTGTGAAAGGATTTGCATACTTTGACTCAGTCATCAATAAAATGAAGACTAGGGCCAAGAAATTTGAAGAAGAGTGAAACTGGGAAGGGCAGCAATGAAGGAACTAGAAAAGATTGTTGAGTACCAGGGTTTTTCATTTTAGACCAAGGCCAGGATCACTAAGTACGGCTGTGAAAGCTGGACAGGGAAAAAAGATGACAAGAAGAAAATTTTCAAAACATGGTGCTGGAGGAGAGTTTTGAAAGTACCCTGGAATGAAAAAAGACAAACAAGTTGGTTCTAGATCAGGTTAACTCTATATAGAAAGTCACAACCTTGGACTAACAAGAACTGAGCTCATATGGTCATCATAAGTTGATGACTTAATGACACACAGCAGCAGCAGTGGCAGTGGCAGTGGCGGCAGCAAGAAATACAATGTAGCTTAAAGCTCTTATCGCCAGTCTATTAATCCTCAGGAGGTGCATTGCAACCTTTTTGAATGATAAATGGATATGACCCCTAAGCCTGAGGTTCCCCACCTCTATTTTTGATTTCATAGTAATGAAACTATCTATTGGATCTACTGGACATTTCTCCTCCTACCTCAAGGGAAAAAGCTTGAGGTAAACCAGCACATATATAATCCATACTTAAATATTATTGTCCTTTATTCAATCTCATATTTCAGTTTTAATGCATTGCTGAAACTTCAAACACTATCAATATTAGACAGAGTCTGACAAATCTTTTAAGTATTTTTAACTAATCATTTTACTCATACACTTTTTAGTTATTTCTTGACTGATGAGTTTTCCAAACTATCATTTAGGGCCGAATTACACATGATATTATTCATATCAACAGCACTTTAACAGGCAAAAAGCAACCAGGCAGGAGGTGATTTTCAGTAGAAAACTGGCAAGGAGCCCTGTTTTGAACATGTTGCAGATCAAGGCCCTTCAGCTGCTTCTTCTTTAAATAAGGAAGCCAGGTTAAGCATCCTTGCTTGAACACACAGTATTGCATATAGTTTGGCCCTAAGAGATATTTTTATTGCTACTATTTTTAGGGCCTCCTTTCCAGCATGTTTTCATGTTTAAAATTATTTTACTGCAAACATAACAGTATGTAGTCTTTGCAATGAACTGCATTATATATGTCTTTAAGATATGCATCACATAATATCCATTTGCAATAAATGAATCAGAAGCTGGCAACCTGCTCGCAAAGGTTTGGCTATTTTTTTCATATGCTTCAGATTTATGGCTAACCTTGACATTCTAGGATCATTTGTGGGTTATGAAAGGAAATTCTAGCAAACACAGTACAGTAGATGTTGACAGGAAGTCTCAGGAAGTTTGATTAGATTATCAAGTGATAAATTAAAACCATTTGTAATACCTGAGCAGTTATACAGATGTATGATTACCTGGAATCAATTTCAGCAATTCCTCCATTTAAGTCATTCAACAGCTGCCCATTTTCCCGAATATCAACCTGCTGCATTATTCTCTCTTTCTTTTGTCAAATTTTCATTCTGTAGTTGAATGTAGCTGTGGCTTGGAAATTTGTATTTCTCTTGAAAACAAGAAAATGACAATAGAAGGTAATTTTTATAATAGTCGTATCATTAAAACATGTAATACAGCATGCAATATGTTGTATTATTCATTCATACAATGTAAGTGGATGCAGTAATTCTGATTAGTGCTGTTTATGTTCAGCAGACCACATGCTGTCTGAGCACATGCTGAATATAGTCCTTTCTGTTTTCTGGGTTCCAAACCAGCCTATTTTCTCTATAAAGGCTTTTTCATCCTTTGGCAAGAGAAGGAAAGAATGCAGAAACATACTGTGTTGCATTACAAGTATTAAAGCTGGTCTATTTGTATTGTCCATGCAGTAATTCAATGGGACCAATTACCCAGGAATGTCGTGGACTATCCCACACTGGAAGCATTCAGAATGCAACTGAAGAGCCACCTGAGAAGGCTGGTTTAACTTGGTGTCCTCCACTGAGCCGGGGGTTGGACCCAATGGCCCTTCAGCTCTTTACAGCTCTACTATTCTATGATCCTATGCTTACTGCCAATAGCACTCCAGGGTTTCAGGGATCAGCCTTTTCCTGCCCTACCTGGATCTGAGGATACCAGGCATTTAACCTGAGATCTTTTGCATCCACAGCTATCACATTTTGCTTCTAAGGAAAAGAGCTATGGGGAGAAAGGGATAGTCCAAGAAGAGCGTTCTATTGTTTGTTCAGTCTTAATCTCTCTTTTCTGTTTTGAATTTTGAATCCATTTAGGCTGCAATCCTATGCTCCTTGAGATGGAAAAAGATCCTACGACTCCCACCAATCCTCAGCTTTTGTTGTTGTTGTTACTTGTGAAGTCACGTCCGACCCATCGTGACCCCATGGACAACATTCCTCCAGGTCTTCCTCCACCATCCCCTGAAATTCAGCTAAGCTCAAACCAACTGCTTCACTGATTCCATCTAGCCACCTCATCCTCTGCTGTCCCCTTCTTCTTTTGCCATCTATTGTTCCCAGCATTAGGCTCTTCTCCAGTGAGTCCTTCCTTCTCATTAGATGGCCAGAGTATTTGAGTTTCATCTTCAGTATCTGGCCTTGATTGATCAGACTGACTGGTTTGCTCCTTGCAGTCCAAGGGATAGTTGAATATTTAGTTGAATATTTACATTCTTATTTATTAATTATATTTATATTCCATCTTTTCCTGCAAGGAATCCACAGTGGTTTACATAATCTTCCTTTCTGTTTTATCCTCATAACAACCCTTGAGGTAGCTTAAGCTGAGAGTAGATGCACACCCAGTCACCCAATAAGTTTCATGGCCTCGTCCAGCAGTGTAACTACTGCACCATACTGACTACAATTTCACATGGTTTGCAAGCCTTATTTAGGATTCAATATGATTTGAGTGTACTTTCAAGTACTCCTAGAAGTATGTTCTTGTAATTTTTATTTAGAAAAGCAAGAAAAGGACAATGCAATTTTTATAATAATATTCTCCCTTAATTTCACCCTTCTGGAATTCAACAAGGACTGATATGCAGATGGTAATGTTAACATAGCAATATGGGACAACAACCAACAATGATCTACTTACATACCTGAACTGGACAGTACACTGACCTTTGAGCACCCTGTACATGGCGTAACATATGCAGCTCCAACAACTTTCCTAATCTTTTCATCACAGTCATTCAAATTCTTGGATTTGATAATGAAGATCTAATTATTCTTGAAACTTGGCACAAAGTATGTTGTGTTGCACTTACTGGTCTGAAAAATAAATAAATAAATAAAACAGATGGGTTCTTATGAAGAATATTCATCCACTTGTGGAATTGCCTAAAATAATCCTGCTCTAATATGTGCCTTTAATCAACCTCTTCACTTTTTGCTCTTTTTCTTACATACATTTCTTGTCAAAGGTTCAAACATGGACTTCTATTGAAAGATCACTGAAAAACCCCTGCAGACTTCAGTAGAGTCATATCTTGTCCCAGTAGGAAGTTCTTTTTTCACTTCCAATTAGGACTTATTGTAAATGAAGAATAATTTGAAAAATTTAATAAAAAATGTGGTGAAATAATTTGATCAGTCAGAATTAAACCTCAAAAGCAAGAAATTTCAGAGTCAGACCTAACACTTTGCTCCTAAAAATCCCATTACACATAATCTGCAACTCACATACTCCTCTGTTAGAAGCCTTAGAATTGTAGATGAGCAGATGTGCCAGAAGAGGAGCAATAATTAAGCACTGCTGAAGAACTGAGGAATCTTAACTTTCTTTCTTACATTAGCAGGTTTCACTCAGATCTTTAACATCATAACATGATTTTGTATTCATACAAAGGGCAATCTTGGTATATGATCAGAATTTCTACTAAGTTTAAATTCTGTTTTTCCCCCCAAGGTGTTTCAAGTCTGCATTGTCCATAAGTTTTATGATGTCCATTAGTTAATGAGCTTAATTGCACCACTCCAGGACATATCAGTACCCTCATTAATTGCCCAATATTGAATGAAATGGGTGGGGTGGTGGATATTTTGCATTGGAATGACACTTTGCCACTTTCACTATGCTGTCTGTTCAAGCAACTCAGTGCAACATAAACTGCATTTGGCCACCAAATGCCCCCTCTTCCTTTCTCCAAGCAAGCTGTCTCTCAGTGAATAACAGGAGCTACACGAAAAGCCTGTGGAAACCCTATGGTAGGCTTTATATGCCTGCTCCTGCTTGATCTAATTAGAGGCTGACAATTAGTAATAATAAAGTGGGTAAAGCTGATGTCATTGAATATAAATTCCACCCAGAACTGTGCTGGATGGACACAGAGCTCCGACATTGGATCCCAAGGCTCTCTTGCCTCCATTGAAACCCCCATAGTGACTTCCTTATAGGAGGTTGGAACCCATGAAATGCATAGCCTCCTAGCCCTTAACCATGTACTCTTTCCTGTGAAACTATTAGATGTGTTTTGAGGTGTGTCTCAGAGGTGGGTATATGGTTCAAAAATATGGAGCCCTTGGTCCTATGGCCTCTCCCTACTTGACCACTCCCATATCCCTGCTCACCCATTTCTCCCCACTTCCTGAGGCTGGACATCTGACCTCAGGTGAGAAAGCCACTATGGAGGTCTCCATGTTGTTGGAAGGCCTCAGTCCTTTGTGGTCAATTTCCTCTTCAGTGTTAGAGCTCCATCTTCAGCCTCAGAAAAATATATACATGGCATCCTATGGCCCTTGGGATACTGCCTAGCAGTCATAGGATTGCTTTCTAATTCCCCTACCTTGAAGGCTACTATACTAGAGCCAACTGGAAGGTCAGGCTACTTATGTTATATGAGATTCTCTGATGCATTCTTAATGCAAGTAAGATGTTAAAAATAGCAGGAATAGAAAGAAATGTATAATACAATCTAGAACACTGGTACTAGTGCCAAAACATTCTCCTAAACCAAATATTATAATTTTAAATTATTTGTTTTTAAAATTAAATTAGCTCTGTTTTCAATCTTGTAGCAAAAATAATTTCAAGCATTTTTGAATATCAACATCCAAATCAAAGTTGGCATGATTAATATAAATATATGTAAAAGTGAAAATTAATGACAGCCTGGGGTCAGTTTGAGCCCAATTACAGTTTTGCACAGTGTAGTCCTGACATCATTCTGTTAAAGATTTACATCCCCCAATACAGTTTTAACTTAGCCATATTTATTCTGTAGGAGAGTAAGTGCTTTAAAAGTGATTTAATTCTTCTTGCCTTCTTTTCCTTTATAAAGCTCGAGCACAATACAATTTCAAGTGCCCACAAATAGAAATCAAATAATATACTAATTAGCAATAATCAGGTCATTTGATTGTTTTGATCAAAAACAGTCTAACATTTGAGAATCCCCATCGCTTACTTTCAGGGTACCTTCCCTGCCCACTACTGCTTGTAAAAAGACATCTTTCAGACTGTACTGTACCTTTGCCCTTATTCTTGCTAAGTCACCAAAGTGCCAACACATACAACCAGGATGAGGTTCCCAGCCTCTATGTTGGAGCACCACAAATCAGAACTCATGCTTCTTTTGTTTGATTGTTATTCTCCATGATTTCCTCATTCAGTACAGAATGGGCAAACACAACTGCAAATATACTTTGTTCCCTGACATTTGTGTTGGCATGAGAGCTTATTTATTAACTTCTGTTTAGGATTTGAATTTCAACATTCATCTCAGTTGAACTGCTCTAGCTTGGGTGTTTTTCCCTGTATCCTCCATTTTGTATATATGCGTCCATGGTCTATATGGCTCAAATTCCATTGTCACACAGAAGAGTCTACTTAACATAGTGCACAGTATGAAATCAAGTTAAAATAAAAATAATAGCATAAGTTATGTGCTGGGTTCAAATCTCAGTCATGAACTTAGCCTCAGGCAAAGCTATATTTCAGTTTCAATCTCACCCAACTATTCAAAAGAATGTCATGTTTTGTTTTGCAAAAATAAATGAAGAAAACCTGGTATATATTTCTAAGACCAGAATACAGCATTAGATGTACTAAATATGAAATCCTGTGCACATTTACTGAGCAATAACTACCACTGTATTTAAGGGGACTTGCTTTTGAGCAGACATGCATCGGATCACACTGTTGAGCATCTTTGATTTCAAAAAGCCTTGGATATGCATACGGTGTTCTAGACTGTGCTCTAAATATCTGACTTCCCTTGAAGGTGCATTTTCGAATTACTTTTTTGAAGTAAGTCATGGTGACTACATGGTAAATAGTATGGCACTTCAGCCTGACAGAACCACTCCTAATACAGTAACATCAATTGGAGTTTGGCTATTGGCGAAGTAACATTGAGAGTGAACAATGCTACTTATAAATAAAATAGAAAGTCCTAAGTACACAGTATGAAATCAAGGAAAAATAAAAGTAATAGTATCACAAATATAATTGAAATTAAAAATTTACCTCTTTTACATTGAAGGTGATTTGATCAGTGTTAGTGGTATAATGTAGAGCATTAATTATTTCAAGATAGAAGTTACAAGCAAAATTTGAGGTATGTGGTGGAAACTTGGTATCTTTAATATTCCCATTCCTTTGCTGAAATTTAGCTATGCTTGTAATCTCTTTTGCATAGACATCTGTCAATCCATTTGATGAAACATAGTAATCCAGTGGATTTATACCATTGTATTCAAATCCTTCAAAGGAGTGAGCCTGTCACAAACACACAAAAAAGCCAAGTAGATTTTCTGTTATTCCACCCAGCTGACTCCAAATGACATGAATTTGGATGTTTTAAGTACACATACAGACACACACTTAGGTTTTTTGAATTGGGCCCCACAAGATTATTAGCTTACTATTTGCCATTTGTTTCTTGCATCTATATTTCACTGTGCAGAAATGGTCATGTAAAAATGAGTAAGGGAGAAAAGATGAAAAGAAAATATAAGATGGTTTTGTACATTTTGTACTTTCTCACAGAAACGGTATCTTTGTTTTTTGAAAAAAGTGAGGAAGCCCATAAAGGTGCACAAGAAATAACTTTATTGTCTTATATGCCACACTGAATCATAAATATTGTTTTAGAAAAGGGCACTATTTCACTTCATTAATAAAGGACATCCTAGAAAGGATTCGGGTTGACATCCCTAGAGTTTGATGTATCTATTTAGTTTATCAGTAAGTGGAATGAAATGGCTTTTGATTGCTCTGTTGAGGAGAAGATTCTAGAGAAATGGTGGCTTTAGGAGAAAAAAAATCAAATTATACCGGTTTGGATTAACTTGCTAGTGTATGCTTTAGTAAGACAGTAATGAACTTTCTTGTTACACTCCTTTCACATATTGGCTTGGGCCTCTCATTCCTGCCACATCAATCCAGAATTCCCCTACATCAGAAATGGGGAACTCTAGTTTAATCTCAAACCATAATCTCAGACTCTGGTTAGTAAACCAGCCTTAAAGCAGGATTTTCAATTTTGTATGTAACCACAAATTCTGATTTAGAAAGACCAGGACTGAAACATTGAAATGAGTTGGGGATAACTGGGAAAGAATGCATGGGCCTGCCTCTGGTTACTGGCTGCAATTGTTGTGCCCCAAAGGACCCATCACACAGGAGATTTGCAGTCCTAATGTTTTAAGGGAGCTCTCAGGGGTTCCGCATTTGATTGGATCAGCTCAAGGAAGTCTGGTGGTCCCATTGTCAGTAGGGCAGTGTATCCCTTCTAGGTTTCAGTATGAGCTTTTTGGTAGCCATTCACGGTGCCAAGCTCTGTTCCCTAAACAGCTTTAGTAAAACGGATAGCTCACTTAAAGTTTAAATTGGGCCCAGAATGGCAACAGTGCCTCACTTACAATGCTGCCCCCAGTTAGTGCTGCATCTGTTCTGCTAGCAGAGAGGTTATTTAAATCTTTCCTCCCCAGTTGTTTTCCCAGTATGAACCCTGAAGCTGCTTGTTAGCTCTGGAGGAGAAAAAACAAACAAACAAACAAACAAACAAACAGGTGATCTCAATAAGCAACTGATATGTTTCAAATGACACAAAAGCTAGATTAAGCACCTGTTCTGTACTTATTCCTAAGCAGCACTTAAAAAATCCAATTATTCTCTTTCAAATAAAAACTAATACTTGAGGAAATCCATTATATACTCTTGTATAACTATAGTTGGCCCTCAGACAGATAACATGGCATGTCATGTAAACTGCACTCTACCATAAATCCTATTACTGGCATATTGAGTATAGCTTTTGGTCATAATCTTTAGCTTTTATTATATTTAAAAGGATCTGTAAGAGGAAATGGTTACTTAAGGGCGGAAGATCATAAATTGTTTTAGGAATGATGCTGAACTGAAGCTACCCAAGCCATTTAGTTTCATTGACTTAGTCTCTGGCAGTGTAACTTCAATAATCCCTCTAGTGAAGACAAACCGAACATAATAAAACGGCTATTCTTCAACTCTGCTTTGAGGACACTTTGCTATTCAGCTGATGAATACAGTCAAAGCACTGTTTCCTTTGCTGTCTGCTCACTAGAGCAATTGCCTACCACCACTCTTGTTGCTTTCTCCTATTCCTTTACTTGAGGCAGAACATTAATAAAAAGTCCTACAAACGTTCAGGTTCCTGAGATGGAAACAATGCAGTTTTCTGCTTTTTCAGGCACTTTGCTGCAGCTGCTTTGTTATTTTTCACACTCTTAAGAATGAACTGGCTACAGCAGGAATGAAGGAGTGTTTTACATGACATCTGCACTCATCCTTAAAGCAAACCTGCATAATTTCTGATCCATCAAACTAAATACAGTCCAACAAATACCAGTTTTTAACACATTTCCTATTTTTGTGCGCCAGGTCATAACCCAAGAGCCATCTACCTCAGTTGCATCATGTTTGGCACAAGGGCAAGATAAAGGGAAGAGGCGGGATTATGCTCTAGATCAGGAATGGGCAATGCACTGCCTCCCCCGACCCCAAAAAACCTATTTTTTTGTTTTAAATAGGTTTCTGTAGGGGCCAGCAGTGTGGGTTGAAATGAATTGTTTAGTATGTTGGGTTTCAGACTCTACCTATGCCTCAGATGCTCAGAATTTAGGCAGGTTACATGTGCTTCATGACTAATTGTGCCTCCCCTGGCAGTAATTTTGTGGGGCTGCCAGGCAAGTTTGCAAATTGTCAAATGTGGCCACAAAATGTTACCTACTCTGGCTACATAGCTAAATGGAATGCTTCTTTACTTTTCTGCCTTCAACTTAAATAGCTAGGCAACAATTTAAGAAACAACTGAATACTTCTAGAGACTTAAATACCTAGAAATATATATCATCTTATAGGAAAGTTATTTTTTTATAGAAAGCATCTTATATATTATTTGAAATATAACTATTAGCTTAAAACATGCTGAGTTGAACATAATTTGTAATTTGCATTCTGCAGCTTTGAAATTGTTACATTAAACAAATTATTGCATAGGTGCAGTTACATCTAGCTTTTTTGGAAAATATATAACTGTTTACTAGCTACAGAATTCACTTGATTAAATAATTTTAGGCACTACAGTTAGATAACAATTGAATTTATTCAGCAATAAATTATTGTACATCTGAAATCATATGCTATTGTTTGCTTGGTCACAAAGCAGAACAAATCCTTCAAGCCTTAGGTTGGCTTAAGGTGGGTAGAAATTGGTAAAGTGTGAAAAGAATTTAGGTCAATGCATAAAAAATAAGACTGTTGCCTGCATTATACATGAGACATCAAAATGTGTAGTAAATTTATTTTCCACCAAACTTTAAAATGTTATAGAGAAAGTTAACTTTCAAATTGAATTTACTGTCTTACCAATATAACTTTCTGATCTTGAGAAAGATAACCAATTTCCACTTTACATTTAACTTTTATTCCAGTGCTTGAAGACTTATTTCTTGGAAGTTTAGTTAAAACTTCAAATTCATAAATGAATGATAAAACTCTATTTCTAGTTTGATCAGTTCCTGGGGGAAAAAGAAATAGGCAACATGCTGAAAATATTATGTTAAATATGTCTAAAATGATGCAACAGATTTTAAAATTGAACACATTGGTTTTATTTTAGAAGAAAAATAATATTGGCATAGGAAGATATTTATGAGTGATTTGTTGCTGATAATCTGGAAAAAGAAAATAAGAAGTTAAAATACAGGAAGTATAGTTATGCCGGAAAAAAAATGATTACTTAATTTTTTTCCTCAGAGTGCATCAACCCAAAAATACAGAAAGGTCATTTTTTTAAAAAATGTTGCTTTATTCATGTAGACTTTCATGTTTTCTCTATTCAGTTATCAAGATTTTCATGTTACTTGCTGTAATACAGAACTCTAGATATTATGAACGGGTTTAGATTGTACTTGAATCAAAATTGCACCTGTACTGAGTTGCATTAAGACTGCAAAGTTAGTTTTGTGATAGATTATAAATCTTTTCTTACCCACAAGGGTTAATGTCAATGCTATAACTAAAAATTTTAATTGTGGAAGTGAGGGTAAAGCTGAATGGATTGCAACCTCTCATATAGAAGCACATTCAGTCACATGATAATCTTGGAAAATATTTTGATTAACAAGTTTGGGTTCGTATTGATTGATCAAACAATCATTTGCTTTGCAAGAAGCATCTGATATCCATGGAACAGCTTTACTTAAATATAAGCTCTACAGCAATGGAAAAAGCAAATTATGAATTGTTGGTAAAGTAGTAAATAAAATAGTTATTTTGTACTTTTGAAAGGGCATTAGATAAAACAGACCAATTATTAATAATGTTATTGAATCTTACTGTTACTTAGTGTCCATCTGCTTCCATTTAATAGCAATTATATTATAACATCTGTAATTGGGATGTAATAGAATAAATGGTATAATATTATTCAAATTGGTTAGAAGATTCACTAATTTCAAAATAGTGAATATCCACCTCAGTTTTTAAGGAGGACCCAATCCACATTCCAGTGTATGCTGATGGAAGTACCTAAACTGTTCCAGAATTAATCTGAAGACTGGATGTCTACAGACTTAATTTTTTAGATTGATTTATTGACTTTTTAAAGTTTCATTGCATTAGCAAAGGTTTAAGTGGGCAGGTTAAATGAAACAAGTCAATCTTTCTATTCTGAAGTTCTAAGGTGTCAACCAGGACCATTTTTTTAAAAAAAGTCTTAAACTAGAAATATAAATTGCAAATAATACTGTCTTTGGATTCGCTTTCCTCATCTTTTTTTTGTGACCCATAATATAGCCTCCACGCCAGATCATTTCTTTCTCACTGTGAGAACTCATGTATCTCCTGGAAGAACTTTGAATGTAGAAGTCTTGCTAACAACACCACACATGTTGATTGTTGTGTGCAATGAAGATGCCCCTGCATGGCATAGCTCATAGCTTCTTTGTGCTATGCACGCCCTTTCACCACTGCAAGGTAGTTATCCATGATGGTGCAAGTGATCTTACTTTATTCATAATATTGCAGTCTCATGATATGATGCTGCTCTATTTGTTGAGACTTAAATTGTCTCATTGTACTGCACTATTTTTAGGCATTGTATATACACCAGAAATCCTTTGGGGGATAAAGAAAGGGTTTATTAATTTTGAAAACAAATAAATTAATGAAAATATTTGACCCTCTGCATGTGTCCTCACTTGAGAAGGCAATATCTGGGGAAAACTTGCATATATCTTGCTATATATAATGCTTACTTGTAATTGTTTCTCTCTAAAATATGCTATTTTCTGTGAGGAAATGAAATGGAAGAATTGTACTTTTATTTATATTACTACATAGTCAACTCCTCCTTTATTCATGCCTTAACATCAGCCAATAGCAATGCAGCCAGGAGGCCAGATTCTTTCATTAGATTGGTCTCTCAGCAGGATCACCCAAAGCAAATTGGTCAAAGCTGAGACACCAGACTAAGATGCATCCAAACTTGTCAGGAAAAATGGTAATGTCAGCAGAAGATAATGGATAACTCTAATAGTTCTAGTGGCAGAGAATCTTCTGAAAGGGTGGCTATTGGACAGCAGCAGGTGTTGAAGTCAACTTTGATGGAGGAGCTTTCATAATAATGGCAGTGAAACCCAGATGAACTCATATTGTGAAAAGGAAAACAAAGGAAAAGCACTATCAAGCATTCCTTACCCTAAAAACCCTGTGACAAAACAATCCAAAATGAAGCAAGAGATTGTGGCAGAAGTTAAGACTACCAGGTTGGAAGGCACTTGACCAGCTGCTGCTTGCACCTGATCCAGAAGAAGTTTGTTCATGCAGAGCTCTTCAGGAATGGAGGCCAACATGACTGCTGCATGAGCAGTTTCCATCTTCCGTGCCACTGGCAGAAGCTTTCTGGAAGAAAGCACAAGGTTGCACAACCTTCATTCTGTGAGTGCTTGTGTGTTTCTTCTAAGACTGGGCCCTGCATGAAAGGAAGTCTGTAAATGCCTCAGGGACATATTCTACTAGGTTTCATCCAAACCCTCTGGTGGAGGAGATCTTTGCAAATCAAGATGAACAACTTAAATCAAGCCAGAACTTTCCCTGGAAACAAAAATGACAAAGAAATGTCATTTGGAAAAAGCCCAGGACATCTCATCTTCAAGATGCCAAGTAACTGTAATTGATGAGCAAAAGGAAGAAACATGGATGTGAAATGTATCACTGTAAAAGAAAATCTGCCTTACATGAAAGCACATCAGCGGCTCCATCTATACATTTCCATTCACTTATGGGAAATCTGTAAGAAGTGATAAAAGGGAGTTATGGCAGAGCACATATTCATACCTAAAATGCACCTATTGAAAGAATAACAAGTATTCTATGTTAATGAAGCTTAGAAAAGATGGTAGTATTAAAGTAGTGGTTGGAAATCCAGAGTAGTCACCTGGGAAATGAGAGAGAGCGAGAGCTAGCGGGCAAGAGAGAGCCATACAAGCATTTGCAGGTTAGTAGTTAAGAAGCTTTCAAAATGGCAAGGTTGACTATGCTACACTTGGACTCACTAGAGAAAAATGCTTCTGATTTACTAGGGAAAAAACTGGCAACATTTACAATGGAAATTTACCTGCATACAAAACACTGGAATTCTGACAGCATTCTACAGGTTTTAAACCAGAGATAGGGAATGCTTGTCAGACAGTGACTTCCAACATTCTTAACTATTGGCAATTCTTACTAGGACTTACAGCAGTTGCAACCCTTCAAAATTTGGAGGACCACATGTTCCCTTCTCTTGTTTTTTTTTTTTTTTTTAAAGGATAGTGTTGGCATTTTTAGAGACCTTATTCTAGATCAGGGATGGGGAACTGGTAGACTCATTTTGTGCATCCCTCTGCATCTTCCACCTCTTTGGGAACTGCAGGTCCAACTCTTCTCCTTCAACTGTATTTCTGGAAATCAAGTCCTCTTTCATTTGTCTGTGTACAGGTGCTTGCATTCATGTGCATTCAAGAGAGACAAAGAGTGAATGGGAAACAGAGAAAAAGAGCTAGGCAACCTTCTGGCTCTGTGTCCAGAGAAACAGAGACATGTGAAGTTTGTACTTGGCATCACAGTGCCATATGTGGCACTGTCTAGACTTTTGTTCTGGGAATGCTACATGGGCTAGTATTTCATCTCAGTCAGCTTCTGTGTGAGCTAAATGATCACTCTTAGTTTGTGACCAGGAGTCTGTAAGGAAGTGAGGAACCTGAGCCAGCAAATGACTATCAAAGAAATGATGTGAAGTTCTTTGGTCTGCTATTCATCTGAAACCAGATTAACATACCTGATTTGGATCTATTTCATTTCTTTCTCCTGATCTTTCTCTGGATCAATGCATTGTTTCCTTGAGTGGCTCGCCATCTTCCATCAACACTCAGGTTAACCCATAGACAGCTTCCCAGACTGGGCAGATCATTAGGCAGAGAAAAGCACCTGCCTCGGGCAGCAGATGCTGGGCAATGGCACACAAGATGCTGGAAGAAAGAATTCATCGAATGACCTGCTCTTCATTCCCTAAATCAGCCTAACATTTTCTGGGGTGGAGGAGGAAGTTGTGCTATTGCAGTTGTTGAAATCAGATTCAGTGGCCAGTCTGGTACCTTCTGTAGATGGAGTGGGAGAGGGGCACTGTCTTGTCTGAGGCAGCAGCTCTGGGCCAGCCCTGCTGTGTTCCCATTCCTTATTTTGCAAATGCCAGTTCTCCACCTTCTCCTTTCTCTCCCTCTTTTTTCTCCCTCATTGTTAAGAGCCATGCGGCAGTTAAGATTGTTTTCCCCCTATAAAGAAGATATTGCCCCCTGACCCCCATTTACTGGAGTACAGGTCTTAACATGCAGTACGTGAGCCATATCTCTGGGAAAGAGCTGTATAATTACAGGGTCATCAGACAGAAGTGCACACAGGTGAGTCTGCACATATTACAAGCAGTAATACATGGGATCAACATATAGTTGACTAGACAGGAGAAACTTGTAGAATTTAGTGCAAAGTTGAGCATATACAAGATTATGACACTAAGACCCTGTCCTTCAGTCCTCCTGGCAAATTAGGTGAAGCAGGTGGTTTTTTTCATGGTGGCACCCCAAGAAAACTCGACTAGTGCCAATACAGTGGGCTTTTTAATGCCAGGTGAAGGCTAATCATCTCTCACCTTTTAATCCTTCTTAAAATAAGGTGTAATTAAGTGTTTACACCTTTACATTGCTGCTGGCTTTTATTCTGGTGCTAGCTTTTATCCTATTCTAGAATTTTTCAGGATGTTCATATTTGATTTATTGTATTGTTGCATTTTATGGTTTTAAGTTTTGCAAGCTGCCCAGAGAATTTTTATTATTTGGGCTGAATCAAAATGGAATAAATAAAATGGAATAAAATAAGATGCTTAGCAGGATGTCTTGCAGGAAAGGATTACTCTTGCGGGAAAGAGATAATATGACAAAAAAATTAAAGGAGCTTGACAAGCTATAGAATGGGCAAATAGAGGCTTCTACATTTTTTTTTTTTTTTTTTTACATTTCAGGACTGAAGGTCATGCAGTCATGTATTCTTCTTTTTTTTAATCAACAAAACAAAATATCTGGTGGGCAATAGATAATAATTTGACTGTTCTACTTCCCTTCTCCATCCTTTCCTTTCCTCATTAATTGGGAACACTCCTGCTTGCCACAGTATATATTAACCTCATTATAGAACAGGTAATCATGGAGACAGGTTTCTCTAGGGGGCCTCTCCTACCTTAGCTGTTTGTGATCAAGAAGGATTCAGCTCCGACTTTCCTCTCCCTTGGTTTTATTCAGTTTCACAAAAACTTGGCAGTGAGTGAAGAAGGATCATTTTCTATGAGCCTCACTGAAAGGGAGCCATGTGCGAGCTTCATAGGCCTTTGCATCACACAGTACAGAAGTGAGCCTTTGGGGCACCTCAGAAAAAGTTTTGAAACACTTGATTTCATTCAGGCTCGAATCAAAGTGTTTAAGTAGAGAAATTGCTTTTGCGCACATAAAAATGACAGGTTTCTGAAAGGATCTTTAAGCCAGATGACAGCAAACCTGCATTTTGTAATACCACAGGGGGTCTTTTAATAAGTCACCCAAATGTTCCTTTTGATGAGGTGAGTCTTGCTTTTTTTCTTCTTCTCCAGACTTATTCTACCTAAGGAGGTGCTAACCTAATACAATGAACTGGGAAGTGTGATTACAATTCGATACACCAAGCTGAGTTAGTACAATGCTGGGAATGAGTGCCTTCATACAAGAAGTGAAAACTATGGTGTTTCTGTAAAACAAGAAGTGTGTTTTAAGATATGTGGCACCTGAGCTCCTGCTAGCTAGAAGCTATCTTTAAGCTTGACTAGAAACTGAAGCAAACATAATCTCTATTATGATAAGTGGAATGCATTCTTGTTACACCCATGCACGAACTTGCACATGTTCCAACACAACCCACATATTTTGGCCAGGGGGGAGGGAATCCACACTTGACATTTCTGAAGAGAAGAGCACCACAATAGGACATATCTTGAGGTTTATGAAGTATTAAATGTACAAGTTCATTTTGGGAGAAATTAACTGAGCAAATGGATTTGTTAATACTTAGAACAGTTGTGGACATCCAGCCTTCACCAAGTTGTGCCTAAATGGGAAAATTGGCTCCATTCTTAGAAAAGCTGGGCTTAAAGCCTAGTTTTCAAGACCATGGGAAGGTTCCTTCCCAAGGTTTGAAATATACATACATTTAGGAAAGAGGCCACAGCAGCTACAGTTTGGTGATAAGAACCTTTCTCTGGGCTGAAGTCCTTTCCTGCAGCCTAGAAGTAGTAACCATTGGAACATCTGATCTCAGGACTATGCAGGAATCCTTGACTATGGGAGGCAAGGCATCCAATGATGAAACCTTGCTCTATCAAGCAAGAGACCCAGTGCTTTCAGTAGTCCTTTAGTAAGTTCAGTATGGTGCTTTTCCTACAGGAGAAACTCAGTAATTTCAGCAGCATGGCCCCATGCCTGTGGGAACAGCAGGGGTATAGTCTCCTGGCTATCCAAACCTGAGGGTTCTTATCCAGTTCAGAACATGGCTGTGACTTTACATTTTTGGCAAACCAGACAGTACTCACAAGCACAGGAAACTGCTAAGTGATAAAGACTAGGCTGTCCTTTCATCCTGCAAATCCCTAGCAGGATGCCTAGGGATAATGTCTGGTATGTGCAAGAAACAAAAGTCTTACTGGGTCCCCCTCGTTATCTCCACTCTGCTAACAAATGATCACCTTAAAGACAAGTGTCACAGCTGGAGTGCAGCAAGAAGAAAACATTTTAGGTTATTGACCAAGTGCCTTAGAGATTTCACTCTTGTTAACCAACACATTAATGTTTGTTCAATTTTAACCCACCTTGGCCTTAGGGGAATGCATTTTAAGAAGCCTATTAGAATGTTCAGTGTTTAATATTGTATATTAATAGAATATTAAATAATATTTAATATTCTATTAATATTCTTAACCCTATTCCTGGGTCTTCCTGTCACCTTTCCAAACCTGAGGATGAAGATACCAGGTTTAGTAACCAGGTTATTTTAGTTGGTTCTGTTTACACTAAAGTGAGCTACTTTATGACACTCCCAAAAATAAATCTAATTTATTGTTAATGGCATTATAGGTTGGGAGTAGGAAACACAGCCAATCATGACAATTTCTAATTAGACCTTACATCCAATTACAATTTATATTTAAAGGGAATATAATGTTGCTTTCTCTCTCCTCTGCTGTAAACAACAAAACTTGCAAAAATAACATAAAAGCTTTCATATGTAAAACAAACTGTCTACAAACAAGATCTTTCTATATGACTCACTTCAGAAGAAGCCCTCTGCTCAACTGTAACCAAACAATCTGAAACTTACAGGCTTGTATCAAGCAGTTCATGCCCACTTAGGCAGCTGCTACCAACTTGATGTGCTTCTAGGAGTAGAAACTTCTTGGTAATGGTCTTCTGCAAGTATTTGACTACTGCAAGATCAATGTAACTGATATTAACAGGATGCTGGTCATCTGTACTATCCTTCATGTTGGCTTCATTTTTCATTTTGATTTTTTTCTGAAATCTTGCAGGGTCAGGATGATTTCGTCAAAAACCTACATGGTAAGAAATAGCAAAAGGAAAACAAAAGGTCAAGGGCTCCTCCCACTAATGAACAAAGGCCAACAGTGGCACAATAACTACAAGAATCTAGGCATATTCTCTTTTGCAAAGATTTAGACTAAAGATTCCACTTCCCAGTCTGTACATGCAGTTGGATTGGTTGCTTGGGACCAATTAGAACTGGATGTTTCTTGTTTAATCCTGGACCTCTGAGGGGTGGCTGAATGTTGTCTTCCCAGAACAAAGGGGACCTGTTTTGAAAGGCAAAAACAAAGAAAACTAAAGGGATTAATCTAAAGGACGCTGATGCTGTGCATGTGAAGTGTAGCTGAGTAACTGCATTGGCTAAAGCCTGAGGAACAGGGGGCTTCACTTTCCATTCTTTGGACTGCAAGGCATGGATACTCTAAGCCTGATTTAAGCACGTCCTGTGTCTTCCTGCTTCGAAGGGCCTTTTCTCATGCCCTGCTAAGGACAACCAAATGCCTGTAACCTATGTAGAGGCCTGCCTTACAATCTCACCTTTCCATTACTGGGTCTTAAATCTGTTTGAAAGGTCATCGCCAATCATTGCTTGCAATTTGGCTTTTTTCTCTGATGCATCTGAATTTGAGCTGGTGGTTTCTTTCGGTAAGGCATTAGAGAAACGAAAGCTGTTAGTCTGAGTGAATCTGAGTTTTTCTTTTCATGGTCTTCCTTTCTTATACCCTCCAAATAAAGGAAGGTTATTAATGCTTGATTGAAAGCCATCTCACTGCCTGTCCTGCAAGCAGCACAGGTTCTATGGGTGAGTATTTGTTTTGCAGGATGCTTGCTCTGGGTTCCTTTTAACTTGCGCTGCTGGAGGGCAAAAGCATTGGTGTTTGTATATCCACATCACACGTCTACTGTGGGTTCATACCTTGCACTATGGTGCTGGCAAGGTGCAGTGTTAGCAACATTTGGGCCCATATAGAAAGGGTGCAGTTCCAGATCTTGTCTACCCTTCTGTGACTGTAATCTGACAGCATGTAAAAGGGGATGGATGTTTATAGATAGGTTCAGGTTAACAGATTAACCTGAGCTTAATTCAGGTTTCAGGGGAACATTTATTGCACCTGGTGCTTCAACCCCTGAAATGCTTCTTGTATCAACAGGCTGTATATTGGGAGAAAACACAAGGATATCTCTATTAGTAACAGTACTGTTTTGCTTGCTTTCTTTATCCCATTTCTTCAAGTATAGAGTTGCAGGGTCTAAACTCAGACTAGGTTTTTGGTGTTTGTTTGCAACAGAAGCTTCTGCTTGCAAGGGACAACTTGCACAGGAAGCTTTGCCACCACTGGGAGACAAAGCTAGTTCGGTGTCACTCAGGTGGGAACTAGAGGCACACACTCCTTCACAGAATTCTTGCTCAGGCTTACTCCTGGGGTACTTGTTGATGCTCACTTAAGCTTTTCTTTGCTATCACCTTCACAGAAGTTTCAGGATAATTTGGGAAGAAAACCAAGGGATGGCTTTCTTTTGTTTTCAGAGTTAGAGCAACTTCTTTTTGTGCTATACCTCATTCATTAACATCATTATTTGGTTTAGAAATTTTATTTCTGACATTGCCATCTGTTTTCGTTATAATTGGCATTATAAAGGTTAAAGCTAGTGAGACCGGCAGCACCCTCATTCTTTCCTCCCAAAAGCAAGCAAGTAAAGTGCTACCTCGTGGTACCATGAACACCTCAGTTCATGACCAAATTGGATCGCGAACAGAATTTTTTTTAAAAAAATCCTCAGGTCGCAAACTCCACATTGGGTAACAGATGTGATTGCGCCAGTCTTCCCTGCATGGGGCCAATCTCGGTCATGCTTGGGGAGGGGGTGAATGGCCATGATTGTGCAGGGAAGACGAGCACAATCACAGTTGTGCTTGGGGGGTGGCCACAATCGCTCCCGTCTTCCCTGCACGAGCGCACCTGCGATTGCATCCATCTCCCCCTGAGTGTGCTCGCGATCATGCCCGTCTCCCCACCTGTGCACCTGCGATCGTGCCTGTCTTCCCTGTGATTTAAAAAAAATTACAGAACAGATTAACCTTATTTACATTGAACCTTATGGGGAAATTTGACTTTGCTAATGACCAAATCAGGTCATGACCAGAGTCGTGGAACGGATTTTGTTTGTGAGCCAAGGTACCACTGTACAGTCTTTTCTTGTGCAAGCTTGTCCTCTAGTTAGGTATGCGCAGGTGCAAAGGACGGAAAAAGTGGAGATACTTTATTAAAATTACAAAAATGACAGTTCCTTTTGCCTCCGCACCAAAAAAGGCAGGGAGAAGACATGGTGCTGCCACTTGCTCCTGGTCTTGTACACCATAGGAACCAGCACACTTTCCCTCCACGCAAAAGCAAACAAGTACAGTGCCCTCCATGCAGATTTCCCCATGATTTAGCTCCACTGAAATCAAGGGAGTTTAGGTCTCTCTGATATGAAGCTTTGACTCATATAGCAGACCAGCAGTGACCTGCTCTGGACAGAGATGGCTGAGCTACAGTTACCCCTGCAATGGTAACCTCCTGCTCGGATGACTGAAGTTCATTATGTGTCATGTTATCTCTGAAGATCGTCCAGGAACTTCAATTAGTGGAGAACGGAGCAGTGGGGCTGCTTATTGCGCCTGGCCAGTTTGAGCATCCTGCTCCAGTGCTGAATGAGTGGCCAGTGATTTTCGGGGCCTATTTAAAAAGAATTAGTACTGATATTGACAGGAATAAGTGGCCTAGGACAGGTCTATCTGGAGGCCTACCATCTTCCTTATATGTCTACCTGGTTGCTAAGATCATCTTGGGAGCCTCATCTCTGGGTATCCCCACCCACAATGGTGGTGGTGGTTTAGCAGAACCATGATTGTAAGCTACCCCAAGGGCATTTGCCAATTCAATAGTGTACAACTCTAATAAATGGATAATTGAGATCCAGTGTGGCATAGTGATTAGAGTGTCAGACTGGGACTTGGGAGATCCTCCCTAACTGGGTGACTGTGGGCCTGTTACTGATTCCCAGCCAAACACAACTCACAGGGCTTGTGATGAGAAAATAGGAGGAGAGGGATTATATAAGCCACTTTGGGATCCCTCCAAGAAGGAAAAAATGCTTCCTTTTTCCTTCATATTTATTTCTTAATTCATGTTCAAATAATAAAGAGATACACACAACATATGCACCGTATTTATGCTGAAACAAAGGACTCCTAAGCATTATCAAGAGAAAGAAATGTATTTACATTTCTCACCATTCCCCTTCAGTGTGTAAAGTGGTCACAGGTGCTTGACAGAAATACACCTTGTGTTAATTTCCATAGGTAATTCAAGCAAATGAAAGTCTGTAAAATTTGGGTGACCTACTGTATTTCATGCTTTTTTGTATCTAGCTGTGTCCCTTTCTGCTAGTCAAGATAACAGTTTCCCAAGCTTTGCATGCACTTTTAAGCTAAGGCAAGTCAAACCAATGGCAAATGACAAAGAATAATGCAAGATGGAAAGGTAAAATTGAGATGTGTTAGGTACTAAATTTCGTATTGCACTGGGGAAAAGTGCATAACGGCCTTTCCCCTTTGACTGCTGAAATCTATGCTTCTGAAAACAACAACACAAAACTAACCCCACTATATTACTGAGAATACAGTGCATTTGATATGCACAGACATATTCCAATATCTTTCTGACATTCACATTCCAAGTTTTTATAAGATCTAGTTAACACACCTTTCTGCATCTGTTTATGTGCACTAAATAGAAAGCCAAATGTTCCAAAGTATCTGTTCATCAGTAACCATAAACACAGCAAAATCTGGCAGCCGATCAAAAGATACTACAGTTAAATTGACTATGCTACCTTAATTTAACTGTGCTCATCTCCTTTGTCTCCTTTCTCTTTATGAGTGTGTGTGTTTAGTGGTGGTTGGGGTGTGGGATGGCCATGTTCATGTCTGCGTGGAGAAAAATGTCTGAGGCAGACATGTGTTGATTTGGATTAATGAGGAAAGGGCCACATCTAGGCCTGTAAAGGCCAGGCAAAGAGGGTCATGGTGCAGGTTGCGAATGTGGAGCTTCATCCTACATTGTAACATTCAGACCCACAAAGTTACCCAAACATGGCTATATATCTGTGTTGATAAGCCCCCAACATTTCTGTGGAAAGGATCATATCAATGGATAAAACATTGATATTAACTCTTTTTATTTGTACTAAGTAAAAATGCTCTAACCCAACAAAAATGGAAAAGGTTATTCGGAGTCCAGAAGTCAGTTGATAACCCAACCAGGAATGGAACAGCTAATTCTGTCCATAGAAAGCATCAGAAGCTATTTGTAGGAGGAAAGAGGAGGAAAGGTGATCTGCACAGATGGCCCCTTTGTCTTGAAAATCACTGCATCACCTCTCATGCTTTGCCAGAGGGCTGGGGGATCCTCAGAAGGCTTCCCACCTGCTTCCTCCAGAGTACACAGAAATTCATGAAACATTATTCTGGATCCAGCCCACTGCTTTTTGCTTGTTTTTAAGGATACACTTGATTTCCTAATGCAATGTTTGCTACACATGCTTAGGGGGGAAACCTGCTTTGGTTTTAATCTGTTCCTTATTACACTTTCTGAGAAGTTTTTAATGATGCTCTGTGTAAACAGGTGAATGCCTTGATGAAGAATTATCCATTAAAATTGCATGAATGTTGTTTCCATGTCCACAACATAGCTTTCTGTCCCACCAATGATTCCATGTGTGTCCTGGAGGGCAGCTCATGCACCATCAATCAATTATTTTCCTGGAGTGGAGTAAAAGCATTCACATTCTGCCTTTTGCTCATCATTTCTCTTTGACTTTAGGCAGTGGAAGGTATGAAAATTACTAAACTCATAAAATTTCCTGTTGTACTATATGAAAGCTGCTCCTCCCTCTTCCCCTGTCTCTCTGTGTGCATGTGTGCATGTGTATCTTCCCAATGAAAGTCAAATAAGTTTTGCAAGATGCTTCAGGCTTTTCTATGATGATGTTGTCCGATGAGCTCTTCCAAATTAGGGGAAGAGTATATATGTGAGGTGTGAAACACTATCAAGGCAGAAGGTGAATCATTGTATTATTGGATAGATTAAAAGTTAACAGAAAAATCCTCCATGCGTTTTCACATCATGTGAACAAAGTCACTTGAACAAGCAATTTGGAGATTCAGTGTCAAGTGTCCTCAGCATGCCATCAGGTATCACTCGCCTCTATTTTTCTTGTTATCAGTGTCTAGGATCAAAAATGGGCTAGATAAGGGCCAGTAAACTAAAACTTAGTTGCAATGAGATGGAGGTGTTATGGATGGGTAGTTTTCTAGTTTAGGGAGATAGTGGTCAGGCAGTTTTAGAATAAACAGCTTAATGGACACTGGTCTTCAAAGGCCCTACTTTTCTTCTGAAGCCCAGGTTATACCTGTTGCATGGAAAGTTCAACAGATGTATAATAATTTGATAGCTGCATACATGAGATCCCAGAAATGGGTTTGAAAACCAGCCATTTGTAATGTATTAAAAAATTAGGTAGGCAACTATATTAGCCTTTCCTCACTTCCACTCATTGCCATTTTAATGTGAACTAATTTTGTGACTATATTGCACATTTTAGTAGATTTTGTAGCAGCTTTTCATTTAGTAGTACTGGAATGGTTAAAAATCTGTTGCTGGTTATTTTAAATGTGCAGCTGTTATTCTGGGTCAGTATTATTTATATCTTCATCTCATATTCCCCTTGAACGGCTTTGCACAGTGATAAAAGTAAATGATTTAAATGGGATGCAAAAGAGTAAACAAACCGTTACACTGCAATTGTTCTGGGCATCATGAAAGAACAAATAATTCTGACAGGTAGACAGAGAACAGGTCAAAGTGGCTTGATGAAAGTTTGCTTAAAAGCAGAGTTTGCCGACATACAGTCTTTTTGTAAAATTTCAGGGTGACCCAACAGCATTTATGGGTAAAAAGCTAAAGCAATCACTGACTTCATTCACTGACATAATTTCTGGTTTCTCCTCCACATGTGTCACTTTGCTGAGAAAGTACTTTCCCTGCATTTTAGAGCAGGTGGACAGAATTCTGTTTGTACCACAAATTGTTTCCACTGTGGCAGAATGACAGGCATGACACTTACAGAAGTGCCCACTGGCTGTGCAAAACATGCTATCTAAATTCCCTTGACTTAGCATTTTAATTCCACAGTTGTATTCATTTATTAAAATAGTTCTATCCCGTCATTCTGTAACTTGCATAAAGCAGTTTACAATAGCAATGGAAAAGCATAAAGTCAAAGCAACCAAAGACTAACATTTTAACAAAGAAAACTCTCAAAGGGCAGTCATAGGAGCCAAATATAAATTCCTTCAAACTTCTCAAAGCAGCCCAAATACTAAAAAGCCAGGTTTAGGACAAATGTCAAATGGACTAGGTGGCAGCCATGCAGAATTCTTTGGGTAGAACCTCTCAAGGGGCTCATGTCCCCACCCACTTCTCTGTCCCTTCAGAAAATGCCCTATCCAATCCTTTCTAATTGGACATGATGGATCAAAACAGCCCACAGTTATGAGGGATAGGTTAGAAAGGATCTACCTGAGCAAAATTCAGAGCCCTTGAGTTCCTCCAGCCCCTAAATTTTTCCATGAGGGTCTTTTCTACCTAGGGTTGGGGCGATCATTCTAGTCCAATGCTACAGATTCCATCTTTTTTTCTTGCTTCATGTCCATTCCATGCTGGTGATGTGTAGATGTTTATTACTTTTTATGAAAGAATATCTGTACATTTTTGTATATTTTAAAGTACATATATTTGTGCACCTTTTTCAAATGGAGTCAAACATATATGTTTTAAGTTTTGAAATGTTTCCACTTTTGTGTACAAAGAAATCACACAGTAATAACTCAATGTTCCACTCTGGAGGCTGGGAATACAAGGAAGGATAATCAGATTTGCAAATGATACAAATCTGGGTGGAATGACAAACACCCAGGAAGAAAGAATGAAGATTCAGGGTGATCTTGATAAACTTGAATGCTGCGCTGAAAGCTACAGAATGGGATTCAATATGGACAAGTGTGAAGTCCTCCACCTAGAAAAAAGAAACCAAATGCATTGATACTAGATGGGGAATACTTGGCTCAACAGAACTGAAAAAGAAAAAGACCTTGGGGTTATTGTGGCTAACAGGCTAAATATGACCCAGCTATGATGCAGCCGCAAAAATGGCAAATGCTATTTTGGGATACATTAATAGAGGTATTACTTCCAATTCATGAGCAGTTGTGGTTCCCCTGTACTCCTCCTTGTCAGACCTGATCTGGCATACTGTGTCCAGTTCTGAGCACCAAGATTTAAGAAAGATGCAGAAAAAAATTGAAAGGGTCCAGACGGAGTCAACAAAAATGATCCAGTGTTTAGAAACACTGCCCTATGAGGAGAGCTGGGGGAACTGGGCATGTTTAGCCTTGAGAAAAGAAGGCTACAGGGTGACATGATATCCCTCTATAAGTACCTCAAAGGCTGTCACAAAGAGGAAGGTCAAGATCTCTTCTCATTGATACCAGAGAGTAGGACATGGAATAATCAATTCAGTTTGCAACAACTCAGATTCAGGCTAGATATCAGGAAAAGTTTTGATTGTGCAAGGTTATAGTGGAAACAGGTCGTGGGCTGTCCCACACTGGAAACATTCAAGGCAAAAGTGGACAGTCATGTGAGTAGGATGGTGTAAATTGGTGACCTAGCACAGCAATGGGTTGAACCTTACAATATGCTTTATCTTTGTACCTCTGATATGTTTGATTCAATTCTCATTAAACCCATACCCATATGCAATGTGATACATATTCAGTTTTGAGTTTATCGTAACCAGTAATACAACTCTTACATGTGTTCCCAAACTGGAATATATGTTTCAGAGAGTTTCTACTTGTACAATGATCACTGTGTAAATGCAAATTACAGCTTCTGGATACCTAAACTAAAGAAAGAAAAGAACAATACTTTGTCATTTCCTCCTCAGTTTAGAGGAATGTGCAATTTTGCATTTACCCAACAGATAAACTCCTTTACACACAGGATCTGTTTCTTTCTATGTTTCCCTAAATTTTGGCACAGTTTGCTTGACTTGCAGTGCACTATGACTTATTTTTCCATGTCTGATGAATGAAAATAACCATTTAACTTTTGTTGGTACTTTTTCTATGTAGGTGTTCTGCACAGGAAGCATTATCTGCTAGCTCCAGTAACTGTACCTGAGCAAATGCCCTTGTTTTGTGGCATGCACTGCAAATCCACTATATATATAATGGATATATGGTGTATGCATCTGTGTCCATTTCCAGGTGATCTGGATTGGGATGCACACACACAATATGAGGTGGAGCACATTCCTGTTTCTACCTCTCCTCTTTTGCAGACAAGTAGAAAGATCACACATCTTACAAACAGAGGGCTGTCTTGTGGCATAGTCCCCTTGTGCAGGCAGCAGTGGATGAAACAACCAAGGCCAGTCTAGCACATCCTCCACCTAAGGCTGCCTAGCCTTGGGTATTTATAGATGCCTTTGAGAACTGGCAGAGTTGAGCTATGTAGAATTTTCTGGGCCATAGTTAAAAGCTTGAAAATAATAAAGTGTATCCCTGTTCCCCTTGGCAATTCTTTTGAAGAAAACAAAAAGTGGATTTTTAAATTTAATTTAATTTAATTTGGAGCTCTGGAAGACTGGGCTATGTCCACCAAAACCTCCATTATCCTTGCCATCACTAGAACATCCAAGAACAGTACTCCAGAAGCATGATAGAACTGAGCCTTGATTTTTATGGACAGTAGAACCCTATTTCAACTTCCTAATACCCTTAGCATCCCAAATGGTATGATAGCACTTGGCCGCCTATACACAAGGAAATGGCCAGGATGAGGGAAGTTCAAAAAGATGTAATGCCTATTGTGCTGGCAGTGAAGAAGCGAAACAATCAGTTTGGGGGAGAATCTCAGTAAAGCTGCAAGAATTCCTTGGAAAGTTAAAAGATCAACCGTATTTCATGAATTGGGTTTCATATGCTGTAACTTATTACTGATCTATCTTCTAAAATGTAATTTGAAGTGGATTTGGAAGGTACTTTTGTACTGGTTGAAGTGCTCTGCAGAGATGTATGACAGATAAACATTTTAATAAACAAGGGCCCAATCCTATGTTTGCTTATGCAAGAAGAAACCCTACAACTATCAGCATCCTCCATGGGTGGCAGGAACATGAGGGGAATTGTGGAACTTATTTTTTTCTAAACTTGCATGGGCTTGCACCCTTAGATTATTTTTCTTCTTTTATGCATTGTTGTGAAAAGAGAGTTGTGAACTCCTGGATCTATCCCTTTAACAACTGAGATGAACGGTTAAACAGCTGATGGCTTAACTGTTGTCTAATGGGGAAGGGTAGTGATTTTACTTGAATAAAGGTGTTCTGCAGATATTTATAGTGTCAAATAAACTTGGTATCAGTTCTATTATTAAAAACAAATTGTTGTGATGAGCCCTGATGAAGAACCTGAGGTTCAAGCGTCTATAGGAATTCAGCCTTATTAGATTTGTTGCTTTTAATAATAAACAAACATAAAACTAACAGGCTGCATTTCTGAACATGCATAACTGGGAATAAGTCCCATTGAAAATGTAATAGGATTGATTTAACAGATGTGTTTGGAATTGTGCTGTTAGATACAAAATATAACACATTACTCTGTAGTTTCTCCATTCTTCACTGCCCAAAGGTCTCCTGGCAATTCTTTATTGAAAGACGCCATCCTTGATTCCTTGCTGCTCCTTATTCTTGGAACTGTGCATTTTGGTATTTGGACAGCACAGTCCCTGTGGCTTCCCATTGTTGCCAATTGCAGCACCCCAAAACACCCCAAAATAGTTGGCCAGACAAAGGCCCCAAAAGTAGTTGGCCAGAGAGAGGCCACTTAGGAAAAAACCACAGCCATATTGAATTTCCTGGCTCAGAAGGGATGGGGGATAAGAACAAAATGAACTTTGTGTAACCCACAGCCAACAAGCTAGCCTGACCTCAAACACAGTAATCAGAGGGTCAGTGGAAACTGGTTATAGCCGCCATGAAAGTTGCAAATGTGCAGGGAGTAAGAACATGACAAGCCTGTGTGAATCTTAAGCAGATAAGAAATAGACATGGGAAATGGCTGGTCCCTGACAGAAGGAAAGACTCTTTGAAGCTAACAGCAGGGAAGGGGATGCATGCATTGAGGTACTGATGCATGACATATGTATTAAGTGATCTAATTGCTTACAAAGGGTATAAAACACACATACCGGGTGCAACTTTTGAGACACTGCTTTGGGCTGCATATCCCCTTCTGTGTCCTTTTATTCTATAGTGCACTAGAATAAAGCTTCTTTGGCTCTAAGTCTCATCTCAGGTTCCTTTTGTCTTGGGGTCTGGGGTCCACCCGGGCTTGCCCTAGGTGTTGACCGGCTGAGTTCAGTAACTCCATAAATCTCTAAATTCAGAGGATTACGGGTATCTTATCAAAACTGGAAGGTCAGATCCATGCTTCCCCACCCTATAAAAGATATACGTACATGGCTAATTCTGACCATGTAAATTTTATGCCTTGACCATGAGAAGCAGATGCCAAGGCACTGTCAGGATATTACGTGTTCTGGCAGAGCCTAACTCTGTCTTTTCCATGCCCTGGAATGCCCAGAAAATGCTGGTTTCAAGTTTGGTCTTCTGATCTTGAAGCTGCAGCCAGTGTGGCTCTTTCCATACCAGCTGCAAGGGAGGAGGGAGGGTGCTCTGAAGTCAGAGTTCCAGCTCCAGTCTTGGAGTTGGGATTCTGACCTCTCCTGTGGTCTTCTAGTCCCTGCCTGGTGGCTATACAGCTGGACCCATCAGGCCTTTTTGATGAAGTTGCTGGAAATTTGGTACTGCAACTTTTATTTGTAGAATTCAGGATTACAAGAAAAGTTATGAAAGAAGAACTGTGAAAATGTTTTCTAGAATCCCAGAAAAGTAATAATGATAATGATGAATAATAATGTGAAGGCATCCTTTGGAGCCACTCTGTCCACCTCCCCACCTTGTCTGAGGTCAGCTGCAGCAAAGCGACATCCTCCAGGCCTAGGCTCTGGCCATTCTGGCTTGTGCTGTCTGGTGAGTGATAGTGTGGACATCTTTTCATCTTGGCTTCCTTGCCCAAGGCTTGAACTCATCAATGTGGATGGTGGGCTTGGCCTACAAGCTTTCTTTGGTGATGGAGAGGGGAGTGAGTGAAGATTTAGACCGAGTTAAATTCCATTTTGTTTAGTGTTCCTACTAACTGCGCAAGTTTGCAGGCTGACTGCATAGGTTTTATGGTCTACATAACCTTCTCACATTTCCCCTTGCCCCTTGTCATTGTGCCATTTTCAGCTTGCAATTAATTGATAAAAGGTTACGCTGTTATGCAGTTCTTTGCTGGCCTTGGTACTTCAAGCACCCCATCTGGATTTGGGCCTAAAAAACCAATGTAAGCTGTGGGTGCATGTAGGATGAGCTTTACGCAAGTGCAGCCTGGGACATTCCACAGTTCTGTTCTGAAAGCAAGCATAAGGTTAATTAATTTGCCTTATATAAAAATTTAAATTATAGTAACATTTTAATTATATACATATATTTTCATATGTAAATTAGGATGAACTTTTTTTTTGGTCCTTATAGGCCTGTGCTCTAGCTCCTTTTGGTACCCAGCACTACCTTTGCTCTCCTTCAAATGCTGCAAGCCCCTGCTTAAGAAGGTCCATGGCCCATGGAAGGCCTCTTTTGACACAGTTAGGCCGTTTGCTTGCAGCAGCCGCTTTTCGGAGATCCCAGAATGTGGATGGCAGCCATTTCTCTCTTGCAGGAATATAGCAAGGCTGCTAAGGGCAGTGTAGCCATAAGACGAGCTGTTCAGTCGGTGGGCAAGTCGGAGAGGGAGAGTGAGAGAGATGACGTGGGTGGAGGGGGAAGGTAGGAAATGAATGAAGGCTGATGGATCTTGTCTCCTTCCCAAAGTTGCTGCTGTGGAGTCAACACTTGCCAGGGTGCGTCTCCTTGCAGCACCAGAAGCTGAACCCACCAGTCCTCTGAAGCCACTGCCCCCCCACACCTCACTAGGGCCACATGTTTACCACATGCTATGTATGCATCTCAGGGGGAAAAAAACAACAACAACAAAATCACGTATATAGAAAAAAAAGTGGCATGAAGAACTCTGGGATATAATGGTAGAAACCGTGATGAGCATCAGTGAGTCAGACATTATAATGATGATAACAATCTCAAGTGTAGATACTCCTCTTAGTTTGTTAGAACACTCTCTTTCCAGTGACAGCGATGTTCTTTATATTGTTTTATAAGTATTGTCCAGCAGATGGCACTTAAATAATATGCCAAAACATCTCTGTGCTTGAAAGAGTGTAAGATGGGAGAAAAGGTGCATTAGCAAATAAAGCCACCTTCAAAGCTTTATTTTCACTGAAGAGTGAAAAGAATCATCATCGTCATCGTCGTCATCATCATCATCAATAATAATAATAATAATAATAATAATAATAATAATAATAATAATAATAATTATTTCTGTACTGCTCAACAGCCAAAACTTTCTAAGCAGTGTACACCGATTGATAACATACAATAAAATGTAACATAAAGCATAAATCATGTAATGCAAGGCTTAGCAATTTAAACAGCTATGAGAGGTTCATATAGTTTGGCCAGCTAACAATGTTGCTTTCCCCCATTCCTATTTAATGCTGTTGAATGTCATGGTGTAGGACACAGTCTCAGCTTGGTACTTGGAAGGATTGTAAAGTCGGTGCCAGACAAGCCTGAAGTGGGAAGATCATTCCATTGAGATGGGGGAAACGTGTATATGTGACGGGTTCAGGAGACATTATCTGTCTGAAAGAAGCCTTTTGCTATGCTTGCTTATATGTAACATAAAGAACCTGCATGAAATCAGAAATTTAAAAAGCAGCTGTGATTATCTTCAGGGTAGGACATATCTCTTCCTGTAACCTGGAGTGGTTTTATAATCAGTGCCTATTGCTATTAAGGGAAATTATGTCTGTAGTGCTCAAATCCTATATCATGAGTATGAGACTGCCCTGTATGGTACCGAAATATGTATTTGAAATAATACAAACTCATAATGCTGTAGGTGTTACTACTTCATACTTACTTCACCCAAAGCACAGCCTAACATACACATACCCAAACATATACACAGATATATACATATACGTGCAGTTAGATGCGATATATAGTAGGTCGTTGGTTAAAATTCACAGATTCCAGATGCATCTAGACAAGAATAGCTTGGGAAAAGTCTTATAGGAGACATTCCAAATCCAAACCCTGGGGGTTGAAATGATTTACTCTAGTATATTTCAGGCAAAAGTGGGGAAATTCTTTTGTCCTCATAATTCATGTTACACTCACATCAGGTATTTTCTGCTTGTCCTGCATTCTTGGATTCTTATTTTCCTACTATGTGTTATGCATATTTGCCCTGCAATATAATCATCCCTCAAATGACTTCTAAAGCCGCACTAGTTAAGCATGTATTGGTAATGTAGACTGGGACTTTGGGACCATAACATTGTCTCTGAAAAACCCCCACTCCATGCCTTAGAATGATTAATTAAGGAGTTAAGAGATTCTACAGCTCCCATCATTGACATTGATTGCTGTGGCTAATGGGAGCTGGAGTCCACAAATATCTCAATGGTCATGCACTCTCCATAGTTCAGTAGAATGCTTACTCTCCACCATAGATTTATCATGGAAGGGCAAAATGAATGTGGTGTGTGTAAAGTACAGTAACCGTACAGTAATGTGGTGTGTGTAAAGTACAGTAACGGCTTTGCAGTAACCGTCCCTGCCCCTGACATTGTCATTGCCTTCATGTTGAGTAGAATCCTGATGTGTGCTGAACAGATGCTCCTTCTGAGGAAAAAGGAACAGACCCCTGAAAAGGTCCTTCAGAGGACTGGGGGCAACGGGGAATCTGCATAAATTGTGCTTCTCCTCCTACTAGTGGGATCATTTGCCAGATCAGAATCTACTTTGTAAACATACGTAGCAGCTCCCCCTTTCCAATCCGTGGCAAGTCTGAATACAACTCATAGTACCTACCTCACAGGGTTGTTGTTGTGGGGATAAGATGAAGGAGGAGAATGATGTAAGTTGCCTTGAGCCCTTTGTAGGAAAAAGGCAGGATATAAATAGAAATACATACATACATACATACATACTGAAACTTTCTCTGTGTGGGCAGGTACCCTGGAAAAAACAGCATTCACTTTGACATGGATACAGTTTTCTGTGCATATAGCTGTATACCAATGGGGTCATTACACATCTACTACATTAAGGGAAAATATAGCTGCTGCAATGTTGCACTTGTATTTTTGTCCTATCTAGTTCAGCACCTGGACAGGCCCTCACCAATATATTGGCGATGACAGCTTGGACTTCAGGAGACAGCTCTTAATGCACAAGCAAAAACACTTATTCTTCTGAGAGCAGTTCCATTCAAAGGAATCAGGGGGAAACTGGCCTCATACTTCGCATGAAAAGAACGGTGACTGAAGCAGGTTGTCCAGAGTAAGATATATGCCACTGATTTTCTTAATAGTTTACAATTAAGAAAGAGGAATCTACTTGCTGACCTACTGAAGCAGGTAAGTTTGTATAGAAAGATGAAAAAGGTGAAAATAAGCTGTGCAAACATTTGTATGATTGACAATGTTCTTCTGAGGCAAATAAAAGGATAAGTCCTGTGAACCAGTCTTCCCACCCTGCCTTCTTCCTCAGCCTTTCTTCCTTTCAAATCTCTACCGAGAACCTGAAGGGAGGTCTTCAGTCAAAGATGTTATCCCTTGTTTTAATATTTGTATTGATGCTTGGTAGCTGTTCTAAATCTAATTCCTGGACAAGTCTCATTTATAGGGCTGACTGTTAATTGCTCAAGCCTAAAAGAACTGAGAATGGCTGGGATTTCAAATCACAAGCAGTAGCACATATCACTGGCTCCTTACAACTCAGAAATGAAATAGTTAACTAAGATGGCTTCACATTTTATGTTAAAATTTGGTTGTCTCTTTTAAACCAATTTATCTCATTGGACTTCACATATTAAAGTAGATCCTTCAGCACAGCACACCTTCAAAATACAAAACCAAGGACCCAGTTTTTCCATTTTCTAATAGGAATGCCATCAACCCCTTTTCATAAGTCCTCCTGCAGTGTTCAAATAAATTTTGCCCTTGGCTGAAGAATGGCACACTCCTTCTGTCTGAGTGCTCTTCTGCCAAGTGTGCAACTTCAGGAGGGATGCACATGAAGGGAGGATGGGGACAGCTGCCTGCCAGTCAGATTGGCCGAGTTAACCCTGGCAATCTATGGGGTGACAGGTGTCACAGCCAGATCGCCCTCACATTCAGTTTTACACCTCCATTCCCATCACTCAGTGGCAGCAGTTGGAGCCAGCCTGTGCTTCTTCCATCAGCTATGGCACCAGCACTGTAGAGCTTGAGCTCAGGTTTCCAATAACTGTTTGGGATCAGGTCCATCCCAATTTCCCCCTTTTAGTTTTCCTTCTTCTTTATTTGAACCTTCTTTTTAACCATTCTCTCCTGCATTTTAAAATCTCAAGATGATGCAGAAGAAAACTGAGCTGCAAGGTTTCCACCAGTCTTTTAAGGGTGAGAATCCATTCAACCTGAAGTTTTCCCAATCAGACCACCTGGAGTTTGCCTTTATTTTCAAATACTCTTCTTGGCCCAACATGCTTTTGAGTCAACCCATCAATATTCCTAATGCCAAGAAACAAAACTAGAATAAAAAATGTTGGGACACAGCAGATTTGGGCAGAGTTGAAGATGCTTAACTTCTCTGAGAAGGGGTCCTCAGAGAAGGAACATATGAAAAATCCTGCTAGACTAATCTGATTTTGTTTTGTTTCAATTGCATACTTCTCTGATGGACTGTGAGAATGCTGTGGACATATAGTATATCTTTTGATGAAGTGCCCCATGATATTCTGATTGTCAGGATTTGAGGCAGCTTCAGGGCTCCATCTTCTGGCCAAAGGCCAGAATAACACCCTTGGTAGTTGCAGGATGGGACCCATAGGCTACTACAGCTATCAGGGCCCCTATGACCACCACCTGGGAGCTCTGAGGGAAGAGCTACAGAAGAACTGGCTCTTTGCTCCAGGAGCTGCCTCAACAATGAAGGTTTCCTGTTACTATGTGAAACCTTTGCTGTGAACTCTGTGCCTGCGTCCCTGCCTTTCGGCCTTGCTTCTATTCCCACTTCTGCTCCAAAGGTACCCTCTCCTCATGTGCTTACCTCTATTGGCTAGGAATTTGGATTGGACATTGGTTAGTACTTGGTTTAACGTGTTTAGGTCCTGATGTTCATAAGTTACTGCTGCCATGCCTTGGACTCTGACACTGATTACCAAACTAGCAAAAAGTGGGCTAGATGGAACAACCATCAGGTGGATCCATAGTTGGCTACAGAATCAGACTCAAAGAGGGTGGTACCATATCAAATTGGGGAGAGGTAACAAGTCGGTTACTGTAGGAGTCAGTCCTGGGCCCAGTGCAGGCTTGTGTTCACCTTCTCATTATCCATGAGTATGCAGTGAAGATAACTGAGAAACATCTTGGACACACCTGAAGTCAGGTCTTTAGTTGAGTTGAGATGCTCTATTATTGCCAAGGCCATAGGAACATCCTGGAGCTAATACAGTTCTTTGACTGGTTCTACCTCAAGTCTGAGAAGATGGAAATAGGCTCCATTTTAGCCCACATCCATCACTGTTGTCATTTCAATAAGCTGGAAGGCAGCACAGTGGTGCATGATATTGCCAGTGCTGGAGGCTGCTGAGACCTCGCTCATCACTCATGCTCCATGCATCTCCCACTCCTTCCTGAGTCCAAATTGGCCAAGTGATGGCAGAAGACCAGCATAGCAAAAGCAGGCAGCAAGCAGCCCTGGGTGACCCCCTTGGCCCTGGTGGGGGAGAGCGTCACATGGGGGATCCCTCTTGTATACAATCTCTCTTCGATTCTTCTCTTTTTACCTTCTCTCCCCCCAGGACATTTTGGACAAAATAAAATGCTGTTTGAATAAAATTTACTTCTTATTAGAATGCAGGAAAAACCTCTTGCGCTGTCTCCTTTGTAATAACTTGTTTCAGCAGGGAATCAAAGTAGCTATTGACAATGGTTGAAAGCTGAAAAGTTCATTTAATAACATAGAAATATATGATGATTTGATAACAATGAAACTGTGTTCAGATTGAAAGCTGTTCTTTTTGCATGCTTTTCAATGCAGGGAGAATTACACTCAGGGAATAATACCCCTCAAAAAGAGGCACTTGGATCTTGGTGCCTTGAGGGTCTTGGAATCTTTTGCTGAGGTCTAGCGTGCACTGTCGGAGAGAACATGCCTTAGCCATATATTCTATCTCTCTCACACTCACACACAAACACAAAATTAAAGAAAGTTTATTCAGAAGAAACTATAGAGTGGTTCCAAATTCTTATCCCAATGTTGTTTAGGATTTGATGATGGTGTACATAATTTCCCTTAATAGTATTAGTCATTGTGTATGTGTATAAGCCCACCCCAGGTTACAGGAAAAGTTATGCCCCGTCCCAAGGAAGTAGTAAGTACATTTTTATTATATAACCAGTCTTACTCTTGGCTTCTAAATAGCCTCCTGCCTATGAGTCTTATAGAGAGAAGCTAAGAGAAGAAGGGAGGGAATCCATTTCTGTCTGTCACTTGACCTGTGCTGTAGACTCTTGATCGCAGTTGCTTGCATGGGCAGGACCAGGTACAACAAGTCCACATTCCTGGCTAGTTACCGGGTCTGTACTCAGAGCTTACTTACCTCCATTTTCTAAATCTGAGCTTCTTGTGCTTTTTCTTCCATGGGAGCACATACATTTCCATGGTTTCTCAGACTTATGGCTTGCTGGGTGCTTGATTGCTCATGATGACCATAGCTATCTCTTTATAGTTTTCTGCTATGTGACCATGTCTGTTTTCTATGGGTAAGGAGGTCTGTACTTTGTTTGTGTTTGCTAGAGGTTGATGGGATGATTTCTAGGTGTCCAGTGTCCTTTGCTTTACTCACTCATTTATCGTGCTCATTCAGAGGAATGGTAGCCATACCCTGCAGAGTCAGTTTGCCTTATTTCTTGAAGGGGGAATTTCTTTGGATTATGCCTGACCTTTTCTCTGCAAGAATTCAATCTTCTCTCGGTCACACTGGCTAGCCCAGGTTCTTTGGTCACTCCTCCTGAACTCTAGCATGCAATGTCCCATGGTCTGGGAGCCTGTCCTTGTGGTGCCAGGCATACAAACAATATTTTTATTAATTATATAAACATGCTACAATGCCTTGTGTCTCTCAGTTCTAGATTTGCCTTTATATTTTCTTGTGTTGCATTTCCTTACTCAGTTCATCCTTCATCAAGGGATGTAATCCTATTAAAATACAGGAATGTGGAAAATATGAAAGTTGTTAAAAAATAAATTCAAGGAATGGTTGCTTGTCATTGTTCCATGCCCTCAAGTCATCTCCAACTTATGCCAACCCTATGAAGGAATGCCTTCCAAACTGTCCTCTCCTTGACAGCCCTGCTCAGTTCTTTTAAACAAAGCTGAGACTTTATGACATTGATCCACCTCATTGTGGATTTTCTTTTTCTTCTTTTCCTTTGACTTTCTCTAGTCTTCTCTAGTGACTCTCGCATTCTCATGATGTGGCCAAAGTATACAAGCTTCAGTTTCATCAATTGGCTCCCAGGGAAAGATTTGCCTTGATTCTAGGATTCATTGTTTTGTGTTTTTGGCCATCTAGCATATTGTCAATGCTCTCCTCTCCTCTTCAAATGCACCAGTGTTATTCCTGTCAGCTTTTTCACCTATACAAAGTGATTGGGAATACAATAGTGTGGAGGATCTTGACCTTGGTCTCCAGTAAAATATCCTTACAGTTGATGATCTTGTCTAGCTTCTTCCATTGCTACCCTTCCAAGTCTGTCTTCTAATTTCTTGCCTTAAGTCTCACTTTGAATTCATGCTTGAGCAAAGGTATGCAAAATTTCAACTCCTTCATTTCAAGTTGAGCAATTCTTCAGTAGTCATGATTTTCATTTTCTTTCTTTTAATTATCATTGCATTAATTATACAAACAGAATATTACCCAGATTAAATAAAATCACAATTACAAATAAAACCTATATACCACTAATGATCACCAAGCAAATTATACTTAATTTTCCAATATACAATATGTTGTCCATTAATCCAGAATTGTTCTATCTATCTTCCTGTAGGTGAACAAATTCCATTTACTTTACCATAAGTGATGTAGCATATGGTATCAATCCATTCTTCTATAGAATAATTAATAGGTAGTCTCTATTTAGCAGCAATACCTAATTTAGCATCATTAAGAAGTTTTTCTGCCCTTTCCACATGCTTACGTTTAACATCTTTAAGCTATCTAAGCAAAATATGCAAGAGATTCATGAGAATGGGATGTCCAAACATTCAACTCATGAGTCACAACTGTTTTCCAAAAAAGCTCTAATATTTTTATAAGTCCATCATAAATGGAAAAAGTTCTCCACATTTACAAAAAGAACTGCTAACACTGGGATATGTCCTTACCAACTTTTGTGTTTTGATATAGAACAATACAGTATTTTATAAAAGTTTTCTTTAGGTTAGTACATGGGGAGATTTTAGGACTATTGTGAAATATGTAGGTCCACTGGTTGAAAGAGTTTTTAATCTTTAATATCTTTTTTTCATTTTAACTTAAAATAATTTACTTTATCAGTATCTGTTGCAATTAAAATTGGATAAAAACTAGCTAACGATCTCTTAGTTTTATATTTTGGCTGAAAGTGGAGGAAGAAACAAGAGGAATGGCTATCTTTGACTTGGTATTGACCAAGAGGGAAGACCTTGTGGACGAAGTGGCAGCTACAGAAACTTTGGAGGAAAGTGACCATGCCATAATTGAGAACTTGATTCTGAAGGATGCAAAAGCCACATGCAGCCAAACATGTACCCTGGATTCTAGGAAAACCAATTTAATGAATTCAGAAGAATAACTAAGTCCCATGGGAAGTGACTCTAATCGCTAAACTCTAGCTAACTCTAAACTTTAAATAAATTCTACATAAAATGAAATAGTGAGAAAAGCAGTCCAAAATGATTGGGGGATTTTTTTAAAAAAAGGAAATTCTAAAGGCACAATTACATACAATTCCAAAAAGGAAAAAGGGTTAAAAAACCACAGAAGAAGCCCACGTGGCTTCTCAAAAGCTTACAGATTACATGAACACAAAAAAGGTCATGTATAGCAAGTGGAAGGAAGACTGGGTTACAAGGAAGAATGCAGGTAAGTAGCATGGAATTGTAGGGATGGTATCAGGAAGGCTAAAGTGAGGAGTTAACTGAGACTAGTGAGGGGAGCTAAAAGCAGCAAAAAAGCCTTCTTCAAATACATCCAAAGCAAAAGAGAAGGGAGTTCAAGCACTCATCATGGATGGTACATTGATATCAGAAGTGCTCAATCTTCTGCCAAAAGATCTATGAATTTCCTGATGAAAGGAGCAGGATGGCAGTCCAAGTCTGATAGGCAAATGGTCAAGGATCATCTAAATGGGGTGAATGAGTTCAAATCTCCTGTGCTGGTGAACTCCATCCTAGAGTCACAAAGGAGCTTACAGAAGAACTCTCAGAACCGCTGTCTATTATCTTGGACAAATCCTGGGGGGCAGGGGAAGTGCCAGATGACTGGAGAAGAGCTAACGTTGTCCCTATCTTCAAGAAAGGAGAAACAAACAAACAAACAAATAAAAAGAACCTGGGAACTACAGAGTCAATCTGACATCAATCCCTGGGAAAATTATGAAGCAGGTTATTAAAGCAGTCAGTCTGCAAACAGCTTGAAAGCAATGCAGTGACTACTAGAAGCCAGCATGGAGTCCTCAAAAAGAAATCCTGCTAGATTTATCTGATTTCATTTTTTGATTGGGTACTTCCCTGATGGACTGTGGGAATGCTGTGGACATATAGTATACCTTCAGCAAAGCTTTTGATTAAGTTCCTCATGATATGCTATTAGCAAACTAGCAAAAAGTGGGCTAGATGGAACAGTAATCAGGTAGATCTACAGTTGGTTACAAAACTGGATCCAGTGCTCATCTATATTTTTATTAATGATTTGGATGAGATCCCTTCTAACTTTGCAGATGACACAAAACTGGGAGGGATAGCAAATACCCCAGAAGACAGAAAGAAGATTCAAGGTGGTCTTGATAGGTAGGAGCACTGGGCTGAAAACAACAGAGTGGAATTTAATATGGACAAATTCCAAGTTCTGCACCTAAGAAAAAGAAACCAAATGCATTGCTACAAAATGGGGAATATTTGGATCAACAAAATTGCAAGTGAGAAGTATCTTGGAATTGTTGTAGATAATAGACTGAATATGAGTCAACAATGTGATGTGGTTGAAAAAAGGGCAAATACTATGTTAGGCTGCATTCATAGAGGCATCACTTCCAAATAATATGAAGTAATAGTTCCCCTATGCTCATTACTGGTCAGATATCATCTGAAGTACTGTGTCCAGTTCTGGCACCACAGTTTAAGAAAGGTGCAGATGAGCAAGAAAGAGTTCAGAGGAGGGCAACAAGGATGATCCAGGGATTGGAAACAAAGCCCTAGGAGGATAGAATGAAAGAACTGGGTATGTTTAGTCTCAAGAAGGGAAGTCTGAGGGGAGATAGGATAGCACTCTGCAAGTACTTGGAACTCTTGTCACAAAGACGAAGGAAAAGATCTCTTCTCAATCATCCCAGAGTGCAGGACATGGAATAACAGGCTCAAGTTACAGGAAACCAGCTTCTGGCTAGATATCAGGAAAAAAATTCCTGACTGTTACAGCAATATGACAATGGAAACAATTACCTAGGGAGGTATTAGGCTCTCCCACACTAGAGGCATTCCAGATGCAGCTGAATAGCCTTCTGAGAGGGATGGTTAAACTTGGTGTCCGGCACTGAGCAGGACGTTGGACGCAATGGCCTTCTGGCCTTTTTCAACTCTGCTGCTGCCTGATTCTATGATCATATGACTGTTTTTTTCAAATATACTTAATTAATTACACAATGTTCTATCTCATATATTTGAACAAGGAGCTCTGTAATTGACATTATTGAAACCATAAAGATCTTGTTCCAGTTTTATTGACTAGTTCGGATAAGAATATTAAATTGCCACCTTTAATCACATCTGCAAATGTCATAATTTTATGACTAGACCATTCTTTACCAGCTAGTTGCAATTCAGTGTTATATAGGGAGGATTGAAGCAGATTTTTTTTTACAAGAAAACACATACTGGTATTTATTCTAAACTTGAAAAACAGCTAATATAGTGTACTTAAGTCTAAGGAAGTCCTGAATTGCTTTGTAGTGCCTCTGATATGGCCAAGGCAAATGCAGCCAAGGGATTCCAGAGGCAGCTTGTTCTAAAGCACAAGCAGGTAAACCATATATCATCTAACTTCTGTGCTAATATTTTTAATCTTGAAGATAGATAGTGATAAACAATATCTTCATTGTTTAAACCAGGTTTATTAAAGGATTTTTAAGGTGGTAGCAGAAGTTTTTGACTTTCTATCACTCTGTTAAAAACTTTTTGTCCATTAATATTAAGTTCCATTTCTACTTTTTCATTTTCTGCTTTTCTTTCCATCAGGAGTCCTTTCAGTTCAATGCTGCTTTCTGATAGTCATATGGTATCACTTGTATATCTTAAATTATTGGTGTATTTCCCACCATTGTTGTGCCTTCTTCTGATGATTCTAATCCAGTTTCCCTTATATGTTCTGTATATTGAACAGATAGAGATGAAATTAAAAAAAAAACTTGTCTGATGCTTTTGTCTGTATTGAAACCATGCTGTTTCTCCATATTCTGTCCTAACGGTAGTTTCATCTAATTAAGAAATCACCATATAGTCTGATTCACACCCTAATGCTATTTTATAACCTGGACCCTAAATTTTTGATTAGGTTATCTACCTGTAGTGCTTAAAATGCACCTGTTTCAGCACTAACTTCATATCACTTTGAGTAGTATTTCACTGGCAGAGTCAATATACCTCTACAAAACCACTACAAATAGTTGTAGCTTCAATCTGAGATCAGTAGGCTAAGGTTTGGGACACCTGAATAGATAATAATCAATCACATGGGAGGTACATCTATCTAACTGACGGGATTTGCTTTTATGCCAAATGCATATCTTAGAGTCATGGGATAACTGATTTCAGACATACATGCACCAGCCAGCCCTTCCATGGCATTGCTTGGTGCATGCAAGAAGCAGCCACATCAAAGTGATTCATGCTAGCTCAGGGACGGGGAAAATTTGGGAAGCTAGTAGTGCATATTTGCTCCACCCCTTAGGCAGGAGTCTGTCCTTGCTGCTACAGAGCCCTAAAAGGGCCAAATCCTTTCAGCACCAGGTAAAACTCTTTTTATTTTCTAGGCATTTTAATAAGTAATGTTGTAGTTTTAATAGGGTTTTATTAAATGTTGCTGCTGTACCTTTGTACCAATTTGATTACTTGTCCTGGGGTTGTTCTTATTATTGTTTATCAGCTGTTACTGTGATATTGCTATTTTTGTCTCTGCTTATATGTTTTAACTTTGTAAGCCTCTCAGAGAGTCTTTCTAGCTAGGGGAGGTATATAAAACAAACCAACAATTCTATCTTGCAAAACAAGCCAGTTCTAACCTTTCTGGCACTATGCAGTTACCCATGCTTGTATTAGATGTTGCAATAGGAACTTCTGAATTGTTCATGGCTCTAATGAGGGTGCTTACAAATCAAGAGCTGCTCCAGACAAAGTAGAATTTATCTGAATAGGAGCCTTTCCAGAAACAATATAACCAAAACTCCATAGTGAGTTTCAGCAGATCTCAAAATCTTGGTACGTACAAATATATATGACTAACATGTGACTATGAGTCAGTGATGAGTCATGAGCCACTGGGAAATCAGACTATGTAAAATTGACCAGAAGATACTGAACCTGCTGCTAGAAAATTACCATCCATTGATATGAAATAGGGTGGGGGACAGATAGGAGTCATCAGAAAGCAAAGAACTTTTTAACTCATTTAAACAAATATGCAACAGAGACATATCTTTCTTGTAAGAATGGCTTTTGCGGGTGCCAAGCTAAAAATGTAGCATGCAAACATGGAACAGATGCATCTAACATTCAGGTTTAAAGAGAAACATCCCTGCCTTTCCCAAGGAAATATGTAGACAGTATGCACTGCACTACACCGGATACAGATCCATGTCCTGTTTTGTTTGGTTGGTGCAGTTGTGCACTTCAGAGAAAATGATGCCACAATCCTTGTATACTGGACAATGACTAATTCTGGCTTAGCATAGTTTTGATCTTACACTCAACCAGCGGCAGAATCAATATTCTGAAAGACACTCCCAGAGCATTCTCAAAATAACACTGCTATGTCCGCCAGTCATGATATTGTGCATCAAAAATGTCTATTGCTTATGTGTAGAAGGCTCTAATGAATGCATGTTCACAGCCAAAGGACTCAAGCTTGTCACCCAGTCTAGCGCACAATACATAACTGGGTAGAAAGAGAGCAGAATGGCATGGCAAGGCAGGCAGGAAATTGTCATGTGTGAGCACCAGGGCAAAGTGCTGGAATGCACACGAGCAGATTGTATCTTTGATGGGAATGCAAGCTCAGGCAGGGAAGATGAGAGTGCTGTGGATTCTCGGCTCCAGAGTCAGATCAAGGTCAAGGGATGTCTGGGGAGAAGGGGGAGGAGTTGTTAGTCCAGGAAGCTGAGACAAATGGCCAACAGGCCTGTGGGAACAAAGAGATAGGTGAACAAGAGCAGAAATTGCCAGCACGGACTGAGAGGAGCCCCGGTCTACCGACAGCAGACCTGCAGGAGTTGAGCAGCCCGTCTGACATAGAGATCCCTCCTCTTGAGGAAGTGACACCAGTTGCTAGGAGACAGCATAGGTGAGATATTCAGTCAATGCAAAAGTGGGAAAATCACAAAAGGACTAGGTTTTGGAGTGCTCTGCCTCTGTGATGTGCAGATGACAGGAATATAAAGAGGAGAAACACTAGGAGAAGTCAGAGAGGGCTCAGCATTTCACTCTGGGTGAACTCAGAGACAATAGAGATGTGTAACAATAAAGCTTTGTGAAAAGAAAGTCTGGAGCAGCATATTTACTGGGGAGGAGGACTGTGCCTCATGACAGAAATTTTAAAGAGAACCTAAAGGAAATATTATGTTTGAATCCAGTGATGGGCACGGAGGCGCCAAGAGTCTTACACTCTCAACAGTAATGCAGCAATTAAACAGCACACAAGGGAGTTGCACTGTTTTCTGTCTGAGAAGGACCAGCATTATGCAGGGGGCTACAATGGAAGTAGGTCTCACCATGTGTTCCATATTGCCTCAGTAGAAATGTGCAATTTGGGAGAAATAGTAGATGAGGTTATGAAAACTAGATGGTGTGAATGTGGCCTCCACAAGACAACACCTACAACTCAGACATTCCTTTCTAAATGGCAACGCTTACCACATACCAGCTGAACAGACCAAATTGCTAACTTATAATGTGGCTTTCAAACATCTCATGTCATATTCCTTTATTCTCCAATCCCCATCCCATGAGTGGTGGATGCCAACCATACATTAGAGCACCCAAAGGTCCTTCTCCTGCTATTCCAGTGATAGCCTTTGTCTAGTACAATGATTATTATTTCATACATAGCTATGGCAATAACTGTTTATGCTCACATAGCTATGTAACCTGTGGAATCAAGGTTTACACATGCTCCATTCCCACCTAATAGGCATCAATTGAGGAATTGGTCTCCCTACATATATTCTTTTGATACAGCCTTTCCCAACTGTCTTGTCCCAGATGTATGGTCCAAAACATCTGGAGGGCACCAGGTTGGGACTGACTGTTTTAGAGGGCCATAATTTTGAAAGCACAAATCTAGTGAAAGAAATGTTATATGAAGCATCATCCTACATTTACAGAATTTTTGTTGCACATGACCCTTCCTAGTTAGCCTTATCATCAGCCTTAATAGCACACTTGTCCCTGGAGACAATTTTTACTGTGGTCCAGATGGTCTTCAGAATTTTCAGATGTTTTGCTGCTGTGATAAAAGACAGATGTGGGAGCTGTAATTTGGTTTTTAGGTCCAACAGTGTTAGTAATGGTGAAATCCCAGTAAACTAATGGCTAGTTATCATGAAACAGTAGTCAAGAATTACAAAGACATTTCTTTGAACACTGAAATAAGGAAATCTAACAGAAGGATGAACCCCCTGCCTCTTGGAAAGGGTAAGACTGCATTTCCTTTTAAACCTGCTCTAAATGTTTATAAGGTTATTTGAAACAATAATATATGCAGAAAATACCTTAAAACAGATTTGACCAAATGAGGGGGAAAGAATTATTCTGAGGTTATTCCAGTGCTTAGGCAGCAATTCTTTGCATTTTTATTTGGAAGAGTGTCCCATGAAACTTGGTGCAACTCCAGAGTGAATGTGTATAAAATCTCACTGTAAATATTATAGCTATTTGTTTTAAGAAGAAGTCAGCAAATATATAAATAAGTCTATTTTGTATTTTAGGAGGCTTATAAAAATTTGCCTTCTTCAAAAACAAACAGATAATTGTCAGCATACTAGCTAAGAGAGCAGTACTGTCTTTTCCTCTACCCTGTCAGCTGTTGCTGTCAGGTGAGTAATCAAGTAGGAGATTTAGCTTTCTGTATTCTTCTTCCATCCCGTGTGAAGGAAGAATTTAGTTATTCTATTGAGCACAATTACCATGACCAAGGACAGTGATTTTCAGGAAATGGAACTGATACCAATAGGTACTGATAGAGTATATAAAATAAGAGTAATACCCCATCTAGAAAATAGTTACAGTTTTGACATTTTCTCTGCTGCATTCTGTAAGAAGCAAAATGAAACATATTTGGTGAGGCTGTAGTCGTATATTCACTAAGTGGAGGGGGAAGCCCCACTGAATTCAATGGAATTTATTTCTGAGTTGCTATACAGGGGGTTGTATTCTAATTCTGCTGTATTTCTTTTTATTTCAGGATTATTATCAATATAATGATAGATACTGCTTGGATGTCTGACCAGCAGTAGTCAAAACTGACTTTTAAGACCACATTCTGTTTTTCAGCATTTCCCTCCATTGGAAACCTGTCCTACACTGCCTTCATAATTATCTTTGTGAATATCTTTCAATTCCACATCCCTACATAGTAATGTCTTGGGTTGACATTCAATAATCATATCAGAAAAATCCAGACATGGACATTTCATGAAAATTCCCCCCATATATTCCACGTTAATTTGCACAGTTAGTAATACAATTGAGTCCTAAAGTTCTGCTAGTTTAACTACTGTGAAGTCAATAATTACCAATGCACATCAGTTGATCAGTGTGCTATTAGTGTCATAAACATCATAATCTTGGACAGCACATTATTTGTTGAAGAGCTCCACAAATTAGTATGTTTGACAAAGGCAAAGTGAACAATGCAAAAGGTCTAGACAAAAGCATGTGCTGAAGCCTCAACAAATGTTAGAAACCTTGCAAGGATGGGTGGCTTTGTAGAAATCTTGCTGGAATCTAGGGTCATACACTTCTCCATTATTGCAAAACTTTTTCATGCTGTGTCTACAAGACAATTGTGTCTGATTCAGTAGCTTCTAATGCCCTCATCTCTCTTGAAAGTGTTGCATACAAATCATCTATTAAAAAGGTAGAATATGTGATAACACTGGAATTTCTTTTAAGATTCGGTAGATGCCTTTTCAATTTTGCTTAGCTTCAGGGGAGATATCCCTTCAAAGTGCAATCGTATGCTGCATCTCACATGTCCCCAGTAATTCAGAAATCTATTCTCCTCCTTCTCCCTCCCCTGCTTAAAGGCTTTCCCTTCCCTGTTGTCATGTACAAGCAAGGACCAACTGTTTCTAAATGAGGCAGTTGTGCTGTCTTTGATTTGGACCATGATTTCTAGCCCTCACTCAAGATTCTAGCTCTGGGGCAGGAGTTAATACTAGTTAGAATATGACTAAATGAATTCCTGAGGACCCCTGCCTGTGAAGACGGAAGATGCAGTATCAGGTAGTAGAATCCACACTTAGAATCGATCTTGTATCAATTGATACAAGACTTCAGCCGTAACTAATATGTTGTATACTTTCAATGAAACGGCTCCATCGAAATGGGACCCTGAGTGTATGGAACGGGCCTCCGCGGGAAGTGGTTGAGGCCCCATCGGTGAGGGTGTTCAAGGATAGGCTAGACATGCACATGGTGGGCATGTCGTGAGTGGAGCTGGCTGGAGCCAGGGGTCAGACTAGATGGTCCGGGAGGCCCCTTCTGACTTGCTCTGTTACTCTATATATGTCTATATTTGGATCTAAACCAATGAATGGAGTACAATTTTGCCCTTCTTTCTCTCCTTGATCTGTACCTATTGATCTTCTGGTGCCTTCAGGGGAAGAAGAACCCTCTCCTCTTGATATTTGTGCTCAGCCTGGAAATGCAGCTTAGGTGCAAGTCTAAGACTGAGGGAGACTGCTCCATATGTCCTTATGCCTTCATCCCTGAGCTTAATCTATCCAAAGTTGTAGTTTTAGACTTAGGTCAGTTAGGGCTGTCAGGGAATGCATTGCCTTATACTTGCATCTTCAGATGTTTTTCACAGAAAGTCATCCACAACATAAGCTTTCAGGTCCATCCAGAGTTCTGCAGGGCTTACTGTTCCCATGTCTCCCAAAATGATATGTAGGTTGTTTCATGAATTCAGCTCACAGAATACATTAGGAAAAGGAGAAGCATTTTCTCAACTGGAGAGGCGTTTTGATTTTTTTACCATGGCTGGCTATAGTGGGAAGTACGGTTGAGCAGATTAGGCAGGCACCAGGCTGGGGAAGGCTGCACTATGACAATGTTACGATTTGCATTCCTCGGGCAGAAGGCCATATCATGCCTACTATCAGTTATTCCTTCAACTGCAGATGCCATGAAATTAATCTTGACTCCTCTAAATAAAATAATGCACTCTGTGACTAAGTAATGACACTTTAAACACTTTTGCCATCGTAAGGTGTGGCATTTGTACCAAGGTCTTATGGGGTGGAGGGATCCTAAAGAGCTGGATGGACATAAGAAGCTCTCAGCATCAATTAATTTATTTTGAAATATCAGATCTGTAGAATTATGAAGATGGATGGTGACCTTCATATAAAGGTGTTAGCAGAAATATTCTTGAAGAAAATCTTTATTTCTAATTCAATATGTGTGAAAATAGGATACAATATAAAAGAAAGTACTTCAACCTTGTCCCATGTATCTTTGAGATAGTCAGAAATAATGTGGTGCATGCCCCAACCTTTCATGGCCCTCTTACATGAGTGTTGTGAATGTAGCTTTCATGTGCTTCTCACCATTGCAAGCTATTGAAGAAGATAGAGTTTCACTGAAAAGATACTTGAGAGAACACAAGGCAGTATTACAATGGATATCATTTAATCTTCTGTGTACATCAAAATGGTTCTGTGTAGGGCACACATTTCAATGCTCCAAGTGCCATTTCTCTGATGCAAAATGTCTTCCACTTGCAATAAGATTCATTCATTTAATCTTAAACCTCCTGAGATATAATTTATTTGCATAGTCAAATACTTCAGATCTTTCATTAGCCAGTTTAAGTCAATAGCAAATAAAACCAACCAACTAATCACTGTCTAACCTCCTTCTGGAGGTTGGCTGGAAAACCCCTAGAACTTATAACAAGACTGATTTTCTAATAAAAACCACTGCTGAGTTTAGTAACTTGACAATCCCTTCTATTTGATTGCTATTTAATATCAGTCCTTCTTCAAGCAGAGCTCTTGAAATGAATGGGAAATTAAACTAATATTGAATACAATTCCAGGTATTTAAAATCTGTTCAAATCATTGGAATATTTTGTTAACATCATGTGTGATGCACACATACCTTTGCACACATTAACTGCAGATTTATTTAATTATTTAACCATTTAATTATTAACAATTTAATTTTTAATCCATATTATTAATTGTTTATTATCTGGTTGGTTATCATTGGTTTTACCATTATTATTGATTTTATTGTATTGCATTGCAGCACTGATTATATGTAAACAGCCCAGATATTGTATGGACTGATTGGGTGACATAAGAATCAAATAAATACATGAATAAACTGTCACCACCTTTTTGCAACCGCTAAAGCTTTGTTGCATTGAACCCTGCGCCGTGCTCTCAGGAAATTCTTGCACTACCAATGAAAAACACATTGTTTTCTCCTGACTCTTTCAGGAGACGGGGGGGGGGGGGGGGGGAGTTTTGAAGAATTTTCTCAGCAGAAAAGGGGACAGGGGTTTCCTTTATCTTTTCAACATAGGATATGACAGAATGGTGATTGTTCTGTTTTATGGTAAATATACCTTGTGTACTCTTGCTTGCAAGCGCACAGGACTGAGCATACAGTCTTCAAGCCCTGCCCAATGTCTACAGTGCCTGTGATATCACATAGTCTACCGTTCTGAGAAATGCTGCTCCCGTCTGGTCTAAGAGCCTTGTGATGCTGCTCCAGAAGGCCATGGACTTTTAGTGTAAAATATTCCTCTAGTAACAGCCTACATTTGAAAGGTAAAGTAATCTCCCAGCTAAGGAAATTCTTCAAAAAATTTCCCCTCCTGAGCTAGAGTTTTTATTTGATCCCACAAATTGCCAAAATTGAAATAATGGAGTATTAGCAACAGTGCTTATTAGAATGGTCAGTTCATTCATCAGCATGTATATGACAGCTCCCCATTTGCTCCATCCTCCCTTTAATAGGAGGAGGATTTTTTTTAAAATTTCCATTGAGATCAATCAAAGTCATTGTTCTTGTGTTAACCCTTCCACAAATGGGGGTGGAGATTTCAGGAGAAGAATGTAGAAGAGGCTCAGTCATTCTTTCCTGGAGCATGGGGTCTCCATGATGTCAAATTGGGCCACTTATACTTATGCAAGAATAAATAAAAATAAAAACCTGAGCTACCTGCTATGTAATTAGCAGAGCATATAGATTGCTATAAAATGGTTAAAAAGTGTCCGGGACCAACTCATTTGCAACAGTTAAGACAGGGGAAGATATGATTTTTTGTTGTTAGTTGCAAAGTCGTGTCCGACCCATCGCGACCCCATGGACAACATTCCTCCAGGTCTTCCTGTCCACCACCATCCCCCGGAGTCCACCTAAGCTCACACCAACTGCTTCAGTGACTCCATCTAGCCACCTCATTCTCTGCCGTCCCCTTCTTCTTCTGCCGTCAATTGTTCCCAGCATTCAACTCTTCTCCACTGAGTCCTTCCTTCTCATTAGGTGGCCAAAGTATTTGAGTTTCATCTTCAATATCTGGCCTTCTAAAGAGCAGTCAGGGTTGATCTCCTCTAAGACTGACCAGTTTGATTGCCTTGCGGTCCAAAGGACTTGCAGGAGTCTCCTCCAGCACTACGATTCCAAGGCCTCAATTCTTCGGTGCTCAGCCTTCCTTATGGTCCAACTTTCACAGCCATACATTGCAACTAGGAAAACCATAGCCTTGAATATATGAACTTTTGTCGGCAGGGTGATGTCTCTGCTTTTTAGTATGCTGTCTAGATTTGCCATAGGAGCAAGCGTCTTTTAATTTCTTGGCTGCAGTCCCCGTCTGCGGTGATCTTGGAGCCCAAGAAAATAAATTCTGTCACTACCTCCTGTTTGCCAGGAAGTGATAGGACAGAATGCCATGATCTTTGTGTTCTTTACGTTAAGTTTCAAGAAATGGATAAAATTCAGCATTCTGTGGAGCAAGTGTCTAGGGAGGAGCTTTTCATCATACTCGAACTCAGGGTGATGTAATGAAGCTGAATAGTGAGGGATTCAGTATATATACAAGGAATTAATCCTTCACAGTACATGGTATGAAAAAACTGAATTTGATATCACAAGATGCAGTGATGGCAACCAGAGTGATCAACTTTAAAAGGGTATTAGGGTAAATTCACGGAAGAGAGATTTATCAGTGACTACTAGTCATGATGCCTACTTTTTTGCTACAGTAACACTGCAGCTTGCCTCCATATGTTAGGTTCAGTGAACATGAGTAAGAGGGGTTTTTTGCATTCATGCTCTGCGTTTGGGATTTCCATATGCCTCTGGTTGGTACTTGATGTGCAGAATGCTGGACCTTTCTTACGTTCTTATGTACACAGAACATTTCCTCCTCCTAAGAATCATCACTGGATTTGAAGTGGAGTAGAAACACCCTCTTGAAAGAGATAGGATTGTATTTCACAAGAAAATCGTGTGTAACTTTCATGGTTAAATTGTTTTGTACAAGGTGGATTAGGGGAAGTCTGCTAAAGTAAGTAACTGAATAAGATCAACATGGCTTATAGCCTTTCAGTAGCACAACATGAAGAAGTGGGATGCTGTGGACAACTTTATTAGGCTGGCATTTGACACTTTACACAAGGATAAATGGAGTGTCAGTGTACTGAGCATGTTATATTTTCTCTTCTATTCATTTTGTTTATAAATAGCTTTTCCAGTCAGGCAAACTGCAAAGCTACAGCCATGTCTTGACTTACGCTGATCTAATTGAACAGTCCAGCTGTTGCTAAGAAGGTGAAGATTGTAGGCTTCCAGGTATGTGTGTTTTTGTGTAGGTTTGCAGATCCTAGCATTTCTTGCATGCTATATTCTGGTAGGATACATTCACATGGGCATAATGATCTCTGCCTATAGATCATTAATTGCATTTATGGTGGCAACATTCTGTATAGTGCCAGCTTCAACTTGTGTAGGCACTTTGGATCGGTTTTCTGCCAGGATGCCCCCTCCTGAAGTGGGGAAGCATCTTCTTTGTGACAGTCATCCCACTCCTTTTCCTTGCCATCTTCCTGTATGCTCCATGCAGCCAGCTGCCCACAGAGGGAATATGAGGCAAGTGGAAGCTAGTCCTGTATCTCAAATTTCCCCTCAGTGCTCTTTGAGAGTGACAGCAAAGAGGATGAGCTGTATATAGAGAATTCAAGGTTTGTCCAGGTCAGAAACACAGCTGGGTAGTAATGCTTTCCCCCTCATCCAAAGGCAAAAAGGATGGCATCAACAAATGGTTCTTGGAACAGAATATTTTGTCTGAATGCCACAGCTAAAAATGCCCTCTTGTGTGTATTTGTCTGGCATCACACAGGAACAGATCAATCTGCACAAACGAAGATCTATTGCCATAAGTGAAACATGTGGTTGTAAACCAGAGTTTGTCAATTATGCTGTGGAGAATCCTGCAAGTGCCCTGTTGGGTTGCTTACAGCTTGGCTAGGATAAGTGGGGTGGGTCAGTCTGAAATAGTCTGCACTATATATGAACAACTATGTGCTTAAGTACAATTCACAGAACTGGTATGTGAGTGAGAAGATTATTGAAAATAATCCCTTTGCAACACTGCATCTAGGCAATTTGTTCTTTTTTAAAGGTAAAATAAATTCACTTCACATTAATATTGTAATACCTTGGCTGCCCAGTGGCTTAAATGCTAAAATAAATGGACCATATACTGGATAGATCCCATTTGGTAGAAACTTGATGTTAGGGAAAGAAACATTGAAACTTTTAGACTAAGTACTTGCTGAGGTAGTAAACCTGTGGCTGAGCTATAAAAATTCAGACTGATGATCTGGGCTTACATAACTGAATGCTACTCCTTACCCACTCCTGCGCCCCCCCCCCCCCCCAAAAAAGAAAAGAAAACAAAAGAAAACAAAAGGAAAAAGGGAGTAACATACTTTAAAATCCCCTCTCTGTAACCATTGGTCACCAGAAATGGACAAAATCTACCACTACAGATGCAAAAAGAAATGAAGAAATGTGAAAAGCCAACAGGGACCGGTAATGATTTTTGTACAGGGGTTCTTGAACTCAGTTCAGCAGTCAAACAATTCCATGGTTCCCAATTCTTTATTTCAAAGTACGTGGCTCTGGTTTCAAGTGGGATAATCCAGACACAGGTTTATCACCTAAGAGATAACTAGGCCTTAATGTAATCTGGTGGAAGTACACAATTGTTCCTTTGCACCAGGCTATGATTAGAGGGGGTCTGTTCTGGACCACTACCCTTGTTACCTGAACTTTCTAGCATTTTGTTCATGGTGAGGATAATTAACCCTTAGTCCCTTATTTGCTGCAAAATCTTTGAAAGAGTTTCACATACAGGAAGGAATGTTAAAGGAGGAGGAATTACTTTGAGGACAATCAAGCTTTTGATAATGCAGATATTTTTATTACTCTACACAGCTATTCAGACGCTCTGGTTTTTGAACAATCACAGCTCTTTGATGTGTTAATAGAAAGGGTTTGTTTCATTCCATAAGCAAACACTTTTGTACTTAAATTCAAGCATTTATGTTCACCCGCCATTTTCACAGTTCTCTAAATTTTGTTCCCTACTGAACCCTCCTGGAGAGACCATGCACTTCTGAAAACTCTTTGTTATTTGTAGATTTCAAATGAATTTTGACTACTTGAAATCAGTCTACCAGTGATTAAATTGGACATAAAAGGTTCCTACTGGAAGCAAATGTGATTGTTTTATAGAAGCTGGCTTGTGCATTCTCAGGAAGTTGCTTTATATGAAGTCAAGACCAAATGGGATGTTACATCTGTCACAGCATTGGCTCATACATAGGGAATATCTTAAATATAAATATCTAGTCTGTGTGTGTTGGGATGGGTAGGTGGGTGAGCCAGATCAGAACTGTGTCTTGAAGGGAAGGAAATGTTAACCCTTTCCCCATGCTGTGGTCCCCATCAAAATTGTCACTCACCTGTTCCTACTTTCTGCAATTGGAAGAAAGTTCCCATAGGTGCAAACATGTCAGCCATGCTGACTTCTTTAAAATCACACACATAAGCAACTTAAGTTACTTTGGTCCTCCCACCATTGGTCTATCTAGTTCAGTGTGGTCTCCAGTGACCAGGAGTGCCACTTTGGAGTTTCAGAGAGGGTTCTTTCTCAACCCTACCTAGAGATGGTAGGAACTGAACCAGGAAGCTTGATTCAAGCTGGATGCATGATTTGTAGTCTAGTATTGAAGTGCAGTAAAAGTGACATAACAGAATTAAGACTCTAGATTAGAAATTTCTCCTTGGCATGTAACTTCTGAATGTGTGGACAAAGAGTCAGATAGATGAACAGTCCTTGTCCAATTTGCAATGAAGGTACACAAAAGTTTGATCTATAGACTTGATCTGCTGTGCTTTCACACTTCAATGGGGTGCATAAGGCCACCCTCAACTCCAAAATATATTTGATGATGAAAGTGTAAATTAATTCTCTGTAAACTATCAAAGAAATAACAGTACATCCAACTCTCTCAACTGTCTGATAACGTAAGCATTTCATGATTTGCTTTCATGAGAAGAGTGGAACTAATGTGCAATTTGATCCTTGGAGTTCTGTGTAGGCTGTCTTCAGATGTTCAAAGAAATGCACTAAGGCCTATGCATAACCATAATGCTGTTATATATATATGTAAAATGTTTGTAATGAGCTAGTGGGTATGAACTGCCCACTGAATATATGGATTGGACCCTGGGCCACATACTCATTGCCAAATAACATCTTAGGATCCACTATGTATAAGTTGTGCTGTTGCTGCCCAAGCAGCTCTACAAAAGGAAGATCCATATAAAACTCTCCACACACTGAAAATATATGTTAGCCCTTCCTACTAAGGATATATGTACCAGCCATATCCCTCTGACAGAAGTACGCTCAGTGATTGTGCAAATGGACTGAATGTGCAAAGTGACTTTTTTTTAGTTGGTTAGCTTTTATTTTACAGTCACAGACCAGGAAAAAGTGACATATATGCATAGGACACTTCCATGCTAGAAGAAATGGCTGAATGGAACAACCCTGTGCATGTACATAGAATCCCTACACTTGGCAGATGAATGTGTGGTTAGCTCATGCTATCATGGCGGGGGGAGGGGAAGACCCACAATGCCTTTCTCCATGCCTTCAAAGAATGAGAGGTTCTCATAACAAAACCTCCTAACAAAAGAACTGCATACAATCTAATTTTTAATCCAGCTGTTTTCAACAAGGATTGCTGGGCTTTGATAAAAGTAAAATCTTTTTATTAACACTCTAATGGCATTTACTCTCTTTAAACAGCAATAAGCAAAATTATGTTCATTTCCAAGTCACTGGATATGACATTAATAGCAAAACTACTCACAAAATGACTTTGCCCATCGAGTTCACTCCCTTCTGAGCTACAGCCATTAGCTCTGAAGTGTCCTGGGCTCCTTCAGAAGCCTTATGTGTTACATAATCAACCAGTCTGTCTTGTACAGCTATGCAGTTTGTACACAATATAGTGTGCCTGAGTGCACATTTAAGTACAATACCCATACTGGAGAGAAAGTAATTGATTTAAGAGAGATGACAGCTCAGTAGCTCATTTCATACTTTCACAATATAGCAATTTTTCTAAAGCCTCTCGTTTTCTCCTTTCTTCCATGGTGCTGCTCATCTTAGCTTTCCATCAATTTACCTTAAGCATCCAAAACAGCAAGGGACATTTCTGAACAACCTGGAGTATTCATCCTGGATCTGAAATGAAAATATTAGATGAACGCATTGGCTTATTAACAGGTAAATATATGTATTTTAAGCATCTTCCAGAGGCTTATTCTTTTATAAAGGTTTTACATAATGTGGCCTAGAGGGGATTAGGAAAGATACTGAGGGGGATTTCAGAATGCAGGCTACAGAGACTTGCGTAAAGGCTTCAGTCTGGAATCAGATGACTACGGTTAGTAAACCTCGTTAATTATTTCATAGGATTACTGCTGTACCATCTGAAATGCCTTGCTTCTTAAATCCTAGATCTGTGAGACGTAAGTCAGATTTTGGAGTCTTAGGACATGATTGTGAATTGGGTATGTGCTTGAATTACTTCATTCATGTACAGCTGTAGCCTTTAATATCCTTACTTGAATGTGTGGCTCTTTGGAATGAATAGAACTTCCAGGCTGATTTCTCTAGGATGGTAGTGTGCATTGCCCAGCCTCTTTACCGCAGCCTAGATTGTTTCCTCTCTCTTCTGGGACCTAGATCACATGCTTACAACCACCACAATGCTCCCTCTGAAAGGCTTTCCTGAATGATTCTTCTGAAGAAATAAGATTTTCAATAGCTCCCTACAAAATTCATCATTAGCATATGGAATTTCAGTCCCACGTCTGAGGGAAAGGGAGAGAGAATTTTCTTATCTCTTACCCATCAGCAATGACTGTAGGTGTATAAACTGCTCACTATGGCTAACATAGTTTTAAAAAATGTCTGGTCTCTCCTGGTTTCTCTTGTTTTAGTTTTATATCTCCTTTTGCTTAAAAATGCATCAAACTTTCATTCTTTCCTACTTTGTTGCCTGCTCCAGATAGACAAACTGCTACCCTGCAGATGTTGTGGGAGTACATGCTGCATTATCTCTATTTGCCATGCTGACTGAGAATGATGAGAGTTGAATCCAACAGAATTTGGAAGACCATAGATGTAGTAAAATCTATTTTATCCACATTTTTCAGATTGCCAGGTACTTTCATTCTGTTAGCTTCCCAGTGATAGAATTGGATTTGCACAGTTGTACACACCCTTGCACAAATTTATACTTGTTTGAATGTGCACTCTTGAAAATGCATAAATTCTGCCCCCAAATTTGGAAATCCTCAAAAATGCATATTTCCACATTTTAGCATGTGGGGGAAATGTGTACTTTTGTTAGTTTTTATATTTTATGTTTATTTATAACTAAATTTGTATAAAATTGTAGAAATAATAAAAATGGTATGTACATCTACAGAATCTGCATGGCCCTAGAAAAGCTGGAGAATTCACAGATCAGAGTATTTGAAATTTGAATGCCTTTGACTCTGATGATGATTTACCAATATCCCTGACTGCAGATTGCTCATTCTTGCAATAGATATTTTGGTGTTTAACATACCTGCAGTTTTAAACTGCCACTCTTGCCTTTCAGTATTGGAGCTGATCTGGATCAGGTGGCGAGATCAACCCTTTCCTCACTGCTTTTAAATTCTGACAAAAATCACCCTATTATGGAGGTTTGAAGCCTCCACACTTTTACTTTGTGATGGGTGACCCAGCAATTCTCAAACTAACCTGAATTTTTGGTAGATAACTTTGAAGCTCATTCTCAGTCACATTAATTTTTTTACCTATCTTTTGTTCTTCCAAATGGGAAAAGAGAACATTTAGAATAGAGAGAAAAGTATATTCTCCTATCTGATTGACTAAAATGTGAATCTGTATTTTTGGAAGAGTACACATTTTAAGGAATGTTGATTTTTTGAAAACCAGTCTGCATTTTGGAAAATATGATTATAAATTCAGGAATTGAAAAGGACTCCTCTCATGTTTGCCTTTGCAATTACAAATGAAATATGTTTGCATGATTTATGAACATTCATGCAATTCTTGTAAAGCCCTACTTTCATTAAATGCTAACATGCATCTAAAATTCAGTTAGGTCCTTTTCCTATTAATTTTAGGAAACTGTCACATAAAACACTGAGGTAAGGAGTGTGTTGCTTTTGTTTTTTATTTTGTTTTCTGTCTTGCACTTTTTGTGTCAATGGTAGCTCCTTCAAACTAAATAACTTTAGAGAAGAGAGTTTTGTTGGGAGTGTGACAGGCATAGGAAGCTTGTGCTTTCTCTGTCCACTTTCCATGGCCAAGGCTGTTTAGGATTCTTATTTACTTAAGAGAACTATGCATATTGATTTCATGTTGATTGCAGCCCAGTCTAGTTTTGTTTTGTTTTGTTTTTAAGAAGGAAACTTTCTTCCTCACACGCTGCTTCTAAAGATACTGTTACTGGGCAATGGGGATGAAATTTGCAACTATTACCCTTGCTTACTTTTACCAAAAAGTAGAAAAGCCGTAACTGTGTTCTAATTCATGGGTGGGCAGAATGTTGAACTCCAGATTTTTGGATATCACCTGCCAACATTGCTGGCCATTGGCCATGCTGGCAGAGGCTTCTGGGGTTGAAGTTCAGAACATCTGGAGATCAACCCAGGGTTGTCCATCAGTACATTAACATACTCATAAGGATGGTGAGTGTCTTTAGGCTAGTACATTTTCCTTGGTTTGTCTAAAACAAGAACAACATGAAGAAGAAATAAAAATAAAACTCAGGATTGAGAAATAACCTCTTCCCACATCTAGACAAAAAAGGAGGCACTTTCTGGTCCTAAATTGTAACTCTCTCTCTCTCTCTCTCTCTCTCTCTCTCTCTCTCTCTCTCTCTCTCACACACACACACACACACACACAGAGAGAGAGAGAGAGAGAGAGAGAGAGAGAGAATTTGTCTATGGAAAAAGAGTAAACTTACTTTTCGTGACAAAACACAAAGAAATATGAAGATGAATAGCCCTTGGAATGCATTGAATATTGTAAAAAGATATGCTGTGACCACTGATCCTTGGATGACATGAAGTACACCAAAGATCCAGGTAGCACCAAGGAGAAACAGGAGAGAAAGAGCTCCTCGTGCACAAGACCTAGACAGAAACAGAAGAGTTAGTAAGTTCCCCTTGTTTTTCTGAATAATTGGTACACTTAACAAAGCAAGTAATTTTTTTTCCAGTTGAGAAATATCTGCAAGAACTGCACTGAAGTTACATGGTTGCTGCTTTAGGGTGTGCTACAGTGCTGTTAACAGAATGATCGTTTCCTCTTCCTTTTAGAGCAAAATCACCAATGAATAAAACTGTATGTTTTAAAACATTGGCTGTCTTAATCTTCAAATCTATTTTCTCTGGTGTACTGCAGAGCCATATGATTTGATTTTAAATCTACTGTTAGTTTAATTCCCCAAGGTAAAACATATGTCAGTTATGAAGAATACTCCCTAAGAAACGTTGGAAAAATGTACAGTATGCTCTTAGGTCAGCACATGTGCATGATATCAAAGGGATCTGTTTCTCAAAGGGGCTGTTTCTCAGTTTCAGCCTCAGAGATAGTATTGGTTGCAAAACCAGACATTCTCTTTAAATTTAAAGAATTTTGCTTTTGCAATGCAAAAAACCAAAAAAACAAAAAACCCTTTACATTGTTGCGAGGGTTAGAACCTTGTTTTCCAAACAGCCTGATCTTTTTCTCACTCTTTGTTTCCCAGTAGTATATGTATGCCCAGCTTTGCCCATGCAGTCTGACAAATTACAGCATGTTGCTTGCAAATGGGCTCACTTATTAGTTTATTCCTTTTATTTTTCAATCCAGCAGTTTCTGGGCTTCTTCTGCCAAAGGAAGCTTTCTTCCCGCCTCTTTTTTGGTGTTGCTCTTCCAAACATGAATAATTTTTTGATTTCATTAGAAGCAGCACACTGTGTGAGCTGATAGGGCAAGGAACAGGAGAAAAAGTGATCAATCAAAGAATTGCTAAATCCTAACTATAAATCTAGTTCAGTGAGTTGAAACTTCAGGAGTGTTCCTAGGCAACAAAAACAGTAAGTTGTTTTCAATGGTCCCTGTAGCACACTCCAGCTTTTCCAGCACAAATGGTTTTCAAGGCCTCTATAAATCAGTTTTAAAGAGAATAAGTTGATGGAAAAATCACTGCAACACATGAAATAAAATAAAATAACTCTGGAGGAAGAAAAAATTACTATCCCCCAGTTATATATTCTCCCAGAAAAAGGGTAAATTGTCCAGAAAGCAAAAGCCAAAGGTAACCATTTTCTGTCCTATTGATTTTAATGGAAAGCATAAGCACATGTGTGTTTAGGTCCCCTTTAATGAAATAAATAGGACTTAGGTTTTGGTCTTAAGTTGGTAGTAAGTCCCACTGAACTCAATGGAGCTTACTTCTGAGTAAACATTCATAACCGAGCTTCATGTTACATCTAACACATCTCATTCTTCATCAGGAATAAAATTGGTTATTCTATTTGATGAAACTGTTCCCCATCCAAGCTCTGCAGAATTATAGTCCTAAAAATCTTTTATCAAACCTTACTAAACTTTTTTTAAATTCTAAGGGAAATAAAAATTAGTTTTTACTCAAATTTTCTGGCATCTTGTACTCTCTGGAAATATTTTTGCTTCAATGAATTTATCCTCTTACTCCAAATGTTGCAATAAATTCTGCAACTCCATCTGCATATGAATATGTGTGTATAGGTAAAAATCCATATGAAATGCATGTACAGAGAAATGTCTACAAAAAGACCTACACATTTTTATGCAAACTTTTTAAAAATCTGTGTTTTAGACAAACTAAAAGTGAGACTTGGATAAATTGTTAAAGCTCAATACAAATCCACTTGAGCCTGGAAAATGAAAAATCAGAATTGGCAGATTTGTCCATCCCTACCTTAGACATTTATCTGGGAGTGAGACCCACTGAATTCCCTGGAATGTCTATTTTCACGTAGGCATGACCAGGATTGCACTGTTAGGCTGTAATCCTATATCCACCTACCTGACAGCAAGTCCCATTGAATTCAGCACTGCTTATGGAGTATCGATGTATACAATTGTACCCTTAGACATTTGTCAGTAAGAAAAAATGCATTTTATATAGCAAGCAGATCTTCGATTTAAGGAATTACATTTGGTGAGATTACTTTAAAATCTACTGACATTTAAAATATGTATCACAGTTGAAACTTACCTTATGTTTTCATAGCAGCTAACTTCTGGCTTTATCATGGCTGTTTGTTGAAATACTTTATAGATAATGACACCAAAGGCCATCAAATTAACCTGAGAAAATAAGGGTTTTTTTTAAAGTTCAGCAAAATACTTGTTTGAATTATAGCATAATTGCATGTTTAAAACAAATAAATCAAAAGTTTTTTTGTAGTGTTGAGATAAAAAATCTGCTTTGATCCACTTACATTGAACAATGAAAAGTACTATAGAATATAGGTCAAATGTGTGAATACTAACAGTCTGCAAATGTCTATTAAATTTATCGGTAAATCTCTTTAGGTTCCTAAATCATAGTGTCCTACTAAGAATGCTTATGAAAGGTACATTCGATCTATATAAAAATTATACAGATATTCCATTCAAAATATTTTGATCATATCATTCATTTTCCTTAAAAATGACATCAGTGCCAAATCTTTTCTATATAAATAATTTTACATTGCAAATTTGCATGGTTTAAAAGTAACATATACTTCTATATTATATTTGGTGTGGGGTGATTTTTTTCTTTTTTTGGTTTTGCTTTTAATTATTTTGTTGTAAATCACTTCTGAATTCCTTTTAGTTGTGTGACGTGCTATAAAAACATTTAAAAAACTAAGTTAATCATATTGAAATATTTGGATAAAAGTTACAAGATAAATATTTAATAAGATTTCACAAAAAGTGTAACAGTCATAACAGGGAAACATACTTTGGTCTAGGTATTAAAGAGCACATTTATTCTACTGAGAACAAAAATGGACAGGAAAATGCGGAATCTAAAGGAAGTCTTTAATATCTTCCCATCTCTGATGCTTTTTGTGGAAATATATGCAAAATTAAAAGTCTTGGAGGTACTTGAGAAAACTGCATTTTCCAGAACCCACCTAGGTGCTTTGCCTTCATGTACTGCAGCATACTATTCTAGGTGCAGGAGAGTATAGAAGGAGACTTTCCTCCTTTTCTTTCTCTGTAGACAGAACACTATTGTCACTGCTGGCACTATCATCACCAGTAGGCTGACAAGTGGCGATAGAAGGGAAAGGAAAGGCAGGTTGGGGAAGAGGTGGGAAGGGGTCTACACAAACAATTCTTATTCAGCTCAGATTTTAATGTACAAGTGCCAGTTCCATTTCTGCTTTTGACCATATATTATGTAAAATTAAACAGAGTAGTTTGGTGGAAACAAATAGAATGCCCTACACTAAGATACAGAACAGGTGTTTATCACCTTAAGAGAACATAGCTCCATGCACAGGCATGAAGACTTGAAAATCAGCATGTTCCAAGAGAGGGTAGGAACATTTGCTGAAACTGAATGATACTAGTGTTTGAAGTAAGAACAGTTGTCTGAACAGATATTCACAAAGCTGCAATTCCTCACGAACGAATATTCACAAGCAACAGTATACCAGAAAGATGTTTTTAAAATTTTTACATTCTGGAGTTTGCCAGCACCTGCATCAGTAACAACTACATTTTCCTTGGGTGTAGTTTGCCAGAAGCCTACTTCTGAAATAGGCTTTGGTGTTTTATAAAAGCTATATAATGCCCAAAGGAACCTGAACACCTTCATACTCGCCAAAACTTCACAGATGAAAGTAGAGACATTACTTGCATATGTATAACATTTGCAGAATGAAGAATCATGGCTTCTGTCTCCTTTACCCTGTTCCATTATGGCTCCTTTTACATAATCCACTAGTGCAATATGAAAAAATTGTTTCAGTTCATCTGAACCACAATATATTCTATTTACAGCTTATGTTACCAAATCTGGACTTAAATGCAATCTGCAGTCTAAGTCCATACATGCATTTCTGATCATGTGATGTGTTTTGTGGAATCAAAAACATATGCTCAGGAATGTGTATGCTAGAAAAATGTATGTGAAAAAATTGCACACAAATGCCCTTTAGTCAATGGGAGTAAAATGTACCATAAATTCATGTATCTGGAAAAAGGAACAAATCTGAACATGTAAAAACAATAAAGTCATCATACAATTCATAACTTTCTTCAAGGGTGGAATTCCTAGAATTTTGACAATTTCAGGTTTTGGTAATTTGCACATCTGCACATTCAACTGAATGCACATACTGGGGAGAGGAAAATAAGACCATGTCTTCTTATGAATACTGCCCTGACCTCTTTCTTTTTATTTAGCAAGAATGCACATTCTCTTAGACTGTCACCTAATAATGTTTGGATTTCCAGAACTCATAATAGGGCCTTCTCACTAGGTATGGTATGTATGATCCTGAGCAGTTACTGTGCATTTCATTGGCATAATAAATGTATCTTGTGATCAGATATACATTTTATAAATAAATACAAATAAACGAAATGCTTGTTTGTTTGATTGCTTAGTCAGAATTACACAGACAAAGCCTACGTATGTGCAATTTGTATATGCATGGACCTTTCATACGGTCACCTTCAAGCAGCTCTGATCTCACTCCGTGGTAAGTTTGGAATTGGTTCTACAGATAAATAGATTTGTTTTACATCATCTGAAGCTAAGCTGAACGTCATCACTTGAGAACTTCTAGCTTAAAGTTAAGTGTGGGCAGTGAAATCACCTGGTGTGATAATTCTGGCCATGAGCGGTAGCCATGAGACCACACAGAGAGCAAAGAGTTATAGGGCAAAACATCTTGGGAACCATAAGCCACCCCTCTCTTTTTTCCTTTGCCACACTGCTTCTGTTACTTGAAACAAACCACTTTCCATTCTTTTCACCGTTTCTCTCTCTCTCTCTCTCTCTCTCTCTCTCTCTCTCTCTCTCTCTCTCTCTCTCTCTCTCTCAGTTCTCTCAGGATCTATTATCAATGGAAGGTACCTTGGAGAAGTTTTAAACAAAGCTATTTGTTTCTCGCATGGCCCTTGCCAGGTCTAGCCTTTGACATACATGATATGTGATCCACTGTTAAAAGCAATACATTTCCAAACATTTTTGGAACGTACAGATAATTTTTAGAAGTTCTTAGGACTTGAAACAGCTATTGCATATTCTTAGAAAGGTGGGTCATCCCACCTGCATTTTGATTTTGGTTTTACACTGCAAGTGGATGAGAAGTTGCAGTATACTCAAGGAAGAAATAAAGTTGGAAAGTATAATTTTCTGTGTTTTACATACACTAGGAACACTCATGAACTCAAGATGCTGCTGAATGAAAGATAGTGAATCCCTATAGTTTGACAAGGAAGCTGCCTAAGAGCTGGGTCAGGGGAGCCACAATGTCCCTTCTATGTATAGTGGCTCTCCAGCTTTAGATTGCTTTACTCTACCACTGCTTTGCAGTGGTTCCGCTCCTATCTCAATGGCTGATTCCAAAAGGTGGTGCTGGGGGACTATGGCTCTGCGCCATGGCAGCTATGCCATCGAGTTCCGCAGGGGTCCATTTTGTCCCCCTTGCTATTCAACATCTACATGAAACCGCTGGGAGAGGTCATCCGGAGGTGTGGGCTGTGGGATCATCAGTATGCTGATGATACCCAGCTCTACCTCTCATTCTCAACTAATCCAGGTGAGGAGGTGGCTGTACTGAACCAGTGCCTGGCCGAGGTAATGGGCTGGATGAGGGCCAATAAACTGAAGCTCAATCCAGACAAGACAGAGGTCCTGTTGGTAGGTGGGTCGGGCTTTGGAATGGGGGATCTGGACCTTGTCCTGAACAGTGTTGCACTCCCTCTTAGGATCAGGGTGCGCAGCCTGGGAGTGCTTCTCGACCCAGAGCTGTCATTAGAAGCTCAAATAACAGCAGTGGCAAGGAGCGCCTTCCTTCAGCTTCAGCTGATCCATCAGCTGCATCCCTACCTGGAGAACGACTGCCTGGCGACTGTGACACATGCATTGGTAACTTCCCGATTAGATTTCTGTAACGCGCTCTATGTGGGGCTGCCCTTGAAGACGGTCCGGATACTTCAATTGGTGCAAAATAGAGCTGCCAGGTTGCTGCCAGGGACTGGGCATTGTTCTCATATAACCCCAGTCCTCCGTCAGCTTCACTGGCTCCCCATTGAAGTCCGGGCCCAATTCAAGGTGTTGGTTATGACCTATAAAGTCCTCAACGGCTTGGGACCTGGTTATCTAAAGGAGCACTTGCGTCCATATATGCCCTCCTACCCCCTGAGATTGGCAGAGGAGGCTCTTCTCCGGGAGCCCTCTGTGAAGGATATTAGGAGGGTGAATACCCAGAGGAGGGCCTTCTCTGTGGTGGCACCCCACCTGTAGAATGCGCTCCCCAAAGAGGTCTGCCTGGCGCCGTCATTATTCGTTTTTCGGCGCCAGGCCAAGACCTTTTTATTTAAACAATATTTTAATTGTTAATCAGTTGTTTTATTTTGTGGTTTTAAATTATGGCCGAGATACTCCAAATGTTTAATGTTATTCTATTCTTTGTTTATTTATTTTCTTTGTGAGCCACTCCGAGGCTTTGGCGATGGGTGCAGCATAGAAATGTTATAAATAAATAAATAAATAAATAAATAAATAAAATGTGTGCCCATTTATTTGAACACCATTGCAAGTGCAGGGGCTTGATTCTGGCATTCAAACAAATGCATGTGGATTGGGTATGAAAAGTGCTGTCCCCATCCACTCCGATTCAGAATCTGTATACTAAATCTCTAATGCAGAGATGTACGATGCAAGGCAAGAAATGACACTATTAATTCAGAGTCTTTATATTCTTACATTGAAGTTTGTATCCAACAACAATCAACTTAACTCCTGTTAATTTCAGTGGTTCTACTCTTAATAGGAATACCATTGAATATGATCCTAACAGCATAATTGCATCAGACTGATTCCCACTAGATGGGCATTTTAACTTAGATGGTCCTCTAACTCTCATTAAGGGCACAATTCTATGCAAACTAAGATATAAAAGTAATCATCAAGTTACAGGGCTATAGGGCCTTGAATTGTACTTTTACTGTCTTACCTTGTTCAGGAAGGCATGGGACTGAAGTGGTGTGGATTTGAAGGATCCATGATCTCATCTCTCTCTACCCTGCTCTGTCAACTGGTACATCTTTCTTCCTTTCTTTCCTCAAAAGTAGAAGTTCAGCCCTCAGGAGAAGAGCTTTCTGAACCAGCTTGGAAGAGTGTGGTAGGCTATGGAAATGCCTCCTTTAGTTTTTTCCCTGCCCAGGATCATATCTCTGTCTATAGCTTCATGTGAGAAGGAAGCTCAAGCATCCAAGAGGCCATAAGATGCTCTTTTGGGGCTGAATGATTGCTCCCCTCAAACACTTATTGCTTTTTATTCATCTGTAATGTGAATACAAAATCTAGAGTTGAAAGGTGTTTTTATATATTTAGGTGGCTTAGGTAGAAGTGGGTGCCAAAATCAAATGCAAAACCTTACCTGCACTTAATGGTGGAGAAATGGTAATGTGAGGCCTTATGATAAAGATAAACATGGCTGGTGATAGGAGATTTGATAATGTTTTGATGAAGGATAGGATAGGCTGGCAGAAATATCAGCATATTGATGAATAGCTTAATAGATAAGATTACCACAGCATTATACCTTTGGGATGATCAGTCTTATCTAATCACCTGTGAGAGCTGTTCAGAGTTCTTGAGGGAGTGCTCATTTCATACAGCAGGGAAACCCTTTCTCAATGTGTATGAAATTCCAGAAATGAAAAACATCAGGGAATCTTGAAGAATTAGCAAGTCTTGCTGGAGAGGGGAATGGATAACATTACAGAAACAGTGAACTGTCTGAATTTAGATTCTCAAATTATGAGGAACTGAATCCAGATTATTTAGTTATGAAAGCAGGATTCTTTCTAGCTATAATTCTTGTGGTTCCCCACAATGACTAGGCATGCTATGAGGTTTTTATTTGTATTTGTTTATTAAACCTTTTCAAACTGCTTGATCCCAAAGGTATTTGCTAAGGCAAAGCTGTCTACAGTTTTCTTATTTATGTTGGGTTATTTGATTCTGCAGCTTTCTTTGTAAACAACAGAAAGTGAAATATCTTTTAAATGAAAAGCTATTGAACGCTACAGTATACAAAGAACTTTACCAATGTGCTAACATTATTGTGCCTGTTTACAGATGGAAAGAACAGCTAGTCCACATCATTGTAATTCTAAGTTCCTTCAGAGAGAATCACAAAACCATGATATCCTAGTGTGTTAGATTTTGTATTAGGATCCATGACTGAGTTGTAAGACATCCAGACAGCTACATATTGAGCACACATCTGAGAAATACAAGTTATTTCATCTGTTGGCAGTTTGCTTAAACAGCTGGCTTTGAATGTGTTTCTTGCCTTATGTCAGCATATGGAAAGAAGAGCTGAATTTTGATTTGCCCAGCATCGGCTTTGTGGTGGAATTATCCAAAAAAAGGCCACAAATATCTAGTAATATTCTCAAGCAACTTTCTGTAGACATTTTTCCTTTCTAAAAAGAACACTTTACATATTTTGTTACATGCTGCTTAAAAGGGAAACCTTTTTTTTGCCTATTAATAGTTAAGTAATAGTTGTTAGGAGTACGGTGTGTGTGTGTGTGTGTGTGTGTCTGTGTGTGCGCGCGCGCGCGCGTGTGCGTGCAAGGAGGAGACCTACATCCAATTTTAGGAAGGTAAAGTTCAATGAGAAAGCAGAGGAAAAGCAAAACATACTCTTTTGGGTGACTGGGAGAAAACTAGCATATTAGAATTGCTATAGATTTAGGGGACTTAATAATACCTCCAATGTTTTTCCTTTGCTTCTTTTCATTGTCTTCCCATTAAGTCTACTGAACAGTTGTGATGGAATTTTGAGCTTTCCTGTTCAAGGTTGTTTGATCTACCATATTTGCTATATTTGCCAGAAATGAAAGATCAGTTCTAAATAAAAATCTTTTCATTTCCTGCTTTTCTCCTATTTAACCTATAGGTGGTGCTGTACTGCAGCGAAACAGTACAATTTCACAGGTAGGGAAATTCATTTTGTTTGCTTTCACAAATAATACACAAATTTTCCTTATTTAGAAAAGCTCCTTATTTCAACTTGTCCTTTTGGCTCTGGCCTCTTGGCAGAGCAGCAGAGCAGCAGAGGCACAGGGTGGGAGAGAGGCTGAGTGGCCAGGGGACTGGCGAAGGCAAGGGAGGAGCTGGGCAGGGGAGCAGAGGGCCAGGAGCAGCGGAGAGGAAGGGGGCGGGGCCAGAGAAGCTAGAGGGGCCAGGGCGAGTCAGAAACAGAGCGAGTCAGAAGGGGCCTCCAGGGCCATTTAGTCTGACCTCCGGCACCAGTCGGCTCCGCTCACGACATGCCCACCATGTGAACGTCCAGCCTATCTGTGAACACCCGCACCGATGGGGCCTCAATGACCTCTCGTGGAAGCCCATTCCATACCCTCGGAGTCCTGACTGTCAGGAAGTGCTTCCTGGCATCCAAATGGAAACTTGGCTCCCTGAGCTTTGCTCCGTTGGAGCACGTCCTGCCTTCTTCTGCAGGGGAGAACAGGTCTCTACCCATCTCCACGTGACATCCCCTCACATACCTGTATGTTGCCAAGAGATCCCCTCCGAGTCTCCTCTTCTCCAGGCTGAAGAGACCCAGTTCCCTCAGTCTTGCCTCATACCCCATCCCCTACAAACCGGCCACCAACCTTGTGGCCCTACACTGCATTGACTCCAACCTGGCTATATCCTTTCTGTAATGAGGGGCCCAAAACTCAGCACAATACTCCAGTTGCTGGCGCACCAGAGTCGTATACAGTGGTAGTAATACCTTTCTTGATCTAGAAGCCACACTTTTGGCTATACAACCAAGGGTGGCGTTCGCCCTCTTGACCACCGCATCACACTGCTGACTCATGTTTAGCCTGCAGTCAACCAGTACCCCGAGGTCCCTTTCACAAGTGCTGCTCTCCAGCCACTTGTCACCTAACCTGTCCTTATGACACATATTCCTATGCCCCAAGTACAAGACCTTGCACTTATCCACATTGAACGCCATCCTGTTGTCTCCTGCCCACTTCCATAGTCTGTCCAGATCCTTTTGCATCTGGAGTACCTGCTCCTCAGTTGTGGCCACTGCTCCAGTTTTAGTGTTGTCTGCGAATTTGATCAGCAGACTGTTCACCCCTTCTTCCATGTCGCTAATGAAAAGATTAAACAGGATTGGCCCCAGGACAGAGCCCTGGGGAACCCCATTTGTTACTGGCCGCCATCCCGATGATTTCCCACTAATGGTTACCCTCTGCTTTCAGTCAGTCAACCATGCCCTAATCCACCGGACAGTGCTTTGGTGTATCCCAAAACTCCTCAGTTTCTCCACCAGGATATCATGGGGCACTTTGTCAAAGGCCTTGCTGAAATCCAGGTATACCACATCCACTGCATCCCCTCCATCTAGCCATCTCCAAACCTTGTCATAGAATTCCACAAGGTTTGTCTGGCAGGACCTGTTTTTGCGGAAGCCGTGTTGAGTGGCTGCCAGCCTCCCTTCCCTATCTAGCATCACTAGATCTCTCTCTATTATGAGCCTTTCCATTGTTTTTCCTACAATGGACGTAAGGCTAACAGGTCTATAATTCCCCATGTCCCTTCTACTACCCTTTTTGAAAATTGGGACCACTGATGCCACCCTCCAGTCCTCTGGAACTTCACCTGTTCTCCACGAGGCCTCAAAAATGGAGGCCAGCGGGCGTGAGAGAACCCCTGCCAACTCTCTAAGTACTCTCGGGTGTAACCCATCAGGGCCTTGTCCAATGCCCTGAGGAGCCCCTCGACTTCAAGGGGGGGTGACTCTAATCTGTGCCCCTAAGTCCCCAGCCTCATCTAATCTCCTATGCGAATCTCCCCTGTCCTGCTTTGGGGAGAACACAGAGGCAAAATAGTCATTTAGCATCTGTGCCTGTTCCCTCATATCAGTCACTGGATCTCCATGCACCTTATTTAGTGGTCCCACCACTTGTCTCCCCTTACTCTTCCTATTTACATGCTGAAAGAAGCCCTTTTTGTTGCTCTTGATATTCTTGGCAAGCCTCAGCTCGTAATCAGCCTTAGCCTTGCGAAGAATCCTTCTGCAACGGGCTTCCTCCTCCCGGTATACCCTTTTGTTTATTTCCCCCAATACCCATTTCCTACAGAGGTTCCTCTTTCGTCTAATCCCTCTAACCACCTCCTTTCGCATCCATGGCGGCACTCTCCTCCGCCTCCCCACCTTACTGACTACAGGTACCGTCAAGGCTTGCGCCTCCAAAACCTCCCTTTTGAGTGCTATCCACCCCCCTCAACTCACTTACCTTCCAGTAACCTATCTCAGGAGACTCTCCTCAGTCTGGCCTTCAGTTGGCCAAAGTTGGCCCTCTTGAAGTCCCAGCTTCTAGTGCTCAATCTGCTGCACGTCCCCAGTCCCCTGATCTCAAAGCAAAGGATGGAGTGATCACTCGCATCCAGAGCTCCCCTAATCTGTACTTCATCTATCAGCTCCTCCCTATTGGTCAAGACCAAGTCAAGGATGTTTCCCCCCCTTGTTGCCTCTCGGACCCTCTGTGTGAAAAACCCTCCCTCTATAGTGTCTAGGAAGCGACGTGACCTGGCTGTCACCGCCGAGTGAGTCTCCCAAGTAATATCCGGGAGATTGAAATCTCCCATAATTACTGTGTCTCTCCCCTGAGATATTCTTAGAATCTGGCCTGTCAGGACATCATCCAGGGTCTCAAGTTGACCTTGAGGGCGATAACATACCCCCACTGTCAGGTCTCTTTCCCTGTCAAAACTCCTAAATTTCACCCAGACTGCCTCTACCAAATCCCCATCTGTGCTGCATTCTATCTCACTGCATCCTATCCCTTCCCTGACGTATAAAGCCACGCCCCCACCTCTCTTTCCCTTCCTGTCCTTTCTAAAAAGGTGATACCCTTCTATGTTCACATTCCAGACTTGCCTTTCATCCCACCAAGTTTCTGTGATTCCCACCAGATCATACCTTCCTATTCCCAGGAGAGCTTCAAGCTCTTCCTGCTTATTACCCATGCTTCTTGCATTGGTGTACATGCACCTCAACTCCTTCCCACCGCTTCCTTTCCTTGGAGTTCCCAGCCTCCTCCTTCCTCCCATCCTCCCTGATACCTGGCCCCTCTCTGTAGGAGTCCTGTCAGTCCCTGCAGTACCTCTAAAACCCTGCTCCCAGAGCCCTGATCCTCCCCCCACACTTGTCCAGTGCAGACACGTTACGGGGGGGGGG
>NW_025335641.1:704852-736945 GCF_004798865.1 Varanus komodoensis
GGGGGGGGGGCCTGAACACCCCCCCCCCAGCTCAGTTTAAAGTCTTCTGGACGAAGCTCGCTAGAGCATCTCCAAAGGACCTTTCCCCCATCCTCGTGAGGTGTAACCCGTCCCTTGCCAGAAGTCCATTGGCAAGAAAACGAGTGCCGTGGTCGAGGAACCCAAAGCGTTCCTTCTGGCACCACACCCTAAGCTAGTCGTTCACCTCGGAGGCCCTCCTGTCCCTTCCTGGCCCAAATCCCCAGACAGGTAAGATTGATGAGAAGGCCACTTGGGCCTTCAGCTCCCTGAGTTTCTTCCCCAAGGCCTCAAAGTCCCTGGTGGTCCCAACCACACCCTGCCTGGCCACATCGTTTGTGCTCACATGGATCACCAGGAGCGGCTGGTGACCCCCAGAGTGAACAAGATGTTCCACTCTGTCCTTCACATGCCAGATGCATGCGCGTGGCAGGCAGCAAACCTCCCTTGTCTCCAGGTTGGGGCGGCACACTGCCGCCTCAGTGCCCCTCAGCAGGGAGTCCCCCACAACAATCACCCGCTGCCGTACCTTCCCGGTGCTGGTGGGTGGCCGTGCCCTGGCCCTCGCCTCTCCCGCAGTGGCCCCCTTGCCGCCTGATGTCCCTGGCTGGGGGTCTTGCTGGTCCCCCGAGGCCACATCAGCCCCAGCCTCCCCAAGTGGAGAAAACCTGTTTCCCAGCTCCAGATTGGTGCCAGGAGAAGGAGGAGGCCAGCATGGCCTGTGGGTGACATACCTTCATGTCTCCGCAGCTGCTCCTCCCGTGGCCTCTCCCTCAACCCTCTGTCCAGAGGGGGGCTGCTCCCGGGGGGCCTGGAGAGCTCTGTCAGCCCTCAGGCACCTCACCTCCTCTTCTAGCAGGGTCACCATCTTGCACCGAGGGCAAGTGTATCCCTGCCTCTCCTGGGGGAGAAGGCGAACATGTCGCAGCTCTCGCAGTGGACAGCAACACCCGTGACTCCTGCCAAGGCCATCTCCTGGTCTGCCATCGGTATCCCTTCCGAGACCTTACCTTGGTCCCCTGCCTTGTTTGTCCTGCAGTTCCTCTCACTCGCCCAGTTCTCCCAGACAAAAACCCACTTGCCTTCGCCAGTCCCCTGGCCACTCAGCACTCTCTCCCAGCCTGTGCCTCTGCTGCTCTGCTGCTCTGCCAATGTGACTTGCAGCCTTTGCCTGTGCTGCAAATGTTGTGGAAGAAGGTTGCTGGTTGTGCAACTGGACTTCCACAAACATTCTTGGACTTTCTCTTGGCTCATCTTGCTTCATTAGTGAGGGCTGAACATGAGAAGTCTGACAAGCAGAGGAGGACAGAATTTCTAAGTGTTTGTTGCAACTTTAACTGTGATGCTTATTTAAGTAGCTTTTTTCGCTATAAGCTTCCAACACCCATTTTACATATTGGCTTGTTAATCACACAACAGACAAGTACACTCATTCCCACCCATTCACCTGCTTTTGGTTTGAGTGAATCACCCAGGAACTCCGTATGGTTTCATCACATGCAAATCTGGAAACCTGGGTGGTTTAAGGGTTAAATAGCCTAGTTAATCCTAGTTTGCACGCTTACTTTTTTTTAAAGTACTAGGATGTTTCCAGAAAGTTGAAATGATGAACAGGCAGGCAACAATGCAGTCATGCTATTCCTCCACATCAATTCCTGGGTTAAACAACTCAGGAACTCTCCATGATACGTGAGCCAGTTCAATCTGAATTTGGTAGAAAGAAAGCCAGCCTGTTCCACCGTTTAACGGCTAGACACTGATAGAATAGCTAAACAGTGTTTAAGTGCGTGTGCAATTTTTTTTCTAACATAGCAGAAGAATACCCTGATGTTATCTGATGGAGTAAATATATTAGTACTTGATATTATGTAAATAATTCTAGATTTAGCATAATCAACCCTAACTTTTAATTGAGTGCTAAGGGTTTTTAAATGTACAAACCTGTTAATGCATATTCAAAATCTCTGTGTTGACTTTGAGTCCCAGTGGAATCCATCTAATCAATTAATTATAGTTTGGAGGTTTTGCTCAGGGTGAGGAGGCATGATGCTTACTCTTATAAGGTGCTAAGCTATTTGCCTCCTGCTATTTTTGACTTGTATAGTCTCAGCAATTTCAGGAAGACATTCTGGGCCACATATTTCAAACTGGCGTTGCCGGTGTCAGTTCCCCACTGACTGGTTTGGCAATGTACCTTCTGAAGCTAGTGGACTTACTGCATAGTATGTCATTAGATGGCTGCCAGCTTTTGTTTAAATCTGTGGCACCTTTATTCAGAAGTAAGCTTCACTGACTTCAACTGGTAAGAGCAATAGGGGGGTTGCAGTCTTAATGAATCATGGGCAAAGTTTCCTATTTTGTTCAATGGGATTGCTTTGATGTGCATTGTTGAGCCAAGTCTCAGTCTCAATTTCTTTCATCACTGAAGGGAGCTATGCAAATGTCTGCATTGCTGATGCTTAGAATGTTTGATAGACACTCTGTAGTTTGCTCTATTTTTACCTTTTCCATAATGTGTAATAAAATAAAACCCTGCCTGAAAAACCTGAAATTGGCATAAAGAAAGGAAGAATGTTATAAGAATAATTAAGATGAAATTGCTGGGGGCAAGTGCTCTCTAAACAATTCCTTATACATTGTATTGTCAGTGAAGGATTCAAATAACAATTCACATAAATATAAGAATATTTCTCAAAAGCTGGGGATGGGGGATGTGATTTTCTCCTCTTGATATAAGAATACTGGAAACTGTCTGATATCAAAGCTGTTGAAGGATTAGACTCTTTGTGACTCTCTGTGCTTACAAAGAAGAACCATCCTAGGAAAGTCAGAGCTAATTCTAAAGATTTTGACACACTACTTCTGAGTCCATTGAGTGTTTCTCATTCAAAACTTCAAACTGAAGCTCCTAAATCATCTCTTTTCTACTTTCTTGGGCTCTCACTCAATAATTGATGAAACCATCTATATGCTGAAGTCAAATCTTAGAAAAATGGGGATAGTGTGTGTGTATAAGAGAAGATGTCTCCTGCCGCTTTTTAAGTCACACACGTTCTTTTAAAAAATCCATACCATATTAGATACGGCTCCTTCAAAAATGTCTAATGTTCAGGACAGCTGCATAGACATCATTTCCCCCAATGACCCTTATTATCAATGTTAGAATTAACAAGCTTGAATTCTGATGTGCAATCTGGCATGAACAGAGTAAGATTTCCGCCTTCTGGCTGATGGGTGGGTAAAAATGCAGCTTCATGCTCCTTTAGTAAGGATAGAAGAGACTTAAATTGCCAACCCTGCAACAAGGTATGGTGGAAAATAAAAACATATGCCATATTAATTGCCCAAAATTTGCTCACATGCTGGCAGACAGGCAACAAAAAGTATACCTGTTGTCTGATTTCTGTCATTACTGTCTCCCAGATGAATACACCTGCCTAAATGCTGTAGTTATTTCTTCCATTTTGACACAGTACTCAAAAATATTTAAGAACAACAATGACAAAGAATATTAACATGGGATGGGTAATGATATGAGAAGATGAGAATGAAAGGACAGTACTGGCAAATGCTTGTCTTTTAATTATTGTTATCTGTGCGGATGATAGCTTTCAGAAACCCAGTTTGGTGTCATAGCTACCATGCTACATCTCAACCAGAATGCTTGAAATCCTCAGACAACTAAGATGATCAATGAGTGACATTAGGCTATCATTCTTACTGCATCCCACCTCACAGAGTTCTTGCAAGAATAAAAAGCAGATAGATTATAGATGTCACTCTGTATTTTTTGCTGAAAAGGTAGGGTAAGAGTGTATTTATTTATTTGTGATACATCCATTATTGCTGATTTTAGGTGCTATCAGTTGTCTCCCACTTATGGTGCCCCTGCAAACAAATTTTCTCCAAAATGTCCTGTCCTGGCGAGCTCTTGTCAACTCAAGATTGTGACTTGCTTTATGGAATCAGTCAATCTCAAAATTACCCTTTTTCTTCACTGTTCAGGTTCACTCCCATGCAAAGTGATCAACAATATGATAGTGTGGATGATCTTCACCTTCATCTCCAGTGATCTATCCTTACACTTGATTATCTTTTCTAGACCCTTTTCTAGTTCTTTTCTGCCCATCCAAGTCTTAGTGTTCTAATTTCTTGGCTGTAGTCTTTCTTTGAACTGATGACTGAGGATGATTTAATTGATGATTGAGCCAAGACATGCCAAATCTTTCACAGTTTCAATTTCTTCCTTGCTAACATTAAATGTGGTTATACTTCTGTAACCATTTTTATTTTCTTAATGTTCAGCTGCAGTACTTCTTTTGAACTTCCTGCTTTCACTTTCATCAGACATGTTTTAGTTAATTGCTGCTATCTGTCAGTAATGTATCATCTGCACTGTTTAAATTATTGATTAATCTTTTACCGTTTTTTCTCCTTCATCAGATCCTGATCCAGCTTTACTTAAGATACATTCTGCATACAAATCAAACTGTTAGAAAAATAAAATACACCTTTGTCTGACACCTTTGTCTATAGGAAACCATTCTATCTTTACAGTAGCTTCTTGTTCACAATATAGGGCAATAAAGTACAGAGGAACACCCATTTCTTTCAGAACCATCCATAACCTCTCCACTTTGATCCACATAGTCAAAGGGTTTGCAGAAACCGATCTTGTTGTAAAAGTCTTTGCTGCAATCTGGTGCACTCTGATCTTTGTCCTCCTTTTCAGAATCCAGCTTGAATGTCAAGCATTTTGTGTTCCATAAAGGGTGGAATTATTTGTTGAGATCGGCGGGAGAGGCCCTTCTCCGGGAGCCCACCGTGAAAGAAATTAGGAGGGTGGTTACTCGGAGGAGGGCTTTCTCAGTGGTGGCACCTAAGTTATGGAATGCGCTCCCCAGAGAGGTCCGCCTGGCGCCGTCGTTATTTGTTTTTCGGTGCCAGGCGAAGACCTTTTTATTTAAGCAGCATTTTAAATGTTAATATTATTGAATTTTATCTGGCCAGGGTGGCTTATTTTATATTGTATAGTTGTATTTTATTTTAATGTATATATTTTAATTTTTACTTATGATGACCTAACTTATTGTTGTAAGCCGCCCCGAGGCTTTGGCGAATGGGGCGGCATAAAAATGTTTTAATAAATAAATAAATAAACACCTGGAACAACACTTTCATTGCATTAGTGTAATGTTACTATAATTGCCGCACTCTTTAGCACCTTCTTTCCTGGGGATTGGATGTTTACTAAACAAATATGGGACATTGCATGTCTTCCATATTTGCTGGCATAGTGTTAGGATTTGGTCAAATTCCATTTCTGCAGCTTGAAATACTTCTATTGGTATCCTGTGTATTCTGAGTGCTTTATGCCTTTCATGTGCTTTCACAGTAGCACTTTGTTTTCTAAGATTGCAAGCTCTTCTTCTTAGGATTCTTCTACAAAGGTGTCTGTCATCCTTTCATCTCTTCTGCATAGTTCTTCCATGTATTCTCTCCACTTTCTCTTTATTTCCTTGCCTGATAGTATGATGTTCCTTTGTTGGTTTGAATTTTCCCTCCTTCCCCCCCCCTCCTCTTCCTCTTCCTCCTCGTCCTCGCCACCTTCTGTAAGAATTACCTTGTTTTTATTCTTCTGTTATACTCTTCTCTTTTTCTGAACATAATTGCAAGCTGGGAATCTGTGAGCACTTTTTATGCAATCCACTCCCATTCATATTCATATTGAAAGGGGCAAATTCTAATGATGATAATACAATGAAACAAAAGTTTCGTATATTCTCACATTTCTCCTTTGCATTAAAGAGAAGCTACAGGCATTACCTAAAATATGTGTATAATAGCCATGTCCGTTTTCACTTTTACTGCAAAGTAGGAGCAAGGTCCAGCCTTCCCAAACCCTACACAGTAGGATTCTTATCTGAACTGGGAGCTCTGTACCTAATCTAGAGTAACAATAATAAATACACATTTAAAGTAATGCCCTTTTTGTTCAATTCATTCCTTACAAGACTAGGGCTCACTCCTGGTTTAGTTCTGCTACTGCTACATTTACTTTACTTCAGCACATAAAATAGAGCAACCTTTGATGTTCTTTGATGTTCCAGGGTTCAGATCTGTGATCCAGTACTATTAGATTGACTGGGTGAGTAATTTAAACCCTATATGGGGAACTATGCATATGTGATAATAATCCCAACCAATTGTGGAATCACACCATCACACTTCAATATTCATGTTTTAGAAGCAATTTACAAATTGCTGCTACGACCAAAAGCGGCCTCTTCATGGCAAACACTTCCCAGTCTTCTGGTAACATTTGAAAATACTTAACATGTGGATCACTGCTGTGTTATGATTCCCCATTCTATGTTCCTCCATGATGCTGGTGTCCAATGATAGGGATAAATATATTCTCACATCAAACAGTTTACATGGTAACATGTAAACGTGATAATACAACATGATAATCACAATCCACATGCTTAGTAGTTTCAAATGGTATGGCCCGTTCTTTGCACAGTGGCTGTTTATGGACACCTCCCTCACCTCCCTCATGTATTATTTGCATTGAACATACATTGGCATGACCATCTGCAGGAAAGGCACCCGTGTGCATGCAGCTGAGTAGGCTTCCACTAAGTCAGGACAGTGGTGGATCAAGTATCCAACTTGCACCAACTGCAGGCTTCCTTATGGATGACCGTGCTCATATGTGGGGCTGTTGCTGGCTGGGGCTCAGGCAGCTCGCTCCACAGGCAGGTCCTTTTCTGAGGAATCACATGAAAGAAGACTGCCGTGGCAGTGCATTGTGTGCTCTCATCAAATATCCAGCAGTGTGCTTAATTTCTCTTCTTTTCAGTTAAGTAGTGGATACAATAGTAGCATATTAACATTAGCATAGTTTCACCTAAGCTGTTACATTTCTTCTGCTCACACAGGTCACAATTATTTTGGCAAGCATTCATGCAGGCAACTTTTCCTTATTTCTCAACAGCTTGTTCTAAACTCATTATTCTCTCTTTCACACACACACACACCTCCTTGTTTGACTTCAGTGCTTTGGTCTAATCTTCAACATAGTCTGTGGTTCTAAAGACTGTAAGGAGAAACAAGTTGGGGAAATTATCTTTGGCTTGCAGCTTGTTTTACAAAGGTTTAAAGCAAGCCTTTTTTTCACAAAGCTCAATCTAGCCAACTTCTAACTCAGTTCTTTTCATGTAAGTTCACCAAGAGAATACAAATAAAAATGGTTGATAGGATCAATTATAGGCCAGTGGCATACACTTCAGAATGTTAATAGTACCTAGGTATTAATGAGTAAATTTCTCAGGAAAAAGAAGTGCTGTTGAAACACTTGGAAAAGAACACGTCTCAGTTATAAATGCCTGTGTGAGTTCAGTTATGATATCCAGGAATGTAATCTCAACGATATACTTAAAACAAACTATTTCAAAGTAACCAATCCAAAGTAACTATAGGCATATGACAACCTTTTCTTAGGGTGCAATCCAATAGAGATTCCTACAGGATCCTGAACTTGGAAGATTGTGGGCATTCTGTACAGAGTGGCAAGCTCCCTCACTCCCCCATGTCTCCACTTTGCTCCCATCATCCCCTTTCCAAGGTTGATTTTCTTACCTTAAAGAGCATCTTTGTGCACCATCTGCAAGGGGTGGGGGAAGGGAACCCCACTGCTTGTTGCTCGTAAGGAAAGAGCCAACCTCAAAGCTTGGAATTGGAATGATCACTTGTCCTCTCATATGATGTCAAAGAGTCATGGGGTTGTTTCCTCCATAACTCAGGTGCAGCCATCAAGATTTATTACATTATAATCTGATTTTGCAAATGTGTACACAGCTTTACAAGAGCAAAAAGCCCCATATAAAATACAAGCCCAAGTACAGTGTGACTAGTTCTGCACCCACAAGCAAAGTGTGGATTTGTGTTGCTCAAACATTGTATCTTCATTATAAGGCTCTTTTGAATTGCAGGAATTGCAGAAGCAGTTTTATTTATGGCATAGGAATCAGCTTATCAATGTTCCTCACTGTTTAGGAAGGTAGTTTAACCCTCCAGAGTATATTGTTTGAGCAGAAAGGGGAAAGAAAAGTCAGCAAAAAATCTCCTCCCCCTGTGCTGCACTACTTTTTGTGAGAATATACTGGGAACGCCACTCACAGTATCTGTGGATCCAAGACTATACATTTGCTTATTTTTCAGCAAATTGGCTGGCATTCATTTTAATTCCAGGGCATAATACATTCCAGTCCCGTCTTTGCTGATGGTCACTTTCTCTGCAGTAGGATTGCATGCATGTGTACCTGCTAGTACTCATGGGCTTTTAGATCAGAATAAAACTTCTGAGCCACTTGGAATCCATACTTACTTATGGATACTCAGATCTGTGCTCAGAATATATCACACAAATATGATGCATATTTTATTCACATTTTATTACTAAATAAACAAGGACTAGAAGGTACTAGAAGTTGCCCACTCATATTTTCCACCGTATCAGTGTACCTGGTCTCCAATATTTCTTTCTCGATCTCCATCAATTTATACTTAGTACTACTTGGGAAACCTCTTCGTATGCCCTAGCCATTTTTATTTATTTATAACAGGACATCAAACATTTCCGAAGGATCAAGTCTGAAAATACGTTCAGAGGAATTAAAAAAGCCTACTCTCCGATCAGTAATAGAGGGCATCAATCCTTCACTTGTTTGCCTGTATGAAATGGAGGGTTCTTGTCTCTGATGTCACAATTTTGTTTAAAATAGTCTTGATGATGGCAGGGTACACCAGAATGATAAAATCATAAAGATGACAGCCTAATCTTCAAAGATGACCGATCGCAGATAAAAGATTAAGTAACTCAGCATTTGAGATACCAGATTATCTGTCTTCTGGCATCGTGTCTGTATATGCCTCCTGCTGAGTTTTGCAGAGATACTGCTGACATGTAAAGATGCTACTTCTTACACTCCAAAATTGCTGCAGAGAATTCTGTTTCCTCAAGCAATCAGGTTGAAAGAAACAGCTCATCCATGGAACTTTTAGTTAATCAAATATATGCCTTTCAAACAGGCAAAGTACTTAGGCATGTAATAGATAAATATATGTTAGTGTGGTTATTAAAAACACCTAAGAGTGCAGTCTTATGGCCACCAGAAAGAGTCTACGCAGTCATAGGAATTCAGAGCCTGGGCAATGACCTCAGAAATGTGCTTTGGGGTTGGTAAAGCGATTTTGAATTTATAGCACTCTCCTTCTGGTCCTGTAGCTGGCACAGAAAGAACAGTCCTCAGAACTGGCATTAAGGTTCATTCCAGGGGCTGGAGCCAGGAGAACTGAGGCTCAGCCTATCCTGGCAGTATTTCAGTCTATCCTTATCAGAACAGGAACAAAATATGTGGCTGACTCTTTTAAAGGGTGGGAGAAGCACAGAGGCAAAGCTTCCCTCTGTGCTTCTCCCATCCTCAATAAGATCCCCATAAACCCCCAAGTTTGGATTACTCTGTGGAACAGTAAAATTTGCAACATAATTAGCACTCACAGGTGTGCTGGCAACAGGTTAATAATTCTTACATAATTTTTATTACCAATTTTATGTACCCCAAGAAATAAGAAAAAGCATACTTACAAGAATTATTAGACATGCTGGCCCTATAAAACTCCATATAAAGTTATTTTTTGTGCTGAGCCAACATCTGAAAAATAAATGGCATATTATGATGACAATTATATTACATTTGTACCTAACCATTTTTCTTTTGCAAGGAATTCAAGGAAATGAACAAGATTCTCCTCTTATCCATTTTATCCTTATAGGAACAGCCCTATGAGATAGCTTAGGTTGTGACTGGCCCAATGAGCTTTATAGATGAGTGGACCTAAAAACCCAGATTTGCTTAATTCCAGTCCAACACTTTAATCACTACTCCACAGTGGCTAATGGCCTTGAAGTAGGGTTACTGATTAAACCCCTGGCCCCGAGAATGAAGTGAGTCTATTACCCTATTTGCTATAAATTTCATGTTCTGCAGTATTCTACAGTCTGGGACATTTGTTTTTGAGTAAGGCTTCAAGCTTCGTTTTCTGCAATCTTGGACAATGTGATAAAGAAATTCAGTTGTGGGTATGTGTGTCTGTAATCATGGACACACGGACAAACTGGCGCCCCCAGATATTTTGGTCCATAGTCCTCATAAGCCTCCTCCAATGCTAAGTAATTATGGGACTTGGAGTCTAAAACATCTAGAGAACATTGGATTGCTTCCCCTGGTGTAGTTCTACCTTCAAGCTGTATCTAATAAGGAGACATTGAAGGGAATATAATGAAGACAAAACAAGATCTCAGTATATCAGAATGCAGGTAATTCTTTTTCTTATAAAACTAATATGGGTTGAATGTCAATTTGGCATTAATAAACTACTTAGGAAGGGGATAGTTTGCCACATTTCAGAAAGTTCTAATGGTGCATTATAGGTGTTTTCCATCTTGCTTATGTTCAGACCCAGTAATAAGAGAGTTGTTAAGGCTGAACAAGAGCAAAAAGTACTACAGTTATCAAAAAAGGAAAGAGTAAAACAATACTGGATTGTATGTGCACTATTTGTATGGTTGTTTATTTATTGTATCAAAGCCGTCCTGAGGCTCATGCGAATGGGATGGCATACAAAAATTCTAAATAAATAATACATTAATGTCTTTGTAGTACAGGAGCTAAAAGTCACCTTTTGTTGTCAATATTACAATGTTAGAAAGACATTTTGCAGTAGATTGATTAAAACCAGGACAGAGGGAAAGAGAGAGAGAGAGAGAAGTGAAGGTGAGGGAGAACTGATGTCCATACATGCAGAAATGGAATAGAGCAGACAAATCAGGCAGGTTGACAAAAAGGAAAGGGAGTATAAAGGGAAAACAGGGGCAAGCCATGCCTGTTCATGAGAAAAGTCATGAAATGAAGAAAAGAATCTTTGTAGATGCTGCAGCTAAATTCACATGTTTGGGTTCCCTCAACAATAAACAAATTAATATAAAATATCTGCATTAGGATGGAAACTTTCTAAGAAAGGTTATGAGGGATAATTTACACTGCTATCACAGTTTCTTCCTTCTGAAGGTATTGGGGTTGTCTCCTTATTAGATTCAGTTTCCATGTGCCCTAGTGGATGGGGATCTTGCATGCATAAAGGGTTCTGTTGTGGCTAATTTTCTTCATCTAGTATGTCAGAACTATCCATAACTAAAGCCAACATGTAAACAGTGACCTACACATCTGTTGTTCCATAGTATTTGTATCCCAGTGCAGCAGAAATGACAACTACCACTGCTGGGCTCACATAGCCAAAGATATAGAAATTCTTGTGTAGGAATCCCTTATTGTAGATTACACCAACGACAATGACGTACAGATGAATGCCTTCAATACACATCCATGCAAAGGCAGCTAAGAGGAAGTAATGGAGTAATCCAGCAGTGATTGAACAGAATAGCTAGAAGGGCAAACAGAGAAAAGTCTAAGTGAATAACATAAAAGGCTTCATATATTCCAATGCAGGTGAAAACCCCTGTTCCACTGAAAATTTGTCTCAATAGAAAAACACCCAGGCCCTGTTATTACTTTTCTGTAAGTACATGGAAAACATATAGCCCATTTCATTTGAAAACCCAATTCACATACACTTTCCTTTTGCCCATACACATATAATCATGAAATATACAAACTGACATGACAAATGTATAAATTGCATTTGACTAATCTGTTCGTTACTACCAAATGGATGCAACCCTATATGCATGCACCCACATGCAGGATTATAAATTAGCAGCCTTTTTTTTTTACACTAGAAGAACAGCTACCAGCTACCAGTGAAATAAATGAACCTATCTTCTCTTGAAACTCTGAAACATTCTAAACAATTAAGAATCTGCTTTCATTTTGCTTTATTAATGTCCCATTCTCAAAATAGACCATTGGCAGAATGACTGTCCTTCTCTTTAATGAAACTGACGGCTTACATTTTTCTGCACAGGATTGCCTGGGATTCTTAGAGAGGATTTTATATACACAGCTAGCCATGTCTATAAACTGAAATGTCAACATTCATATTAAGACTGGGTAATGGTATGTGCACCTTTGAAAGTGGCACTTCAGAGCACATGGTTGCATTCACATTCAAAATGAAGAAATGATAAGGAAAGGCTACACACCTTATTACTGTTCATGTTAATTCCAACAAGAAAAATAAGCTCTGCCAGGAAAAGACTGCAACAGAGATTTTTATGAATTGTTGTTCTTGTGCTTTGAATTTCACTGAAGAACCAGAAAGTGAAAATACATATGGAGAGGCAAATCAATGAGATAATTATTCCAAGCTCAGTGATTCTTGTAAGAATAGAATCCTTGACTTTCTGGGAATAGAAAATATAAGTTATTGGAGAGAGTGGCTCAGCAATTGCACCAAATATATATATTTTGGTTCTTCCTTTCCCAGCACATATTTATTTTTTCCTCTATTTTTGTATAGAATGTGCATGCAATGTATTGGTACAGGTGTATAAATAATGTCAAGTAAGACATCATTTTGTTTTCCCACCACCACCTATCTAATGCTCTGAAAATCAGAACTTGATCCTTATTCCACATGACTACTCTTGCATGTAAGTTTAAGTTCTCATTGCATGGGATATGTATGATCTGAGCCGAATAGCTTTCTTAGAGTCTGGGAGGCAGGAAAGGGGTTTATTGAGCTCCTTTCTTATTGCTTAAATGTCAGGAACTGGGCAGCTTCTGGACTCCTCCTGCTGGCCAAGTATCAGAATAACAGCCCTGGTAGTTGTAGGATTTGTCCCACACTCTGCAGCTGACAAGGCTCTCATGAGCATCACCTGCAAGTCCTGGGGAAGAGCTATTTAAGAGCTGCCTCAGCAACAGTGGTCTCCAGTGTACTGAAGTTCTTGTTGTGTTTGGTCCCTGGGCCTGGCTCCTACAGCTTCCCCCTATTTTTCTGCTGCAAAGTACCCATTTCTTCATGTTGTCTTCCTGGCTCTTGTCTTCTGAGTGTTTGGTTACTCCCTGGTTTCCTGGGCTGTGCTACAATGAAGTCTTGTTTTGACTTTGCTTTGTTTGATTCTGCAGTTTGGACTTGTAACTTAGGCTAGTAATTGGATTTTTGCTTTGACCACCTTGACTTGTTTCCTGGTACATTATCTGTTACTCATTTGTTCACACCCTGGCCCCTTACTCTCAATCAGAAATGAACGACCTTGTGCTTGCTGAATGTTTTGGATGACCGTTCCCATAATCCTTGACCACTGGTTGTGCTAACTATGGTTTATAGGGAATGCCATCCAAACAACTGTGGTGCGGGGGAGGGGATTGAATTTCCTAAATGGTGATCAATGCCATCAAGTGAAAGCACAAGCATTTCTTGAACTGAAGGTGCAGAATGAGACCATCGGTGCATACATTTATGAGGACACATCATTTGTATACATTATTTTTAAGCATAAATCCAGATCAGTTTGTAAAATGTCATCGCATATATATATAAATGAAACTTCCCATGTTGTAGGAAGCCCAGTTTCTGTATCAGGATGCTCGCCCAGAACAGAGGCATAACTTCCCCTACAGAAGAAAAGCTTAGATTGTACAACCTCTTTCCTTTGTGAATGCCCAGAATATGGTCATGAAAACAATGGACAAAACCATTAAAAATGTTTAGAAAAACAGTTTCTTCCTGAAAACACTATGTTTTTGTCAAACTGCAAAGGACTAATGCAAATATTTGATGATAAATGATGAGCAGGGAATGATTCCCTGTGCATGACTGCTCCCCTGGGCTACCTATGCTAGTTCTAGGCTAATATCCATTCTTTTGGGACATTTTCTGTTGTGAGACCAAGCATTGTCATTAAGCAGAAGTAAAGTGAAAACCAAACAGGATTTTAGAAGCAGTGCCTAGTGAGGTTTATCATTTTACTTACTCTAGGATAAACACGTGAAGTTCCAATTCTAGTTGCGACCATCATACTCCACAAGAATAGAACTGAACCATCGCACTCCACTATTTTTTCTTGAAAACTTATCCTCCCTTCATGTGGAGAGTGCTTAATTAAAAAAAAAGTTTCTGTCGGCATCAAAGGAAGCTTTTTTGGATGCCTTGTTTTTTGTTTCACCTCTATGTAGCCATGGGAGGGTGGAATAGGAGTAAATAAGGAGCCACATGATAGGCTAAAATGGGTGGGATTCAGAAAAGAGGTGAAATTTCTGAATTTAATTGAGCAGCATACTCTCTCCCCCTCCTCCAGCCCAGTGGTGACTATAGCCAAGGTCAAGTGCAGTGGTGGAAACGTTGTGTTAGAAAGTCACACTCTAAGTTCACTGGATCTTGCCCATTACGTGGCTCATGATCATGGCCAGACTCAGAGGAAGAAGGCCTTGTTGCCCCAGGCAGAATCATAACCTAACCCGGACAGAATTCGGTCTGAACAGAGGTTGTTGGAGTGAATGTAGGCCAACCACATGCAGACAAATGCTTATGTATTATGCCCTTCAAGATGCCTTTGTTCTTTCTCACACACTTCTGGCCACATTTATTTCCTGTGCTAGACAGGTAGGAACATCCAAAGATGTATTGAGTCTAGCATGGATAGGAATATACTGCTCTTGGCCATACTGACTTTGTGGGTCGCAAGTTTTCTGGCATCTTCAGAGTTTGATCATTGTGCAATAATTTCAGTGTGTTTCTGAAGCAGTCTGCAGTAAGGAACAGGGCTTACTCGAGATAATTCACTGCCTCAGGCTAATAGCTACCCCCATTTGATGGAAAAAGCCAAATGGACTCACAGTGAAATCCATCGTCAACCCAGTAAATTGGAGTGCTGTCTCTTTTAACACCTTGCTGGAGCCTCATAACCTTTGTTGCCTGAGGTGACTACCTTCCTTTGCTTTATAATAGGGGATATATCTATCAGACTTGGATGGTATTAGCTAATTAGAACATAATTGTGTAAGTGGGGGTGTTTACAAAAGTTTTTCTTGGCTTTGTCTTAAAATTCCCACAGTTGTAACTAATATGGCCTAAGAAACTCCCTTGATCTAAATTATGTGAAGATAAATTTCCAATGGAGTTTGCTAGGGAGAGGAGTATGTGGTGAGTTTCAAATGGTTGTTTTTAAAATGATGAAATATACTTTGGAGACCAAGGCCAAGATGATCCAAACTTCTGTTTTCCCGATCACAATATATGGGTGTGAAATCTGAACAGTGAAGAAAGCTGACAGAAAGAAAATTGACACATTTGAAACATGGTGCTGCAAGAGAGCTCTATGAATACCTGGAGTGACAGAAAGACAGGCAAGTAGGTTTAAAATGAAATCAAACGAGAGGTTTCCCTAGGAACAAAAATGACAAAACGGAGGCTATCCTACTTTGAGCACATCTTGAGTAGGTAAAACTCTATGGAGAAGAGATTCATGTTAGGAAAACTTGAAGGCACAAATTAAATAATTAAACTATCACATGAAATGAGTAAACATCATATTGAAAAGCACTTACAACATGAGAGTCACTTGAGGACATCAAAACAGCAAAATGAGTAAGATGGTAACATCTGCATGAAGTGTGAGTGCTATTGGAATGTGTCCGCTCACATCCTTCTGTAGACCAGTTTCCTTCCATCGTGTCTTCTGAGTAGTTCCAAAATGCACACTTAGTATGTTTTCCTTCCAAAATCTTGAAAGAAGCAAAATGTTTCATTGATGTCAAATGGCACAAAATCACTCAAAAGGGTTTTTTTTTTAACATCATCTGAGGTAATTTATTTCAGGTTCATAATACACAAACTCAAAATGTTAATAGCTTTCAATTCAGATAAGAGGAACAGCACCTTGATTAAAACAAAGTAAAGCAAACAGAATGATGAAACAAGAGAGGCAAAAGAAGGCACACTTGATTTCCTTTACTTTTCTAATAGTATTTGTTTGTGTATTTCTCAGTAAGCCACAGTGGTATAGGGTTTAGAGTGTTGCACTGGGACTTGAATGATCTGAGATCTTGTCCTCACTCAGCCATGACAGTCACTGAATGACTTTGAGCTGTTTGACAACAAACCTTACCTACCTCATAGGTTTGTTGTAAGGAAAAACAGAAATGAGGAAGGATAGGTTAAGTGCCTCGAGTGCCTTGCAGACAAAGGCAGGATATAAATATAACTAATGACATAATAGATACTTTTCAAATCTATTTTCTGTCTTTTACACACAGATAGTCAATGATATATTTTGAAAGTCTTTGCAATTAATTTGTTTCTTTGCTTATTTCCTTTTGGAGTGGCCTTGTTTCTATCAGTCTTTGCTAATTCCTCTTTCTCTGTAATTGCCTACCACAGTCTGATATTGGACTTAAATTGTTATCGGTCTCCTGCAATGGTCAGGGATTCTGGCAGCAGTGGTCCAAAACACCAGGGCGGCACCAGGTTTCATAAATTTTTCTGGAGAGTATACTTGCATTCAGCTGTCAGCTTTTCTGCAGAGAGTTTCTCTAGTCTTGCCTTGCCTTTCCTGTTCTATTTCCCCATTTCCTCCTGAAAGCACTCTTCCATATTTAGTCCAGAGTTCACACCAAATATACAACTTATTTATTATATTTCTATATGGAACTTTAGGTCAAGGTACCAACTAAACCACACCCTTGGCTGGTGGCCTAGGGTGAGGGAGAGCTGCCTAGCCAAGAACAGTTAATGGTATTCAAGTATCAGTCTCCTGCATCCATGTCTGCCATTTGTATTACATTCAGCTACGGTCTGTGATATATACATGATACTATATGGCACAGGAAGAGAGATGCGGCACCGTTTCCAGTCTTCTCCAAAATTACTGTTGCTACTACTATTTTGGCCTATTCAGGTAGCATAATAAACAAAATGGATGCACACTCTGTAAATTATGAACAGTATGATGTAAGACTTAGGTTTCATTAACAAATTATTGACGGATGCATAGTACAACCGTGCAGTTATTATTCTTGTCAATTCCTATCAACACTTTGCAGCAGTAGCACACTGTTTTTTGTGCTTGCTGTGCTGAACTTAGGGTTGTAATTTTATTTCTAATTCTATTATACCCATATCAGTAACCACATGATACGAGTGAACCACCAAATGAACATTCAGTTGCTACACCTTACAAGATAATTACAGACTTATTTTTAATCAAGGGATGATTAAAAGAAAGCTTACCTGTGTATGTTTTAAAGTAAATGTTATTTTCTCAGCTGAGGAGAACTTGTGTGGAATGGAACTGATTGTGGCAGCTATAACTGATGAACTTACTGTCTCTGCTTGCTCTACGTTTTCTTTCAGTGAGAAGTTATGTGATGATGAAAGCAGAGAACCAATATTGTTGTAGCGCAGAAACACAACTGCAACAGTGCCTACAAAAAAACCATGCTTAGTGGGTTGTGGGTGGTTATGCCGAAAACAAAACACAAAAAATGAAGGGAAAAAAGCCCTTCAGGAAAGCAATCAACACTATTACTGCTCTTGCATAAAATATACAAAATATTTGCCGAACACCAATTTAAAAATAGTTTAGAGACAGTGAGGCATATTGAAAGTGCACATTCGTCATGGAAAATTAAGCAGATGACGGTATATCTTTCAGGGGATCTGAGTTGTAAGAATATAACTTAGGCAAGAAGGGACAAGCTTCAGATCCCATATATTTTTTCACCTATACCTATCAGCAATTTACCATTTTTATACACTGAGTAATGCTCTAAATGAGAGTGTATTTACTCATGCACAATGTCTTTGCTTCAAGCCCATAATGACAAATGAATAACTATAGTTACTTTTAAAAACATACATAATAACAAAAATGCTCTAATAATACGGAGCATTTATTCAATTTATTTTATTATATTTGTGATTTAACTTTGCGTATTTCCAAGAGTAGACATTTGAGTGTTCCCAGGGATTTAGACTCTGAACTGAAATCTTTGCGTCTCTTTTGGAACTAAAGTCTGAAATGCATTTATTTAGGGTGTTCTGCAGAGATAGGAAGGGGCACTAATCAAACATTGACTAAGAAGTGTAGGAAAAAACAATAAATAATATGCTTGTTTCAGAGTAAGCACAAAATAGAGATGTGTTAGTAACACTAAACTATGGCTCAGCAACTCAAATGTGAGACTTGGGCTGCCAAGCTCCCACTGTCCTTTCCTCCTCTGGCTTGGCTACAAGGAGATCAGAGGTTTTTGCTTCTGTTGTCAACCAGCCATTGATGATCATTATGTTCCAATCCGAAACTCTGGCTAATATTACACTTTTGGGGGAACAAGCCAATGTCATAAAAGGGCTTTGAAGTGGCCTTGTTTGAAAAAGGCTTAATACAGTTTGTGCAGGTTTAGACGTAATTATAAACCATGGTGAGAGAAAAATGGAAGTGAACATTTCTGATTCCTCCTCACAATGATATTGGAAGAGGAGACCTCCACCCCCAGTGCACACACACAATAACAAACCAGGGATGATAATCCATGGCCTTCCAAGTATTTTGGCTTACAACTTCAGTTGCCCTAAGTCAGAATTGCCAACAGCTTAGTGAGTAGGCTAGACTCTAAAGCTTGGGAACCATAGTTAATCCACAATGACTAATGTGTCTTTGAAGATGTATTTATCGTATTTTATGTTTTGAGGTGTACATCTCAGAACACAAGCACACCCACACACCAACATTAGTTAGATAGTCTTAAAACATAAAGAATAAACCAGTGCCAGTTATGCAATCATCAGTCAGATTCATACTCACTTCATAAGGCAATCATTGCTACTATTCTGTGATTGCTAACACACTGCTCCCAGGGAATTGCACCTTCTGCCCATTTAATTCTGGTGGACCTCAAGAGCACATACCTTGTTGGTGAAACATGCAAAAGCTTATATTGCCTGATAAGCATAACACTCATCCTAACAATCTGAATGCAAGTTGCAGAAGTCAATTGGAAGTAGTGTGGGAGCAACCTCTGGAAGGCAGAAAGCATTTTGCTTGGGGTAATCCATGTTGTAAAAAGGAATTCTAGTTTTGTTTTGGGGTATTCATTTTATGTTGTTATTGGACAAGTAAATAATATGAGCAAAGTTTTATTACAAGCAGTGCTATAATGACACATTCATGAGAGTGAGGCACTCACCTCAAAGCCACATCAAAACTGCCCCCCAAGCCACACCTATTTTCAGGATTATGCAACTTATTATTGTACAATAAGAATGAGCTTTGTCATTTTCTTTGAATTTCTGTTGAGTAATGAATGCAAGATGAAAGTATCTCTTTTTTGAGGTGAAACAATGACAGCTTCTAGAAGTTCTTATGATTGTTTTTTTTAATTACATTCATACCCCTATTTCCAGCAAAAAAGCTCCTAGAGTAGCTTATGTGGAATTAATAAGGCAGTTCCTGCCCAGAGGCTTACTATCTAAAAATATAACATACAAGGGGGAAATGGTCGGGGGTGGGGGGGGGGGGAACAGGGAAAAAGAAAACTCAGGCACTAATTGCCCACACTTGTAGAAACGTGTATATTCTCCCAAGAACAGCAGGCTGAATGGACAATCACTGTTTGGTTTCTTTTAATTTTCTGTGACCTCTGCAACCACTGACATTGTGTGTGCAGACATGTGGGAGAGCAGAGTCCATAGTTTAGGGGTTCCAGTTTCTCCAAATTCCAATAATCTTTTATTGTGCTCTTTTTGGATCCATACTGAATCATGTGTCAAGTAGTCTAACTGAGGTAAGAGGAACGTAAGGCTACCAGAAGCCATGGCTAATTTTCCCCATTGGTTCCAGGGAATATTCCAGTTATGATAGTTTCATCTCACTTTAGTCATTATTTTTCCCAAATAATTCTGGGGCTAAGCATTGCTAGAAAACACCTGTTTGCTTCACAGAGGTATAGTTCCCAGAATGGTTCATCAGTCAGTCTGGGAACTGTACCTTTCTGTGTGGATGTCCACTAATGTCACCCAGTACCCTTGGCAAACTACAGTCCCCAAGATGCTTTGGGGAAGTGATGGCTGTTCAGAATGGAATAAAAGTGTTCTAAATGTGTGGTGTGAATGCAGGGGGGCGGGCAGCAAAGGCAAGCTGAGGAGCAGAGGCTGGCCATGTGGGAAAGTTTCACAGCAGACACAAGTGCATGCCTGGCAGGCCTCTTCAGACAGGTGGCTTTCTTCTCAGGAAAACCACCTCTGTTTGTAACCTAGTAGATTCAGGACTCCAACACATGGCAACTAGTAGCCATGAACCAGCAAAACTCATGGGAGCCAGTGGAGTAGGGACAGTGACACTGGCCTTGGGGATCCAGCAACACCTTTGAGGGCCCCCCAGAATAAGTGGGGGCACTCTGACCCCCCCCCCGGGCCCTCTCCAGTACACCCTTGATTGCAAGTGGAAATAAACCTTGAAAAGAGTACCGAAGCATTACTTTCTATGTTAGAAAGTCTTTTCTAAAATAGATTGGCATTTGTGTCTTTGCTGGCGTTCCCTTTGCTGGCGTTCCAACCATTGTTGATGAATTTACTGTCCTGGCTTTTGTGTAGAAAAAGGCTTCCAGACAGGGCTGTTGGACTTGGTTCTATGTCTTATTAACACTAGCGTCCTAACCTTTAGAAATAGATACTTCCTTTTTCTTTGCAAAGACCTTTATCATATCTCCACCCATCTTCACATGTTGAATGAGGTCCATGCGTTGCATATCAAAGGCATACACTTTAAGAGCTGCAAAAGAAAAGGGAAAAAGGTGGGGGAGGGTTTCCCACTGGAAACAACACTTACATCCCAGATTAGCAGTTCTGCAGCAAAGGTGACATTGACCTGCACAGCTATTGCTGATTTCAAAAGCGTTTCAGTGGGGAAGACTCCCTCCTGGCACACATTAATGTGATCCATGTATGCTCTAAATCCTAGGACTTTGTTATTCATAGTAGGCATACATCTTGTAGTTCCCTTTTGTACCTGTTCATTCTTTCCTTGGCAAAATGCAGCCTCTAATTTGTTTTGCATTAAATGAGGCTCCATATAGAATAATGGAAGCTACTTTCCAAAGAGCTTCCACTTTATTAAAAATACATTTCTGAGAGAGAATACCAATTGCAACCTTTAAAAACACGAGAGGATACTATTTATTTTACAATACATTTGTGGGTGAAGTGAATACAGACAAAAGGCATGGAATACTGTAGCACTGCCCTATAATGATATTATAAAAGCAAAGCAATAAACCAACCCAAGAACTTCACATCCACCCAGGACAAAAGCCACATTGGACAGCACTGACTTCTTAAGTTTCTTCTTTGTAGTACAGTCTTTTAATTATGCATAACAAATTGAAATGTCAATCTGGCATTTTGTTAAATAATTTGACTAATGAGCTGGAATTATTTAGCTATACTGTATTTTGCTTAATAAATGGAACACAAAAAATGATATCTGTGGATCAGTGCTTAGCACGTTTTTCAAAATGTAGGATGTAATTCCTGCTGTTCTGGAATATCTGGTTTATGCAGTTATAAAAACAAATAAGTGATATATTTTTGCACAGCATCAGGTGATGTTTGATTAAAGACATTGCTACAACTTGAATGGTCTAGGATTTAGATAGATTGCTACTCTCTGTGGCACTGAACATTTTGCTTTAACTTCATCTCAGATTCCTCTCTGTAGAATATGTTGGTACTGGCCTATCTCACTGGGTTCATATGATGACATATAAGATGAAGTTGTTGGAGTGTAGTTCCCATCAACCCTAGTTGATGAAAGTGGCATCCCTGTCTTAGAAGGTAATGTAGGCAATGTAGTGCAGAGACCCAGCATGTCTCCAAGCACAGCAAAAGCTTGTCAGATGACATGTGCAGCTGCCTTAACTCCTTGGCACAGTGTGCGCACAAATGGCTCCTACCATGCATCAGGAATGCCACTATGTCTCCTGTTTGGGAATAGACTCCACACATGGGATGTAGCTTCCAGAACTGCATGAAAAAAGGTTGAATTTGATAGAGAAATATGGAGAAAATTGAGCTTTGCAAATTCATTTACAAGATTTCCTCTTGAACTAATGGGGATTGGAACTCGGTTAACTACAGTATTTCATATGTTCAAATACTATATCTCAGTTACTGGCATTTTAAACAGTGAAGACTGTGCATATATAAAACATGTTGTATTCAGTGAATTATATCTAATGCTTATCTAAATTAAGAAGACTCTGGCCAGGGCACTCTGCACCCAGGAGTGGAACTGGTGAGGAGGCTTGGGGACTCATAGGAAAAAGGGCTACTGCATGGTACTTTAAGATCTCCTACTTCTGCAACCAGCTATGCCCCTACCTGGACAGGGGTAGCCTGATTTCAATAATCTGTGCTCTGGTGATCTCTAAATTAGATTACTGCAACACACTCTACGTGGTGCCCTTGAAGATGGTTGAGAAGCTGCAGCTGGTACAGAATGCAGCAGCCAGATTGATAACTGAGACTTGAAGGTCTCAACACATAAGATCAGTTCTGGTTTGCCTGCATTGGCTGCCTGTAGGCTTCGAGTCCCACTCCAAGGAGTTGGGCTTAACCTATAAAGCTTTACATGGCTTGGGACTGCAATAGCTGTAGTCCCAACCTACTGTCCCAATAGGTGTAAACAGCCCAGATAACTTTGGTTATGGGCAGTATAGAAATAATAATAATAATAATAATAATAATAATAATAATAATAATAATAATAATGTAATAGTAATAATGCCCTTTTTAGTTTATGGTCTACTCTCAGTAGGACTCACATTGGATACAACTCTATGGGCAGAATCCAACATGGTGCTTACCCACTTCGTTGCTAATTCTCTTCTACCCTGACAAGGAGTGGGTTCTTTTGATTCCATTGCAGAAGCAGGACCCATCATTCACACAAGGGAGATTTAGTGCTTTCTAGTGGAAACCCTAAAGCCCTGTTTTTGGACAGAGAAACATTGGTGGAGCCCTTCTATGTGCACTCTGCTGACTTGTCTCCTTCCAGAAATGAGAGTTTCCCTTCATTTCAGGTTACCTCAGAAGAACTAAATTGAGACTGCACAACCTGTGTGCATTGCTTTTGCATCAAAATCACTGGGGCTTAAGAAAATCAGCATGACACAGAGAAATAAGTGTACTGTTGGCTTCTGCCCTGTCTGAGAAATCACATGCATGCATGGGCATGCTTTGAGCACAGTCTGGGTCCACTTCAGGGTGCTTGTGTTAACATATAAAGCCCTAAACTTCCTTAGAGTGTCTGAAGGAACATCTCCATCCATATGTGGCTACCCATGCTTTAAGAACTTTTTTGGAGGTACATCTCCAGAAGAAGGCAGCTATTCAGTGAGGAACCTTTTCGGCAGTGGTGCCTGTTTTATGGAACTTGCTCCCCAGAGAAGTACACTTGGCACAGAAGCTGTACATGTTCTGGTGTCAGGCAAAAACATTTCTATTTGCTCAGCATGTTAATGGTTAGATGACATGTCATTAACTTCTGTAGCCTAGTCTTTACTTCTTAGTTTAGTTTATATTTGTTTTTACCGGGATTCTCTATTTAATAACTTGTTTAATTATGTTGCAAATTGTTTTGCTTGCTTTATCTTTTGTTTAATTGGAATGTATTATTGATTGTTACTTTGTTTTAATTTATTGTATTATGTTTGGGATTTTGTTGATTGTAAACTGTTAAGAGAGCCAACATAACTGAGTGAATGGTATATACATTTGTTAAAAATAAGTAAGCACATCTGAAAGTGATACAGCCTGTGAAGAAACCCTTTGAAAGTGTAGGGATCTCACACTCACAAAACTCCAGTAAACAGCCCCATTTACAAGCGCTATTGCAGGACTGGGCTAGGGTCACCAAGAGCTTATGATAAACAGCTCATGATTGCATACAATGTTTATTTATTTATTTAGAAAATTTCTATGCCGCCCCATGTTGTTAATGTTGCTTCACAATGGTATAAGGGATGCAAATTTGTTTTCTCCATTGGTGACCCATAGTAAACCTCAGGCCCATTCGTGTATGTCCAGTCAAATGCAGAGGTGATTGATAATTTGGACAGAGTCAAAAATGGGTGTCTGGCCACTGGTAAGTCCAGACAATTCCTTTTCAACGCATGCATGAAAATATAAGTAAACCATATTCAAAGACAAGACATCATCTATATTATTTTTTTACCACCCTGGGATATCATCTGCATCTATCAGATTTTATGAAGTTGAAAGCAAAAGCAAAAACAAAAACTAGCACTTCTAATGTCAACATTGTGTTCTGGAAGTAAACAAGAGCATCAATTAGTCTGCAATATAATTTGTTTTATTCTGCATACCCAAATCACTAGCATTGATCTCTACTTCTGTCAACTCTTGGAAGTTCTGCGATATACGAGAGACTGTTTGTTCTGCAGTGTCTATCAGTTTAGTGAGACTTCTTCGTCTGTTATCTGACGGGATAGCTTCCCACACTGCAGTTCTGCCTTTCTGAACAAAATTGTTCACAGTATTAACAAGTTCCTGTTAGATTAAAAAGAATTCTGTAAGAGAAATATACTGCAATTTATAAATGGCAAAAAAATTAATACCAAGGCTTGAGTCACTTACATAAAGAGTTTGATTAGAGAGCATTTCATTGTCAAGAACCATATTATTTATGGTGCTTAGCAAGGGACAGGATTCATATAATGCTTCTACGTAGGAAATCACATTGACTGGTGAAATTTCTCCTACTGTGTTCATATTGATTTCTTGTAATATAGCCAGGGGATCTTTTATTTTTCTAATCTGAAAGAAAGTTTAAATCATTATGCATGGCATTTGTAATATTCAAACTCAAGTGAAGATTTATAAATATGAGTCAACAAGATTCTGCTGTAATTTTCCATGAAGGAGTACAGGTAAACCTAGTAGAGTGAATAAATCTTGGATGTGGAGTGAGAAGGCCTGTATTCAAGTCTCAGCTAAGGATTACTGGTAATTTTGGGTAAGTCACTGGCTGGGTTCCAATAACACAATAACCTACACTTGAGGGTTGTTAATGGGTTGTTGTTGAACTGTGGGTGTTTTTTTGAAATTGTGCTAATTTGTTATCTGAACCCAGATAACAGATTTTCTTTTAAAGCTCCATGGTGAGCAATCCACTGTTCAGAACCCGAAAAAAAACCAGGGGTTCGCTTCATTGATTGTTGGGTTGCAAGTGGAGATGCTCATTTCTGGAAGGAAACAGGTCAGTGCAGTTCTTTCACGTGGCGTCTGCCATCAGCCTCTTTCTATAATCTGATGTTTCTACTAGTTTTGGATTGTCCCAAAAGTGCTCAGTTGCTGGTTTTGGCATAGGAACAGAAACATAGATCAAAAAATAATTGTACCAGTGAAGCCCACAAATGCACTGGAAGCTTCTTAAACTTTTTTTTGCAGTAAGGGAATGATTAGAAAGAAGCAGTTATAATACAGTTCAAAGATGTTCTATAGCTTTCCAAAAGGATAGGTCCCAGTTTCATATTCAGAAAACCAACAGTTTTTATAGGATGCAACAGTGTAGAGTCTCAGAGTCTTTGACTACAGTAACCCTGGCAACCATCTTAACCATCCCTCTGAGTTTCTTCTTTGCATGCTGCATGCGGATGCAAAAGTGCCCCCAACTTCTCCAAATATTAGCTCTCTACTTCATCACAGAACTATGAAGCAGGTGCCTATTAAATGTTTTCAAGGCCTGTTGGCCACTTCAAATCCAAGTCATTCCATTCTGGTCAATGACTCTGAAATATTGTAATAAATGTCTTTAATAGGATTGCAGATGACCTACAGCATATAAGGCAGAATGGCATGTGATGCCACTGCAGCAGTAGAGTAGGCGCAGAATCATTATAAATAACATTTCAGGAGAGGGGGGAATGAAACTCATTCATGATTAATCTATACACAGTTTACTTACCTTAGCTAAAGTTCTGTTAATATTTTCAGCAATACATTCATTATTCAGTTCACATTTTGCTGTTGGAATTTCTGTTGAAATTTAAAAGGAATCTGATTAGGATACACTAACATTGTCATTGCACACAGCTAATAACCATTTAGTGCAGCTTTCTCTAAGCTGGCTACTTCTAGGGTTGACCTACCGCAGCCAGCCATGTTGCCTTAGTAGCTGATCCCCAACTTATTAGATGGGTCCACCTTACCCCATTTTCAATTTCAGGAATATCTCCCTACTCCTTTGTAAAACCCTGCATTTTGTTTCTTTTCAATTTAGATTGGATATACATGTGGTGCTCTGAATGTCTGAACACATACCTAGTTTCATGTCTAGTTCTGAATGGTAGACTAAAAATAAGTTGGCCGAAGAGGACAAGGGCCCAAGGGACATGTATGAAACAGAAAGTGCATTCCAGGCCTGCTTTAGAAAATGTTACCCATTGCTGGTAGTGGCAGAAGAAGTGCGGGGAGGGATCTGTGCACCATTGCCTTCAGGAATGGTGAGGGACACTGTCCCATTTCCAGAGCTGCAGAAAGATTCAGTTGCCAGTTCACTCAGCTTTTCAATTGCCAGTTCAGTCAGTTATGGAATGGGAAGGAGCACCTCCTTGCTGGTTGCCTCATGCAGCAGAATAATTTGGGCCAGCTCTGGTGAGCATGAATGTCCCATCTGCTGGGAATTATGCTCCACAGATGAATGGATTTGAACACTGATGACATGAAACAGATTTCTTGGGAACACTGGCCACTGTCCTCATTTCTCAATTTCCCACCAGCAGGCACGCGGTTTAGTTTTGTTTTTAAAAAAAGCGCATTGTCTTTCAGTTTTTAAAGTATATGTGTTAGCTATAACATTTAGTCAGAAATCAGTTTGCTCAATATATGAAAGTCACCTTATTAATTAAAAGACAATCAAGTACCATTTTAAAAAACACAATTATTTTGAATGTATAAATTTACAACAAATTCACAGAGGGAAGCCCATTTTTCAGAAGACACCCTCCTCCTAGTCCTGCTCATGATGGTAGCATGTCTGAGATGGCACTGACACTCAAAGGATGGTAAAGAAGGCTTTAGCAGCTGTAATAGCTTAATAGATTAAAAGGAACACATTTATTATAACATATATTTTAATGATGTGACAGGCATTGATTTGTATTCTGCTTGTGTGTGAAGAGACTTTAATTGGTTGTCTATGTCTTGCACATTTAAAGAAATGTGTCTGTAGATCAGACTAAACATTACACTAAAGGTTTAGCTGACCCATATGAAAATTAAACATGTAGTTGCTTCTCTCCTTTTACTGCAGTGGGTCTTATCCATGTTGCAACATTATGCTTTGCTCTACCCAATCAGCAACAGGCAGTTATGTTGAGTGAAGATCTAAGGAGAGATACAGGAATTGTTATGTCACAGCATGAAATAATTTCTAACAGATGTTACTGAGGCAGAGCTAAATGTGTGGTGAACACATATTTCATCCAGTAGCCAGTACAGACCAAATAACTAGTGGGCAAAAGTATAAAGGCATATCTATGGTGATTTGGTGAAAAATGAGGGTAAAATATATAAGCAAATGACAAGCAAATATGATTTCACTGTTCTAAATAATCAAATGGAAGGGAAAATTTGACTTTTGTCCATGTACAACAGAATTCTGGGATATAAAGGTTTATTGATTATAACAGGCTATGTCCACTTACATCATGTATTTGCCTTCTGAAGTAGTGATTGGCACAGAATAAGAGAAAATAATACCTTTAGGTTATAATACAACACAGTTGCTTCTATTTTTCTTCTCCTTCTTTAAACGATCTATGAATTCAGTCTTTCTACTTTTTCATATCCAGCTGATTAATCTAACAGAAGATTCATGGAAGGCACTGTGGGCCTCTCAGAAGATATGGTAACACACAAACTATAATATCATTTACCTTGGCAGAAAGTGCCATCCCTTGCCTTGAACTGCAATTTTCCTGTGGATGGTCGATAACCTGCCTTACAGGAGCAGTTATAGTCTCCATACACATTTTCACATTTCGCATGGTCTCCACAGGTAGCAGTTACTGGTTCATTGCACTCATCTATATCTGCAAATATTGTGAGAAAATGGGGTAAAAACAGATTTACATGCTAACACCTTTACTCATAGCAGCCCGACATACGGCAGGCAATTTCATGTCAAGATTTCAAGAGTCTGTAGGTGGACATGTTTTAAAGTGTTATAAACTATTCATCGCATGTAATGGAAGCATGCTTAACTGTCATAACACCATGCAGGAAAAATTTCAAGGTAGCAAGAGCAGCTTGTAACTTTCAAAGCAGAGATGGAGATCAGGGTATGGCTCAAGCATGAACCCATCTTGACTGTGTTCAGGCTACCTGCAGTTTTTCTCTGCACTCTGTATAAATGCATTCTGTGTATAGTCAGGTATACTTTTAATCATTATTATTAAAGAAGTGTTCTAGCCTCAAAATGAGACATTCAGCTAAGAGCTCTAGTAGGCCCCTGTTTAAAATCAATCCCTCAAGCTGAGCTTATGCTTTGAGTGTGCAAACACAAAGAATGAAATCTTATTCTTAAAAGTATTTTTAATGTAATGACTCTGTGATGCATTAATTATAATAGCAAAATAAAATTCACATCATACTGAGCTAAATGAGATCATTCCCTAATTGTTGAAAAGACTGAAGAATCTGCGTTTTCTTTAATGTGTCAAACATTGTGAAGTCCAAACCTCATTTAATATCCATAACCGTATAGACAAAATTCTCTAAACTGGTGTTCTCCAGAAATTTGGGGTTTCAACTTCCATGAAATCCACCCAGCTTGGCAAATGTTGAGGAATGCAGGGAGTGCAGTCCAAAACATTTGGAGGGTGCTGGGTCAGAGAGACTGGTATGGACTGCTTCAGAGAGGAGGGTAGTGCTTCAACTTTTTCTTCTCACAAAGGTAAACGCAATGAGAATACATTGTGCTGGCTGTTGTCTCCATCATTCGTTTCCCTTATTTCTTATCTTTCGTCAGCTCCAACACTTTGAATAATTAAGAGGGATGCCTGCAATATTTTTCAACTGGCTTTTAACTGATGTTATTTCTAAGGGGCATTTAATATCTCAGATAAAACTAGTAGAAAGACAGTTATTTTTTTAAGATTGTGGTATAAACTTGAGTAATTCAGCAATGAGTACCATATTATTTACCTTTCCAATAAGTGGTATCAATAAAGGCAACAGAGAAATTACCAATAAATGTTAGAAGCACAAGACTATTTCAGTTTGATATTGAGAGTCCAAGAATGTAAATGAAAGAATGAATGAATCAGGATGGATGATGAATCAGGAATAGACGATGGTTGGAACAAATATATGCCTGTAAGTAGAAGTGCTTATCTGAAAAGGGCTAGATCATTTGTAAATTGAGCAATGCAATAAATTCTAGGAGAAAGATGCCACAGGAGAATAAAAAAGCCAGTAAGCTGAGGCAGCCATATGAAGTGAGTTAGAAACTTAGAACTATGAGGCCATAGACCTAGAATCAAGACCAAGTCAGGCATGTTAGTGAAGGCCCACTTGGGCCTTCTGAGTTGGGCACTCAAGATTTAGAACTGTCCTAATTATTATTATAATTTTCCTTAATAAAAACTTGATTCTTCCTTCTGAACTCAGTAGCCTTGCAGTTACTAGGAGATCTTAGGACTCACTCCTTTAGTAAACTAATAAGGAACATAGCATGAAGACATCAGTCTTTTTAACTGGTGTCTTTTAACAGAGGCTGCCACCTTTTCATCAACAATCTGCTCATGATTTTCATTAACTCCAGAGCCCAAAAAACACCATGCCATCCCTAATCCTGCACAAAAGGCAGGTTGCTTACCTGTAACTGTTGTTCTTTGAGTGGTCATCAGTGCATCACACATATAAGGGTGCTATGCCTGCGCAGTGCCTGTTGCTGGGAAGATTTCATAGCTTCAATGGTTTTTGGTAGGAACTCCGCACCCCCCTTCCCCTGGTATAAATGAGTGGAGTCCCCACCCAATCGCCAGTCAACTTGTGACTGCGTTCGCTGTGCCTCGGGCTCCTTTGCTTGCTTTCAATTCTTGCCTTGTATTGTACCCTTTTGCATTGTATTGGCCCTTAATTGACTTCTTACTTCTACTTTTGCCTCTTTTCCCATAATTTTCCGTTTCTCTACTCCTTTTCACTTCTACTTCCTCTTCTTCCCCACCTTTCTTCACTCAATGCTATCCCCCCCACAAATGATTAAAAAAACCCAAACCCAAACCCTTCTTTCATCTCTCCTCGCCATTCCTATCTCCTACTTCTGCATTCTGCAAGTGTGGGTAAGATGGCGCAGCTGAAGGAGCAGTCCTGTCTGGCTCTGACGTCTAATCAATAATGTCTTGTGAACGTGCATGGGGTTGACCATGTAGCAGCTTTGCATATGTCCTGTACTGAAATGCCTTCACGGAGGATGGAAAAGGCAGCAACGGTTCTTGTAGAGTGTTCGTTTGAAGTGATAGGCAAGTCTAGTTGGGCTAGGTAGTGCCTTGGAGACCACCAGCAGTTCTAGGTAATTGATGTGCTTTGTGGCTTTGTGGCCAGTCCAGATGCTCTGAGTCTAAATAACATGTGTGTGTGCCCCATCCCATCAGGGAAGTGTTGATAAAAAGGGTTACGGTCAGTTCCGGAGATCCGAACAGCACGCTTTGAGTCAGGTTGGTGTCAGTTGTCCACCAAGATAGAGTTCATAGAACTGAGTACAGAAACTGTAACTGTCAGTAGGGTGAGTCTTGCTCTGGGCAGAAGCTGTGGTTGAACCATAGTTGGAGCAGTCACATCCACAGCCTTGCATTTGAAACCACTGAAACCATAGATGCCATATGACTGAGAACCTGTTGGATGGAAAGTACTGTGACAGTCCGTTTTCAGATGAGGGTGTTCACACATTGCATAAGTCTGAGTCCAATCAGGAGGGAGGTATGCCCACGTGAAAGTTGAGTCTAGTTGTACTCCAATGTAATTGATAACCTGGGAAGGAACGAAGCACAACTTCTCAGTATTCATGCAGAGTCTGAGTTGGTTGAGTAAGGAGCAAGTTGTTCTAATAGCAGCCAAAAGGTCCTTCCTGGAGATTGAGACCAGGAAGGACCTTTTGGCTGCTATTAGAACAACTAATCATCCAGGTATGGGTAAACCTACACTCCCTGAAGTTGGATGTGCACACAAACCAGGGCCATATATTTGATGAACACCCTCACTGCGGTAACGAGGCCAAAAGGAAGAACATTGAATTCATTGACCTTGGTACTGACAGTGAATCTTTGGAAGCGCCTATGAGATGAGTGGATGCTTATGTGGAAATAGGCATCTTTGAAGTCCAAGGATGTGAACCAATTGTCTTTCCCAAGCAGCAGAAGAATATTCTGGAATATGGTCATCCTGAATTTGTTTTAATAAATTTGTTAACTCCATGCAAGTCCAGGATGGGACGGATACCCCCATCCCTCTTCGGTACTGTAAAGTACCAGAAGTAGAAACTATGCAGTCCCTCAGAGTGAGCAACTCTTCAGATTGCTCCCTTATGAAGCAGCTCAGTGACTTCTTCCAGAAGAACTGGTGAGGCTGTCGTATAGCAGATTGCCCCGACAGGAGGCACAGTTTCAAACTCAATTTTATATCTGTGGTCTAGGATGGACAGAACCCAACAATCAGATGAGATGGACTCCCAGATGGGGAGATGATGTTGCAGTCTGTCCCCAAAAGGGAGGGGGAGGGGGAGTTCAAGGAAAGAGAGGAGGTTCACACACTCGGTCAGCACTGGTGTTAGTCATTGTGTCGTGAGGGGCAGCCTGGTATGTAAACATTCCACACATTCTAGAGCAATAAAACTAAAGTCCTTTAATGCTAATTGTCTACAAGACTTACAATTCTATAGATAAGTTCCCTAATAGCGGTCCTTGCTAAGCAGATGTCAGCCCCATAATGGCTTCTCTTCCTGAGCCCACGTGGGATCATTCTCCCAAGTC
>NW_025335641.1:737045-737436 GCF_004798865.1 Varanus komodoensis
AAAACAGGTCCTGCCAGACAAACCTTGTGGAATTCTATGACAAGGTTCATGGTCGCTAGACAGAGGGGATGCAGTGCATGTGGTTTACCTGGATTTCAGCAAGGCCTTTGACAAAGTGCCCCATGATATCCTGGTGGAGAAACTGAGGAGTTTTGGGATACACCAAAGCACTGTCCGGTGGATTAGGGCATGGTTGACTGAACGGAAGCAGAAGGTAACCATTAGCGGGGAATCATCGGGATGGTGGCCAATGACAAGTGGGGTCCCCCAGGGCTCTGTCCTGGGGCTGATCCTGTTTAATCTTTTCATAAATGACATGGAAGAAGGGGTGAACAGTCTGCTGATCAAATTCGCAGACAACACTAAAACTGGAGCAGTGACCACAACTGAG
>NW_025335641.1:737536-899719 GCF_004798865.1 Varanus komodoensis
CTTGCACTTGGGACATAGGAATAGGTGTCATAAGTACAGGTTAGGTGACAAGTAGCTGGAGAGCAGCACTTGTGAAAGGGACCTTGGGGTCCTGGTTGACTGCAGGCTAAGCATGAATCAGCAGTGTGATGCAGTGGTCAAGAGGGCGAATGCCACCCTTGGTTGCATAGCCAGAAGTGTGGCTTCTAGATCGAGAGAGGTATTACTACCACTCTATACGACTCTGGTGCTCCCGCAACTGGAGTATGTGCTCAGTTTTGGACCCTCATTACAGAAAGAATATAGCCAGGTTAGAGTCAGTGCAGCGTAGGGCCACAAGGTTGGTGACTGGTTTGTAGGGGATGGGGTATGAGGCGAGACTGAGAGAACTGGGTCTCTTCAGCCTGGAAAAGAGGAGACTCAGAGTGGATATGTTGGCGACATACAGGTATGTGAGGGGATGTCACATGAAGGTGTATAGAAACCTGTTCTCCCCTGCAGAGGAAGGCAGGACGTGCTCCAAGGGAGCAAAGCTCAGGGAACCAAAGTTCCATTTGGATGCCAGGAAGCACTTCCTGACAGTCAGGACCCCGAGGGTGTGGAATGGGCTTCCACGAGAGGTCGTTGAGGCCCCAGCGGTGTGGGTGTTCAAGGATAGGCTGGATGTCCATATGGTGGGCATGTCGTGAACGGAGCCGGCAGGTGCCAGAGGTCAGACTAGATGGCCCGGGAGGCCCCTTCTGACTCTCTCTGTTTCTCTTTTTCTATTTATACAACTGAGAAAACATATGTTCATACATAAACATCACAATGCCTTCTGTGGCTGGTTCCAAAGCATTTCCCCCTGTGTATCTAATAGTATTCTGCCTTTTATTGCTTGTTCTGAAACTACTACCACTTCTACTTCTTTTTTAACACAAGTAAAAGTACTCAGCCTTTCTAGGATCGCAGCATGGAGTGCCAATTGTGAATTCCCATCAGTCTCCAGGCTACATGCCCATTTCCTCTGTTTAGACTATGTAACAGAGATGAATATCATTTTATGCTACTGTGCTTTGTACTGTCTACATCATAATTGGGAGCCGTTCCTCTTATCTGCCTCCTCAGTCCTATTCTTCATTGTGTGGGACAAGCGCCAACTTATTCTTTGCACAAGAATATTCTAGCTCTTGATAAAGAGCTAATAAACATTGCCTGACCTTTGCTATACTGTAGTGTAGATATAACTGTCAACAAGCAAATAAAGTCACTAAAGTGATATCAACAAGTAACCAAGAGAATTGTGCTAATAGCCACACATTCATTTTCTTTTCTAATGAAGTAGAAACAAGTCTGTTAAGCTCTCATAGTTCAATGCCTGAAGTCTACAATAATTTCTATTTACAAGAGTCTTAAACCCAATGTAATTTCAGGATCATAATTAGACATGGGAGGAAAGGGACAACTGAAAAGTCAATTAGCTTCACAGAAATGCTGTGACTTATGGAGACTTCAACAATGCCACATCAGCAATGGGGTTCTTGCAGCTCCAAGGAGGCATTCAAAATGTTTCACAGTAGCACTGTATGCCTGTATTTCATTGCTTGGGAATTAAACCTATGAGGCTGTTCTCATATGCTTATGAGATATGACTGTCTACCATGGGTCATTTTTCCCCTGCTTAAGCTGTGCACATGGCTACAGTTTTGAATACGCAATCCCCACTTGGAATTTCTAGTGTAACCCTGACAAGTGAGGGTTATGTGAGCATTAAGCAACACTTGCAAGTGTGGTTGGAGCATGGGGACTCAAAGCGTTCTTTCAGTGCTGTGCATGCTGTTTATCATGTGATGATCGCGGTCATCTCTGACAACAATCTACCAGGAGAAAAGGCAACAGCATGAGCTTGGTTCTTATTCCTTCCTTCTACTCTTCTACCCTTCCCATCTCCCCAAAAGCTCTTGGAGCTGCCAGAGGACATCACCTGCCTGACAGAGATCAGAACCTATGTATATACAATAGCAGCCTAAAAGTCACCTGTGTTTTAACCAGAATTGACCCATGTGCACGAAAACTCGAGTCCTTGTCTGGAATAGTAATTCATTAGGCCTGCTAATGAAACCATGTGTACTCTGAGGTGCATACCCATATTTTTGAGCAGTGTTAAACAAGGTATTAGTGAAACATAAGCCCTAGATCTTCTGGGGATCTGTGGAGGTATTGTGGAAACAAGTTTTAGGGATCTGTGTTCCAGATCATTAGCGCTATGCCAGTGGTTATAATCTCCCATAATCAATTCAAGCTGTAACAAGCCAGATCCAGGCTAGATATCAGGAAAAGCTTCCTCACTGTCAGAGCAATACAACTGTGGAACCAGCTGCCTAGAGAGATGGTGGACACTCCCACACTGGAGGCATTCAAAAAGAACCTGGACAGCCATCTTAGTGAGATGGCTGTAATGTAGTGTCCTGCAACAGCAGCAGGTTGGACTCTATGGCCTTCATGGCCTCTTCCAACTCTACTGTTCTATAATTCTATGATTCCCTTAATACAAGCCTTCTTCTTCTTTTTTTACTGTATAGCGTTATAGTTATTGTGAGCCTTTAGGATGTACATCCTTTGAAGATTTGTGCATAAAGATGACAGCCTTTAAACTAGAGAGAAGACTGACAGCTTTCCTTTCACAGTCTGCTCATTATGCTCATTTGGTAATTTAAAAAGCAATCAAGCACCAACCCAGGTATCCATGCTGACCCATGAAATAAAAACTCCAAATCTCCAGTTAGGATTTTACTTGTTATTTTATTGTGATTTAAGTCATTATTTTATTGGCTTATTAGGAATTTTGGTTGGTCTCTAACTTTATATTGTTTTACTTTAAGAGTAGTTTCTAGAAACTTAATATTATGATACTTGGTGTAGATTTTAGGATTTCAAGAAAATAGAACCTAAGAATTGTGAAAATGTGAGCTCGAATCCCTGCCAACTACCAAAATGGTGTATTTGAAATAAAATAAAGTGGCAGCTGTCTCTGCCCCCTCACCTGGTCCAGGATCAGGAGCAAAGCCAAGCCCTCCAGTGCTGAAGTGTGGCTCTGCTGCTGTTGTGCTTGATGGTGATGGGAGTGGGAAAGAGTGAAGATTCACACTGAAGGTGCCATCAGTTCTGTCCTGGTGCTAACTTCTGGTTTGGCCAGAAAGGCCAAGGAATGCATGAATGGTAAGTTTTAGGCAAACACAATTTCAGGCTTTGCACAGTTCTGCCTGAAGGTAAGCATGAGGGCATTTAGTCTGACTTCTGGAAGATCCAAAATGTGGTAACTATTTCCAGTTATGCACATATAGTTTCATATGCAAGTATGCATATTTCCCCACTATGGCCTTAGCTCCAGATCTTCTAGTACATGCCAACCAGAATTCCTTGTAGTTTCACAGAAAATGCTATAGGTCAACTCTGAGATTCAGGTCAGTTACAGCATATTCTGAGAGTTGTGACAATGCAATTGATCCTAGGACAAAACCTCCAGCAGCAAAATGTTTTGGAAGAATCTTGTCTTACATGTGCACAAATGTATGATGTCATTAACCCTTCACCCTCACCAAAAATGAAACAAACTATGCCATTGGGATTTCCTAAGCCAATCAGATGTTGTCTCATTGACCTTAGCTGGACAATGCTTGAGTAAGCAGTCCTTGAATTTCACCTGAGTTAGTCAAAATCAAAAATGGTCTGTCGGAAAATACTTATAAATTATTTAGGCTAGTCATTAACCTCTTTTTTTACCATAGATAATTTTGAACTACACTGAATTATGTATGACTGTCTCTGCACAGTGTTTATCATGTTTTAGGGAAGGTACTGTTAGTATTAATTTATGCATTAATTTTTAATACTCTATTTATAAGTGCTTTTAAACATGACTGATATGCAGTATATTATTTTGTCACTCTCTTCAGAAAGCACTGCAATCTGTTGCAAGTTTGTTTGTCCCTTGGTAGAAAGCTGGGGGGTTTTTTGTTCCATGTAGTGAGGACTCAGGCTCCTTTTATGCAGTTGACATGAAGAGGAAAAACACTTCTAATCATGAGGCTGGTCTCTGGCTGATCTATACAACAATTATGAAAATGAATGCTTTGCCATCGTTTTCTTGTGCTCTGTACTTGAATTTTTTGACAAGTGAAATCTGTATCGTGCCAGTCTACTGTGTGTATCCTGCTCTTCAAACTAATCTTGTTTACAATTCCCCACTATGTGGAGGTTACATGGAGGCAATTCTTTTGTCATTACAAAAGAAAAAAAAAGTAGTGATATTCCAGGCAGTGAATAGCTTTGAATTTTATTTTGTTTGTCCAGTACAATGGAATAGATAAGCTAGGCCAAGTGTATCTGCTAAAGACCAGGCGTTTTGTCCTACATATATAAAACAGACTTGGAATGTAAGAAGTAATTGGAATAGTAGGAGTCAAAACAGTGTGTTAACAAATATCTGGTCTCGATCATTCAGGGGTTTGAATGTTCATGCAGCACTTTGAATCAGGCCTGAACATGAACTGGTAGAAAGTGTAAGTAGTAAATGTTGGCCAAATATAACAATTCCTAAGTATGGAATGATTTCCTACAGAAGCCTGTCTGGTGTCAACTCTGTACCACATTAATTCTGGTTCCCGACTCCTTGCTGAGCAGATCAAAGGAAGCTGTGCTAGCTGGTCTAGGGACTCTGGGATACAAGTAGCCATACTCCCAGGAAGCAAGCAAGGGGAGCGCAAACAAGAAGTTGGTGGTGGTCCACTCCAGGGGAGGCCTGTGTTGTTAACCTTCAGGGAAGCCAGGACAAAGCACTGAGAAGACTCTGCAGTGGTGGTGGCCAGCGACACCTGTGCAATGTTTGTTTCCCTCCCTGATGCCTTGGGAGTCCCAATGGCCTCCATGTGCAACAAGTGCATGCTAGTAGCACTGTCAGAAGAAAAGGTGAGAGCAGAAAGTGTCCAACCACAAAAAAATAAAAATAAAAGATGAAGAGTTTTTAGACAGAGAGGTGAAACTGCAACAGCTAGAAATAGTGCAGAAGGACGAAGTGCAACAGCAAGCTGAGGGAAAAGAAGAGAACTCCAAGGGAAGGGAAAATGAGGAGTAAAACTGAATGGAATGGAAGAGTGACAATTAGGTGCAGAAGTACAAAAAATGCTCTGCACCAGTGGAAGGAGTGGAATTTTCAAACTGCTTTCATTTACTTGAGGATGAGACTGAAGGGCAGCCTGCTGTGAAAGAACTGCAAGTCATCCGATGAAACGCTGAACAAGAGGCTAAAGGTCAACCAAGTAGTGGCAATGATACCAAGGCTTACAAGAACAAGAAGCGAAGAGTGTAGTTGTGAGAGACTTCCTGTTGTTTGGAATGGAAACTTATGTATGTCAGGAAGATCTGTGGATTTGTCAAGTATGCTGTTTCCCTGGAGTGCAGATTAGCAATATAACTGGAAGATCGCTAAGGCTAATACAGCCCACTTCTTTCTTACACATGTGGAAACAAATGACGCTGCCAAGAAAAGCCTTGAAGAAATCACATCAAACTTTCAAGCTTTAGGGAGGAAAGTCAAGAACTTCGGGACCCATAGAGTTTTCTCTTCAATCCTTCCAGGTTTTGGAAAAGGAATAGACTGGGAAAGAAAATTTTCCCAAGTAAATGCCTAGCTATAAGAGAAATGTGGATTTGGGGACCATGGTCTATACTTTGTGGAAGATGGAATACTGGCAAGGGATGGGTTGCACCTTAGAAGGACTGGAAAGAGTATGTTTGGCCACAGCATGAAGAAGTTTATCAAGAGGGCTTTACTCTGTGTATGACAGGGGAGGGAGAAGTACGACTGGGCACAACAAGAGACAAAGGCTTGTGTACCACAACAGAGGGAACGGCAATAACAGTTCCTAATATTGGTCTTCTAAAATATGCAGGAAGAAAGGTAGCATATAAAGTATATGGTCTTCTATGTGCATATACTAATACCTGAAGTATTATGCTAATACTATTATACTAATGCTCTTCAACTCTTGAACAAACGCTCTTGAACAACTCTTGAACTTGAACTCTGAATGCAGGAGAGTGAACACAACCTGACAGGTAGAATTGAAACTTGGTGGGATGACTCCCACTACTGGAATTGCACAATTGATGGATATAATATGTTCAAGAGGAAGAGAAAGGGAGGTAGAATCACACAATATTTTAAAGATACATATCTCTGCACAATGTGTGTGTGCGTGCATGTGTGCGTGTGTGCTTAGTAGGCCAATCAAGAGCATCTGGATTGATATAAAAGGAAGGAAGGAATAAAATGAACACAGTTGTTAAAGTCTATTATCAACCACCAGGTCAAGAATAAGAGAAGGATGAAACTTTTGAAAAGCAAATTGTCAGTGTTTCAGGAAGGCATCATTGTGGGCAAATTCAATTTCCCCAATATCTGTTGGCAGACAAATTCTTCAATCCACAGCCCATTCAAGAAATGCCTAACATGTGTTGCTGATAATTTCTTGCTACAGAAAGTGGAGGAAGGAACAAGAGAAATGGCTATCCTTGGCTTAAGATTAAACAACAGGGAAGACCTAGTTGTTTAATATCAACATGACAACATGACAGCTATGGGAGCTCTGGGGAAAATGACCATGCCATATGTGAATCCTTGATTAAAAAGGAAGCAAAAGCCAAATGTAGCCAAATAAGTATCCTGGATCCAATAAAGCCAATTTTAGTAAACTCAGAACAATGGTAAGTAAAGTCCCAAGGCAAGTGTCTTTAATGAGAAAAGAAGTCCAACAAGGAAGGGGTCTTTTCTTTAAAAAGGAAATCCTAGAGGCACAATTACAAACAATTTGAACAAGGAAAAGGGTAGAAGAAAAGAGAAGAAGCCCATGTAGAAAGCTTAGAGGTTATCTGAAAACAAAAAGGGACATGTGTAAGAAGTGGAAAGAAGGTCAGGTTGTAAAGGAAGAATACAAGCTGGTAGCACAGAATTGCTATTGCTAGGAGTGAACTGACAAGAATGAGGGTTTCTAAAAGTAGCAAAAAGCCTCCTTTAGATATGTCCAAAGTAAAAGACAGAAGAAAGAAGTGCATGTGTGGAGGTGAGGAGTCAGCTCAATGTGGATAGCAAAATGATAAGTATACAATTCCAACTTTGGCTCTATCTTCTTCCAATTGAAGATTTACGACCTTTCTGAAGAAGGGGAAGTATAAGCGGATGGAGCAAGATGGCAGTTCAAGATTGGTAGGCAAGTGCTCAAGGGTCTTCTAATTGAGTTGAATGATGAACTCCATCCTAGAGTCATAACAGAGCTGGCAGAAGAACTCTCAGAACCACTGTCTATTATTTTTGAGAAATCATGGAGGGCAGGAGAAGTGCCAGATTCCTAGAGAAGGGCAAATGTTCCTGTCTCCAAGAAAGGAAAAAAGAAGAACTTGGGAACAACAGAACAGTCAGTCTGATATCAATCCCTGGGAAAATTCTGGAGTAGATTGTAAAGGAAAGTCCCCATCAATGGCACCCTTTCAAACTGGACTGAATGCCTCAGAGGTGGGGTACTGCAGGGTTCAGTCCCTGGCCTGGTGCTCTTCAACATTTGTATTAATGATTTGGATAAGAAAGTGCATAGAATGATTATCAAATTTTCAGGTGACACAAAACTGGGTGGGACAACTAATACCCTTGAAGACAGAAAGAAGATTCAAGGTCTTCTTGATAAATTGGAGAACTGGACTGAAGGAAAAAGAAACCAGAATGAAATTCAATAGGAACAAATGCCAAATTCTGCACTTAGGAAAAAGAAACCATATGCACCATTACAAGATGAGGAATACTTGGCTCAACAATACTGCAAGTTAGAGGAAGCCAGATATCTGGCTTGCTATCAGGAAAAAATTATTTACTGTTACAGCAGTATGACAATGGGTCCAATTACCTTGGGAGGTTGTGGCCTCTCTTACAGTAGGTGCAATCAAGATGGAACTGGATAACCATCAGAGAGGGATGTTAAACTTGGTGTCCTGCAGTGAGCAGGAGATTGGACCCAATGACCTCTGGCCCCTTCCAACTCTAATATTCTATGATTAAGACCACCCTTATCTCTGAGGCATCCAGTGGCTTCTAATGGCATATAGGGCACTTTTGTGCTTGTCTCAGTGTACTGAAAATAGTTTTTAGCTGCTCAAAACATTTTAAATTTCTTTTTTTTTTTTTTACATTTTGTACTTTGAAATTGTTATGTTATTTGTATTGTATTATGGGTCATGTTTTATAAACTGTGAACTGGCTGGGATCTTTCACAAATTTGCAAGTACAGATAGTATAGAAGTGTATTGATAAGGAAATGAATTTAACATTAATAATAATTTCAGATACTTAATTTTGATAAGAACATAAGAACGTAAGAAAAGCCATGCTGGACCAGACCATAGTTCCATTTAGTCCAGCACCCTGAACACATGATGGCAAAGTAGCTGCCCGCAGGATTGCTCAAACAGGATAAGTGTAAGACCTCTGCCTGTCCAAGCTCCTCAGCAACTGCTGTGTGCAGGCATATTGCCTCTGGCAGAGGATGCAGCACAAAGTTAGAAAGACTAATAGCCATTGGTGGCCACTTCCCATGGCAATGAATTCCATAGTTTAAGTATATGTTGTGTGAAGGAATGCTTCCTTCTATTTGTCCTAAATCTCTCACCAGTGAGCTTCATGGGATGACCCTGGGTTTGAGTGTTACTGGAGAGGAAGAAAAGTATCTTCCTTTGAATTTGTCTACACCATGCATTATTTTAAACACCTCTGTCATCTCTTCCCTTACTCCTAAGCTGAAGAGTCCCTGTTACTGTTCTTCACAGGGGAGTTGCTCTAGCTCCCTAATCATTCTTCATGCCTTTCTCTACTTTTCTCAACTCAGTATTGCCCTCATTCAGCTAAGTTAACCAGAATGGAGCACAATTTTCTAAGTGTAGTAGTACCAAAGAGTGAGATCTTTGGTAGTACCAAAGAGTGAGATATAAGTGGAGTGAGATCTATTTTCTGTTCCATTCCTAACTATGCCTAGCACGGAGTTTGCCCTTCTCACAGCAGCTGCACATTGAGGCAATGTCCAGATCAAGCTGTCCACTGCTAATCCAAGATCCCTTTCTTACAGAGTCGCTGCCAGCTCAGATCCCATCAGCGTATACCTGAAGTTGGGAATTTTTTTTTTGCCCCAACATGCATTACTTTTGTCGAGGTGCAGCTCAACATGTAAACAACCTACACTTTCATGAGCAATAAAACTAAAGTCCTTTATTGCTACTTGTCTACAAGATTTACAACTCTGTAGATAAGCTCTTCTGTTGAGGTCTTTGGAATGCACAAGTTAATCCTCTAGTGGTGTCTCTCCCCGGGCCCACGTGGGACTAGCTCTCCTGGTCACACCTTTTTTCCCTCTGGCGTAACAAGGCCTGCCATTGATCGTATCTTCTTAGAATTCTACGATTGGTTGCTAGGGAAAAGTCTATTACGCCCCCTGCATCTCCTGTGTCATGTTCAGGAAGTTCAGCGTCAGTGGGAGGAGGGACAGCCTGCTCTGGCTCCTTCTGAGTAAAACTCGTGGTGTCTTTTCCCTCGGGGCTCTCTTGCTTTGATGTGGGCTCGGGTGTTTGCTCAGTTGGCAGGGAGTCAGGGGGAGGTGCAGCTATCTGTTCAGCCACCCCCAAGCTAGGTTGCGGGATTGGCTTTTGGATACAGGGTCCCAAGCACAAGACCTCCTCGTGAGATGCGTCTCTGTCAGGGCTTGTTTCCTACATTGATCTACATTTGCTATTTTGATGCCAATTTTCCCAACTTGGAGATCCTCACAATCCCTTTTGGTTTTAACTGTCGTAAATAGCTTGGTGTCATCAGCAGACAAGGCCATTTCATTACTTACTCCTAATCCCAGATCATTTATAAATAGGTTGGAAAGCTTTAGTCCTAATACAAAATCCTATGGGACTCAATAGGTTACATTTATCCACTGAGAAAAATTGCCATTTATTCCCACTCTCTGACTTCTATTCCTTAACAAGTTCATAATCCATAAGAGGATCACCCCTGTTTTATTCCATGACTGCTTAGTTTTCCAGGAGCCTTTGGTGATGGACTTTCTCAAAAGCTTTTTGGAATCCAGGTAAGCAATGTCTACTGGATCACCCCCTCTGTGTGCTTTTTGACACTCTCAAAGAACTCCAATAGGTTAGTGAGACAAGATTTCCCCTTGCAGAAGCCATGTTGATTTTTTTAGAAGGGTTTATCCCTCTCTGTGTGTACTGATTCTATCTTTAATCATGATTTCAAGGAGTTTACTCAGAACCGATGTTAAACTAACTGGACTGTAATTTCTTAGATCCCCCTTAAAAAATTGGTGTTATATTGGCCATTCTTCAGTCCTCTAGTATAAGGGCTGATTTTAGGGACATCTTAAAGGTCAGAATTTCATGCCTCAGTTCTTTAATAACCCCTGGACTGGATGATTTGCTGATTTTAAGTTTGTCAATAAGGTTGAGAATTTCATCTTTTGCCACTGCTATCATCCTTAATTCTTTAGACTCCTTTCCAGAATACATAAGCTCAGGAAGAGGTATCTGCTCTTTGTCCTCTGCTGTGAAGACTTATGAAAATAATTCATTGAGCTTCCCTGCAATCTGATTGTTTCCCCTTAGTGTTCCTTTAATTCCATTATTGTCCAATGGTCCAACTGCTTCTTTAGCTGCTTTCTGTCTTTTGACATATTTAAATAATACTTTATTGTTGGTCTTGATGTTGTTAACAATATGCTCCTCAAAGTGTTCCTTTGCTTTTTCTGATTGTTTGTTTGTGCAAGCTTATGATCCCTTCAGCCTCCACCCCCGTATATCTCCCTAATAGCTTCCTTGTCTCTACGTGTTAACCACACTGGTGATTTTCTGGACTCTGTGCTACATTTCCTCACTTGTGGTATGCATATTATCTTTTCCTCTACTATAGTGTTTCTGAGTACTCCCCAAGCACTTTAAAGTGATTTAAACTACTTGATTCTCCTCTTCTCAAAAATGGGGGAACTGGTAAAGAAGGGTTTCCCCTTTTGAAGTCAAATGCAACTGTGTTCAACCTTGTTAGCAGTCTTCCACTGTATATTAAATCTGATATTACCATGGCCATTGCATCCTAATGGCTCAACAATATTTATATCCTGCATTGTGTCCTGGGCATCCCCACCTAGAACTAAATCTAAGATTGCCTCACCTTCAGTTAGTTTTATGATCAGGGCACAGTTATTCACGTCATCAAGAAATCAAACCTGTCTGTCAGAACTGGAACATACATTTACTCAGCCAATGTGTGGCTAGTTGAAGTCACACATTATGAAAGCAGTGGCTTCATTGTGATTTCATTCTCCATCTCATCGAGAAGACAATAGCATACGCACATGACTGTGTCAGCTATGGAGCCAGAAAATGTCAGTCGCCATGTTTCTGCAGAGAAGTCTTCACACTTTAGATTAGCAACTCTGCTGTACTCTATGTCCTCTTTAACACAGAGGACAACACCTCCTCCTGTACATCCTTCCCTGTGTTTCCTATAGAGTTTATATCCAGAAATGACCATAGGTTATCTCTGGCCCACCAGGTTTGCATAATGCCCACTGTATCTAGTTACTCCATTATCACCAGATACTCCAGCTATCACATCTTGGCCCTAAGGTGTCTAGCATTTGCATAGAAATACCTAAGTACAGTGTCTCCCTGTAGCCATAAGAAACTTTGTTCTAGCACTTAGTCCTCTCCAATGGGTCATCATGGCTCACCATAACCTCATTGTCTATTTGCCCCCCTCCTACACTTGGGCAACCAAAACTTCCTCCCCTCATCCATTACAGATGATTTGAACTGGATGCTTCCCAGCTCCTCTCAGTTTTTCTCCAGGGTTCATTTAAAAGCTTCTCTTCCACTGTTTTTATTTTACCTGCCAGCAGTCTGCTTTCATTCTGGTTCAAATGGAGCCCATCCTTTCTTTTCCAGACTACTTACTTCTACCTAGTAACCTAAATTTGTCTTCCAGGATCTCATAACACCATGGACCATGACCACTGACTCCTCTGCCACACTATCTAAAAGGCTATCTAGACAGCATGTGAGATCTGCCGTCTTTGCATTAGGCAGGCATTTCATCATGCAATACACATGCCCATCACAGATCCAGCAGTTTATGTTTCTACTGATCAAATCTCCAACTATCAGAAGCCTCCCATCCCACAGAAACACTTTTGAAAACTATTATTGGTTCCAACTTATTGAAATGCTAAAATATTGCAATATTAAGTTTCTGGCCCCCTTCATGGATCACTGCCTTATCGTGGCAAGGGGGCTTGTGTAGCTCAATGAAGTTATGAGCTATGCCATGCAGGGCCATCCAAGACGGACAGGTCATAGCAGAGAGCTCTGACAAAACATGATCCACTGGAGAAGGAAATGGCAACCCACTCCATCTTTGCCATGAAAACCCCATGGACAGTACCAAAAGGCAAAAAGATATGACGCCGGAAGATCAGCCCCTCAGGTTGGAACGTGTCCAATATTCTACTGGGGAAGAGCAGAGGGCTAGTACTAGTAGCACCAGAAAGAACGAAGTGACTGGGCCAAAGCCGAAAGGACACTCAGTTGTGGATGTATCTGGTGGTGAAAGGAGAGTCCGATGCTGTAAAGATCTATACTTCATAGGAACCTGGAATGTAAGATCTATGAGTCAAGGAAAGCTGCATGTGGTCAAACAAGAGATGACAAGACTGAACATTGTCATCTTAGGAATCAGTGAACTAAAATGGTCAGGAATGGGTGAATTTAATTCAGATGACCATCAGGTATACTACTGTGGGCAAGAATCCCTCAGAAGAAATGGAGTTGCCTTCATAGTCAATAAAAGAGTAGGAAAAGCAGTACTGGGATACAATCTCCAAAATGACAGAAAGATTTCAGTTCGAATCCAAGGCAAACCATTCAACATCACAGTAGTCCAAGTCTATGCCCCAACCACTGGTGCTGAAGAGGCTGAAGTTGACCAGTTCTATGAAGGCCTACAACACCTTCTAGACTTAACACCAAAAAATGATGTCCTTATCATTATCGGGGATTGGAATGCTAAAGTAGGAAGCTAGAAGATTAGCTTCTTGTTGCAAAATTTAGGCTTAAATTGAAGAAAGTAGGGAAAAACACTAGATCACTCAGGTATGACCTAAATCATATCCCTGATGAATATATAGCAGAGGTGACAAACAGATTTAAGGAATTAGATCTGATAGACAGAGAGCCTGAAGAACTATGGATGGAGGTTCACAACATTGTACAAGTTGGGTGGTCACTGACCTCGAGCCAGACATCCTAGAATGTGAAGTCAAATGGGCCTTAGGAAGTCTGAGCAACAACAATGCTAGTGGAAGTGACAGCATTCCAGCTGAGTTATGCAAAACCTTAAAAGATGATGCAGTAAAAGTGCTACACTCAATATGCCAGCATATTTGGAAAACTCAACAGTGGCCACAGGATTGGAAAATGCCAGTTTACCTTCCAATTCCAAAGAAGGGCAATGCCAAAGAATGTTCAAACTACCACACCATCACACTCATTTCACATGTTAGCAAAGTCATGCTCAAAATCCTACAAGCTAGGCTCCAGCAGTATGTGGACTGAGAACTACCAGAACTACAGGCAGGATTTCGAAGAGGCAGAGGAACTAGAGGTCAAATTGCCAACATACACTGGATCATGGAGAAAGCTAGGGAGTTCCAGAAAGACATCTACTTCTGCTTCATTGACTATGCTAAAGCCTTTGATTGTGTGGATCACAACAAATTGTGGCAAGTTCTTAAAGAAATGGAAGTACCCAGACCATCTTATTTGTCTCATGAGAAACCTATATGCGGGTCAAGAAGCAACAGTGAGAACTGGACACGGAACCACTGATTTGTTCAAAATTGAGAAAGGAGTTCGGCAAGGCTGTATACTGTCGCCCTATCTATTTAACTAATATGCAGAGCACATCATGAGAAAGGAGGGGCTAGATGAATCACAAGTTGGAGAAATATCAACAACCTCAGATATGCAGATGATACCATTCTAATGACAGAAACTGAAGAGGAACTAAAGAGCCTCTTGATGCGGGTGAAAGACAAGAGTGCAAAAGTTGGCTTGAAATTCAACATTAAGAAAACTTCCTTGCAAATAGATGGGGAAGAAATGGAGGTAGTCACAGATTTTATTTTCCTGGACTCCAGGATCACCGCAGATGGGGACTGCAGCCAAGAAATTGAAAGACACTTGCTCCTTGGGAGGAAAGCTATGGCAAATCTAGACAGCATACTAAAAAGCAGAGACATCACCCTGCCGACAAAAGTGCGTATAGTCAAGGCTATGGTTTTCCCAGTTGCACTGTATGGCTATGAAAGTTGGACCATAAGGAAGGCTGAGTGCCGAAGAATTGAGGTGCTGGCAGAGACTCCTGAGAGTCCCTTGGACTGCAAGGTGATCAAACCGGTCAGTCCTAGAGGAGATCAACCCTGACTGCTCTTTAGAAGGCCAGATCCTGAAGATGAAACTCAAATACTTTGCCCACCTAATGAGAAGGAAGGACTCAGTGGAGAAGAGCCGAATGCTGGGAACAATTGACGGCAGAAGAAGGGGATAGCAGAGAATGAGGTAGCTAGATGGACTCACTGAAGCAGTTGGTATGAGCTTAAGTGGACTCCAGGGAATAGTGGAGGACAGGAAGGCCTGGAGGAATGTTGTCCATGGGGTTGTGATGGGTCAGACACGACTTCGCGACTAACAGCAACAGCAACAAGTTTCTGGCATAATGTAACTCTTCATGTTCTAAAATGCATACTTGGATATCTTTAATAAAGGCTGACTAAAACTGCTAATAAGACATTGTTCATGTGTGGTTTGGGGTTTTTTTCTTTTGCATGGACCACCAGGACTATGTTTTTGTTTATTTGCTTTTTTAAATTACTAGTTATCCCTAGAGCTAAATATTGAGACTATGTCCAGGGTGGATAAAGAAGCTTTCAGCTCTGAGCACATTTAGTAGAGAGTATGACCCCAGTGCTACGTACAATTACCTGGGAGTAAATACCACTGAACTCAGTACAACTTCTGAATAAACATGGTTAGGATAGCAAAGTATGTCCAATGGGCATCTGAAGCATCCACAGATTTCTCTGCAACCCCAATTATTACATGCTATACATAATTTCCTCTGTTATCTCTGCTATTTGTCCTAACCCCACAGGTCTCTACAGCTAGGTACAAGGCTGACCCTAAGACATTTTGCTATCTAAGGAGGGCAGCTAAGGTCCATACTAGTACTGCAAACTTGTTAAGCATTTTGGCCCCTGAGGCAGAAAGTCCTGGAGGCATTGCTAGCAGTGAAAATGCAAAATTTAATAAATTAAATAACAAGTTGTTGCTTTTTCATGACAGCCTGAGGCAGCTGCCACAGGCTCTAAAATGTGTGTGCAGTATGTTTATAGGACTAACTCTCCTAAGGAGACCACTGTTTCTAAAACAGGACACATAGATAGAAGAGGTAAGGATATTTGATTTCAGGGAAAACCCCAAAAACCCTAATCAATGAGACTCAAGGGAACCCTTAGGAAGTGGAGCACATTTAGGCCAAAAGTCAACTACTCCAGGGGTATCATCATCATGGAAATCAATATCTTTCAAAATAGCTTTCTGTATACTGGGCTGCTGTCCATAAAACTTATTGTGCCACAATCTTTCAGATATTTCAAGGCTAGTTGGCTTTCGAAAATACTCTTCCCCCAAGAAATCCCTATTCTTTCCTATATCTGTTCACCTTTTGATAGTCTAGTGCAAAACTCTGGTGACAAAAGGAATATTGCACCCACCAAAAGCCTCAGATTCTCAGAAACGTGACCCATGGCACCGCTCTGTCTGTTATCCACTTTTGATTGTCCATGGCAGCTGAGATTGGATTGCCATGCTTCATATTACTTCTGGATCAAGACAGAAGTAATATGGGTGATAGATAAAGAAGCATCAGGAAGCAAAATGTATCTTGAATCCTTTGTGTTTAAAATGGGAAGTGTTCTTTGCAGGACAACTGAATATGGTTCTGCCAAGGCTAACAAAAACATGTTTATGTAAGGATATCAGGACTGAGTAATTTATTATTCAGAAATTGAATGCAACTGAACCAGAATATTGAGTGGGAAATGTCATGACTATCAACAAGTTTGCAAGAAGCAGCTAGAGTTACAATTGCATCAAAGTGGAAAGCAGAAGACTGCCCAACTGCTCAAGACTGGACAAATAAACTAGATGAGTATGCTAACCAATTATATAAATAGAAAACATGCCAAGGAATGTAATAAAAATGGAAAGCTTATTATAAGCAATTTAATTAATATTCAAGAAATGGAACTCATAGAAATATTATTAGTGAGCTTCAACTCAATGTTAAAGCTATGATGTTATTTACAATTAGTTTGATAAACTGGATCATTTGCTTACAAGTCTTAAGAACTGATTGACTTAACTGTGGGTAGATGAGATAGAAAGTTTTGCTTTTTTGTGAACTCATTAGATGTTGAAACTATATGCTAGATTTGTGTAATATCCTATGGTATTGTTTTTCTTATTTTTTTCTTTATTTGTATCTTACCTCTTAAAAAGAGTTTGTAATGGAATTTAAGCCCCACAGTTCAGCATCGTCTTTGGTGTCCGATATCAAATGAGAGGCAAAGAGGCAAGAAAAACTTACCTGAGATTTGTTATCATCTTACCTATGCAAGAAGTTCCATCATTGGTTACGAAGGTTAAATTGCCATTGCTAGATTTGAACCCAGGTGCACACATGCAGTAGTAACTTCCTTCTGTATTTGTGCAGTTTGCATTTTCCCCACAAAGAAGTGTGGCATTTTCACATTCATTATCATCTGTAAAATAGAACATTGAATCAGTTTTATTCTCTCCAGTGAAACTGCTTCTTCGCTCTCCTCATGATTCTTATAAATCATGCTTCTATAATAGCAAGGACTCTCTCAATAATTTGTTTCGACTGCTATGCATTTGTTTGAGGAAATGTGTGTGCTGAACAGGATTCCTCATTAGCCTACTCCATTTCCAAACAATGGATTAGATACATATTTACTGTAGTGAAGGGGGAGAAAAATGTTCAAGTGTAAAGATGTTTCACTGTAACCAAGACCAAGATCATTCATGCTATTGCATTCCTGATCACAGAGTATGGGTGTGAAAACTGAACAGTAAAGAATCATGACAGGAGGAAAATTGAGGTGTTGGAAGCAAGCTGCTAGATGAGAGCTTTGTGAATATCCTGGACTGAGAGAACAAGTGGATACTAGATCAAATCAGGCCAGATTTTTCTTGAAAGCAAAAATTTCAAAAATGTTCCTTGAAAGCAAAAATTACAAATTGAACCTGTTGTATTTGGGGTACATCATGTGAAGGCAAGACTCACTAGTGAAGACAATAAAGTGAGATAAAGTGAAGGGCAGAAGAAGAGGAATACCAACTATGAGAAGGTTCAATTCCATGAAGGAATCCACAGCCTTGAGTTTACAAAAGCTGCCCAGGGCTGTCAAGGACAGGCCTTTTGGACTCATTCATTCATAACGTAGCCCCAAGTCAGAGATGACTTGATGGCATGTAGCAACAACAAAGCCAATAATGAGGACTGGGAGCATATAACATCTTGCCTGCCTTGCCTCTTTTTAAAATCTGATGGCAGATTGTCACACTTGTCATTCATCTCCAGACCTTGAGCTGGAAGGTCAGAACCCCAATTAGGAAACCATGTAGATTTATTGACACATAGGATCCACCCCTCACATTTACATATTTAGATCTGTGCCATACAATAGTTCTTGCTTCTAGGAAGATATATATGATTGCAACCTTAACGTGTCAGTCATTCGCCCTTTGTGTGTGTTTGTGTACATATGAGCATTAGTAAATGGTTAATTGGATTTTAAAACAGGTTTTATCAAAAGGAAATAATATAGTTATCATTAATATTCATCATTTATTCAGTGGAAGAGAATGAACTCAGACATTGGATTAACAGTGAAATCATAAACTTGAGATTTGTGATTTTTTTCTATTGGGAAGCTGCAATAGAGGAGGGTTATGGAATGGATAGCCATCCATATGTTATGAGACTTCAATTCTAGCACCACCAGTAGTGTGGGATCATGGAAGTTCCAGTCCAACAACATCTGGAGGGCCAGATGTTCCCTGTTCCTGCAATAGAGCAGTCTTTCCCCAGCTGGCACCTTAAAGTATGCTGGAAGCTAAAGCGCATCACATCTCAAAGGTGTCCACTTGGGCACTTCTGCAATAGAACATACATTTGTACGTGGAGCAAAAACACAGTTATAACCAATATATTAACTGAACACTGCAAGGAAGCAAAAAGACAATTAATAGAAATATAAATCCATAGGTAGGAATGTAAGTATATTACAAGCCACAGGATTGTTCCAACACAAGCACTTGCCATGATGAGACCTGCGTTCTGCCCTAAGCTCCCTACAGGAGTGCTCCTGTTTGGAGTTCATCCAGCCAGATATCCACCCAGCTGTGCTCATCCCTGGATTGACATGCATTCAACCTCCCTTCTCCCACTTTTCCATTTTTTCCCCAAAATGACATTCAGCATTCTGTAGCCATTGAGCATATTCTGCTTTTAGTGAGCTATTCTGGTGTGTTGAATTTTTTCACTCCACTATCTCTTTTTTTCACTTTTTTGCATACTTTTATAAACCTCAATATCTTTAGGAATGTACTGACACTTCTCCCTTGAATCTCAGTGGCTTGGTTTTCGTGTTACTGTTTACCACCGAAGATCACTATTGTTAGGAGTGACAGAAGTTTTGGGATGCCACATGATTTATTTTTTTTCCAGCACACTTCTGAATTAGTTCAGAACACCAACAGAATGATCCTATGCTTCTTGGGCAAGTTTCCCAGGGACTGTAGGATAGATTAAAAAACCTTTCTAAGGCTGAATATGGTACCCCGACCTTGGGAAGATACGCTGGAGATTCAACTGCAGACTCCTTACCCTTGCAGCTAGCACAGGGAAAAATGTGTTGGCTGCTTCTTTGAGGTTAGAAAATTGACCTTGGAGAGGGAGAAGAGGAAGCATTTCAGTGGGTAGGTAGGGGACAAAACTGGAGAGGTCAGAATGAAATTGATCCTGAATCTCTACTGGCCCCCACCCCTCCCCTCCCCTCCCCTCCCCTCCAAAACAATCCTACTAGATGCAGAAGAGACCACTTACTGATAATTATCCAAAACAGAGGGGATGTAAAGATTTTGTTTGCCACTTCTCCTGCCCTGTTGGATGCAGCCTAACAGGGCAAAGGGAACTTGGAAGGCCAACAACATTAATGTCCCTTCAGCCTTGTTTGTTCAAACGTCTTGTGCATGGGGCACACTGGTGTGCACGTGAAACATGTATGCAAGGCTTTCCCTATTTACTGTCATGTTACAGACAGTTTTGCAAACCTAGTGTGAGCAAGAAACCATCTCTGATATTGCACTCAGTGGATATCATGTATTTAATGTGGGCATCTCATTAAATGGTTAGTGGAAGAACTGGCATTTTGTTTTGGGAAAACAATGAATAAGAATTCTTAACGGAAAGGGCAAGGTTGGAGACAATGTTAGTGTTTATTTAACTTCAAGATAGCATGGATGCTAATTCTTGTATTCCCCACCTTCTTCCTTTCTCAGATACAAGCCAAATAGTTCCAACATGCATTTATTTCCTTGGATCTCAGCTAAAAGTGGCACAGTGCTGAAAATATGATTGCATTACAACCATCAAATGGTGTAAAGAACACTCTCAAGTGGTACAAATCATCTCATCCAGTGGTTGCTATTAAAACCTTTACAGATTTGCCTAATTAACTTTATTGGGCTGTTGGCACTATGCCACACAACTAGGTGCCTGTAAAGATTTTAATGGAGACCTGTACATAGTAGAAGACACTCTCCTGCTCTCAAAGCCTTTTCAGACTAGAGCGGCCATTTCCTCCCATTTTTAAAAGGAAACAACTACCACCTTTTATTGTTCTTGCACAAGGCTGGGTTGTGTTTAGTCACCTGCCCTGATTAGCTCAATTCCTGTGAAATTAAGTTGCATTCAAAGACCATATGTGGGAATAACAGACTTAAATGGACATGCTTTAAGAACTATTTTTTTATTTAATGCCAGAGTCAATGAAGTTGTATAAGCGGTATAACACCTGATTTATTTCAGTGTCAACCTCAGGCCTTGCAAGGATAGCAGGGTAATGGGTTTTATTTTTTTAAATGCCTGGAAAAACTAGGGGATTTCCTGACTGTATTTTATCTTGATCTGTTAATTTTAGTTTAATTTATGCCTACTTCCCAAATCTTTGAGTATTTATGCATTCATTCATTCATAAATAATACTTATACATGACTTAACATAATAACATCTCTCAGCAATTTATGTAAGCCATCCTGAGACCTTCGTGACAGGATGGCATATAAATATTCTAAACAAATAAATAAATAAATGCACAATAGGTCTGATTCAGTGGTGTCAGTCCATTAATGGTAAAACAGATTTCCCCTTTCATACTGCCGCATCCTGTACACCGCACCCCAAATCTGCTATGGTGGGTTGAGCATCTCTAGAAAAGATTAGGGGCACACATGCATGTGTGGAGTCCCATTGATTCCACTTGGGCAAAGGCTGAATCCATGATAATCCACACACAGAGTTTCAACTACGATGCACTATAAACTAGCACTGTAATGAATTTTGTATCAGCTTATTTATTTTTGCATCTAAAAATTATTCAAATGGCTGAGAATTTTGGGAAAAACCTTTCTGTGTGCAGGGCTTCAGTGTTTACAATACTGCAAAGAGGTTAAGTGCCAAAGTGTATGCTGTTAATGTTATCACTTTTATCCTGTTCTATGATTTGCACATTTCTTTTAACATTTTAAGGTATATTACATCACTTCCATCTAGTCATGAATGAGTGGTATATTTGGTCTGTTTGGCCCACATTGGATGTTGGAGTTATGGAGCACTTTGCAAAATATAGAGGATTGGTATGTGGTTTGAGTGGACATTTTGTAGCTTCAGACATTTGCTAGCTTAGAAGATGATGTACTAGGCCATTCTTTTGTGTTCCAGATGGGTACTGGACATTGTGGAGTTAATAAGAGAATAAAACTACACGTCTTTTAGTCCTAAAAGGTCCTAAAATATTACTGTCAATTGTCTGAAAGCCGTTCTTTGCTTTTGGCTTAAATATATATATATATAAAGAGGCCCTTTTGGCAAATGTATTCTGGCTTTTTCCACTGACAGCAGTTGCTTCTCTTGTTGTTTTTGTTAACAAGAACATTAACCCACAAGAAGTCAAAACCAAGGATGCCTCATTCAGCTTCTAGCACTCATCTGGTGGCCGCTGTGGAAAGCCACAAGGTAACAAATCACAGTTGAGGCTCTAGAGGGCTTTCCAGGAAACACAAATAGCCAAGGAGGCTGCAAAACATAGAATGGGATAAATGAAGAATATCCCACCCCTGCAACCCCGCCATCTCCTTGTTTTAAGGTAGCCGCACCCTGAGAAATTTCTTCAGAATGTTGAAAGTTCCTGTGAAAGAAGAAAAACAGCTACTTCTTTCACAGGAAAACAGAGGTTGTAAAAGGGATGGTGGGTTTTAGCACAGTGCTATTAAATGTAAGCATTTCACAGACCTCTTGCCTGGCCCCAAAGCAGCATCCGCACTCATTGCAAACCACTGTGGCACAAGTCTGCAGACCTCTGTGGAGTGGAGCTGCCCTCCGCTGCAGTCCTGCCCATCACCTTCCAGTGTGACCTTGATGTGGCATTGGCTATTGGCAGCGACCCGTGCTGAGAGAGGGGGAAAGCGGGAAGGAGCAAGGCCGTGTGCCACACCTGCTGCCTGGGGATGGGGCCTCCTCCACTCCTCCAGGTGTTTTTTCAGTGGCTGATGTCCAGGGCAGAGGCAAGGACAATCCCACAGCAACTCCAGATGGTTTTATCATTTTATATACATTTTATCATGTCATTGGGTGACTTTGGGGAACAAAGGGATTCCCCCATACCTGGGGTCACTGGTAGGGGGAAGTATGGTTTTGGGGGATTAACAAGCCTGCACAGGAGAGGAAAGGTGCTGCCCCCTGCTGTCTCCTCTTCTGTTTTTCCCTCCATCTGGATGATTCCTGCCAGCTGTAACAGCCTATCCCCAGGCTTGATGGTAGTGCTGTCGAAAGCCAGATCAGCCCAAAATAAAATCTCCCTCATTTGATTGTGGATGAAGAGGCTGATCTGGCTTATGGGTGAAATGGGAAGGGTTACCCTCTCGCAGTTGTGCCTGCCTGGGTCCTTGGCACAACACCAGCATCGCCTTGAGGGTTGGGAAAGTGGTGGCTGTGGCCTATAGAAAGATGACCTTCCTCTCTTGGCTTCCTATTTGCTTGACAGCAGGTCTTGTTTATAACTTGTGTTGGGTGCTTGAGACATATTGGGGATTCTGTTGATGTACCATCCACTCTGCTGCCTGCTAGATTACCTGCTTGAGCTGCCTGAGATAGTCTTGGACCTGGCAGTGATTCTGGGGGATCTCAACCTATATGCAGAGGCTGCTTAATTCAGAGTAACTCAAGACTTCATGGCTGCCATGACAACCATGTGGCTGTCTCAGCCCAAAGCATAGAAAAATCACACTCTGGACCTGGTCTTCTCAACTGTGCAGGAAAATGGGGATCTGGTAGTGGAGGGGGCTGATTTGAACCCCTTTGTCATGGTGAGATCTCTTCCTCTTCAGGTTTGGACTTTTGGCCCCTTTTCCACTCTGAAAGGGTGGGGAACTGATTAAGCTGGTCCACGCCCCAGAGTCTAATGGATCTAGGAGGTTTCCAGAGAGCACTGCAGGATTTTCTGGCTGGCATGTCTGGTTCTCCTGTTGAAGCCCCAGCCCCGTGGAATACAGAGCTTGCCTATGCAGTTGACACAATCACTCCCAGGTGTCCTCTTCCCCCTTGCCAAGCTCCTTGGAATACACAAGAGCAGTAAGTGAAGAAGCAAGAGGGTAGACAGCTAGAGTTCAGGTGGAGGAAAACTCAAAATCAATCCAATTGAATGCAGCTTAGTGCCCATTATTGGGTGGTGAAGGGGACAAAGAGGTCCTTCTTTGACACCTCCATTGCTTCCTCAAGGTGTCATCCAGTGGGCTCCTCCTCCAAATGAAGTGAGAGGGGAATTGGCAAGAAAAGGGACTTTCTCCATCATCACACCTCACCTCTGCAATTCTCTTCCTAAAGGGGTGCAATCGGGATCCTTGTTACCCTGCTTTTGCTGCCAGGGAAATACCTTTTTATTCAGTACTTGCTTTGAGACAAATATGCTTTTATTATCTCATTTTAATTGTTTATTGTTGGTCATCTGTTTCCTTGGTTTGTATTTTATATATTATTGGTTTTTATGAGGTTTTAGATGTTATAGTATTAAATTCAACTATGGTTTTATAATATGTTGTTGTCCTGTTTTCCTGTGAGCTGCCCAGAGAGCTCCTGGCCAAAGCATACAAATACAATAAATAAATAAATGCAGTGCCTCCCACTCCCATCTAAAGGAAATGGGCTCTTCCAAATAAAAATATTATCCAAAATGAAGACATCCCATAATTACAGGGAACATCTAGGTTAAGATATTCTGCTACATTTATTGCAAAATGTATTAATCATCAACAACATGTTTTAATAAATCAAAGTCTAAAAACACAATGCAGAAATCAATGCTTGGAGCCAAGAATTTATATTCATTTTTCAACTTTTTCATAATTTGCAATGCTATTGAATATAGTATGGTTTGAAGGAAGTGGCAACTGCAGGGTTTATAGATTGGAAATTTTGTAACCTGTGTAAACAAACTTGTTTTTTTTCATCTTGGTCAGAAAGGATATGTTTGAAGACATATAGTTAATGGTTCCATTACTACCTGCTTAATTATGCACAACCAAATGACCATTGGCAAGGATATTTTTCAAGCACTGCAAAACAACATGTACTCAAAAAATGTAAGAAGTCAAGATATAATTGAAAGGAGAAAGGTTTTTTAAAAAATGTTTCCTTTAAAGTGAAGTAAAACTTTCCTGGGAAGGAGATGATAAACAGATATTGGCTTTGCAAAGCTAAAGCTATGCTCAAACAGTTTTTATATATTTGCTTGTTCCCCCAGTGTTTTGTTTGAGTCTCCATTAAGTTCAATGGAGGTAACCAGCCCATGGGGGAAAACAATGTAGATTGGCTCCATCTATTGAAAATAATGTTAAAGTCATGACTGCCCAATAGTTGCATTGTGCCTAAGAGTTCAATGGATCCAATGGAATTCCAGATGCTTGTTAACAGTGTTTAGCAGTGGGATTAACACAATATTCATTCTTTCATTGCAACTCTATACTGTTTGCACCTTCCCTGATACTATGAAATATCTCCATGGCTGAGAATCATGACAAATTCAGAAAATACAGGTTAATACAAATACAGTTTTCTATGGAATGTTAAACATTATTAAGGGGCAACCTGTATATTTGGTAACTATGAAGGACAAGACTTTTTCATCTTTTGAAGTGCTACCTGTCAGGTGGCAACTTGGCATAGAATCATAAAATAGTAGATCTGGAGGAGGCCAGAGGGCCACTGGGTCCAACCTCCTGCTCAGTTTAGGGGTCCAATTTAAACCATTCTTCTGAGATGGTTGTTCAGTTGCATCCTGAATGCCTTTAGTGTGGGAGAGTCCACAACCTCCCAGGGTAATCATTGCCATTATTATACTGCTCTATCAGTCAGGAAATTTTTCCTGGTATCTAGCCAGAATCTCGTTTTCTGTTACTTGAACTGTTTCTGTGTCCTGTACTCCGGGAAGATCAAGAAAAGATCCTGTGACAACCTTTCAAGAATTTGTAGAGTATTATCTCCTGCCTCAGTCTTCTCATCTTAAAGCAAAACATGTCCAGTTCTTCCAATCTCTCTTCACAGGGCTTTGACTCCAGTCCCTGGATCATCCTTGGTGCCCTCCTTTGAATGCTTTCCAGCTTGTCTGCATTTTGCTCGAACTGTGGTGCCCAGAACTGGGCACACTACTCCAATTGAAGCCTAATCAGCAATAAGTAAAGGGAACTAGTACTTCATGTGATATATAAGTTATACTTCTATGAATGCAGCCTAAAAGAGCATTTGCCCTTTTTGCAGCCACATCACACTGTTAACTCATGTGATCTACAGCACTTCCAAGATCCTTCTCACTTCCAGTATTGTCATGTCATGAGAGAGGCCAGCTGGATCCAGGGATCAGATTAGATGGCCCAGGAGGCCCTCTGACTCACTCTGTTTCTTTGTTTCTATGTTGAGCCAAGTATTCCCCACCTTGTAATGATGCATTTGATTTCTTTTTCCTAGGTGCAGAACTTGGCATTTGTCCCTATTGAATTTCATTCTGTTCTTTCATCCCAGCAATCCAACCTATCAAAATCACCTGGAATCTTCTTTCTGTTCTCCATGTTATTAGCTACTCCATCCAGTTTTGTGTTAACTGGAAATTGGGAGTGGGGGATCTGAGCAGCAAGAGGACCACCAAACAAGACCTCATGGGCTCTATGCAGCCTGCAGCCTATGTGTTGGACTACCTTGCTCTAGGATGTTCTGTCAGTAGAAACATTTCAGGGAGATAGTCATGTTATTTTGTTGCACCGAAACCAACAAAGATAAGAGCCATAAAGAATAACACATTTAGTATAACATGCCAGAATAAAATTACTAAAGATGCAGCCATACATGGTTGGTGTGTAAGCAGCATACAGGCATTCAAGAAAGAAGAGGACTCACAGAGAGTTACTGGGCCAGTCTAACCTAACCTGGTACTCTTGGCTCCTATTGCCTCAGCCTCTGTGTCTAATAGTCAGGGAGCAGTACAAGGAGTACTAATACCGGGAGTAGTAATTGGAAAAAGCTGGGCAGTGAAGCACTAGGTTTGGGAAAGGTACTTCAGGGAACTCAGGCCCCACATTAGGTTCCTGAACTGGAGTGATCCCCTGTGCCTATTACAGTAAATGTTGCTGCTAGAGGTAAAGGAAAGTCTATTTTCTGACTGGTGTAGAATATGCAGGAACGTAATGTGATTATTCATTCTTACATATGCTCCTTTCTCTTCCATGAATACTTATTCCCATGAAACCATCAGTGGTTCAGCTAGATAATTTTAGATCCTGGTCTTAATGGTCTATGGGGACTCCTTTGGATGGTCGCATATATTACTTCGATTGAGACACACACAATTAAAGTTTCAACGGTCAACTGCCGTTCCACTTTAACATTTCTACTACTTTCTTGATATGGTAGAACAAAAACATTAAAAATAGCTGTGAGCCCCACTTTTAAGAAAATAGTCTGAGTATGTACAGGTTTTCATTTTAACTTCACTGTAGTCATAGCACTATCATATATACAGGAAATTACAGCCACACTTGTCAGCTGTTGTGGTCATTTTTCTGCCCCACTTGGGCTGAAAGGCCTTGGACTTCAGCCCAGAGTCAGCCCTAGCTGCATCATTGTATACTGTATACAATTGGTTTATTGTTGTTGCTGTCATTATGGGAAGGGATGAAGGGCCTATACTTGCTGTTGAGCACATTTTTGGAGGGAAAGGCAGCCCTCTGCTGGGTTTCTGTCACCCAAACACTGCCTGATTTGCATGCTAAGCTGTCTCAGTGACCTTCTATTGAGAAGGTCTCCAGCTTTCCCTTACTGTCCCCTTCAATAGCCAGACAAGCACCTGGCTGGTAATAAAGTTTACACTAATTTACTTCAAGTTCCTACTCTTCTAAATGGTGCTTCCACTGGAGTAGTTCTTAGTAAACTCTGCCCAAAGTTTCTGTACTCAGTTTTCCTCCGGTACCACAAGAGAGACTTTTAAGGCACAAAGGATGAAATTCAGGCCGATTCCTTCCAGAATAAACCTGGACACAGTTTCCCCTGTGGCAAAAACCTGTCGGGGGTGAATTTGACAGCTTCAGGCTGGTGGCCACAGAGGGGCCATCACAGCATGAAACTGGACAGCCCTGGCTGGGAAGTTAGCGTAGCCAAGCCGGCTCGGGAATACACTGATTCATTGCATCCTGCTGTTTTCCTCTGACAGCAGCTCTCTGTTGGCCTATTCTCTGGGGAAAACCGGAGCTGCCTTTCCGTAGCATAACCCCAGAAGGGAAGCAGTGGTTGAAGTGGCTCACTTAACCCCTCCAAAGCAAGGAAATGAAGGCTTCCTGTAAAACAAATCCCAGTGACATTCACCCTGCTGTGCTCAGCTTGTGTAGAGGTCTCAGCACAGTGGGCAGTCTGGCATGTATTACCCCTTGTGCTGCTGTAGTGTGCCTCCAGTTATACAAAAGAGAAAACAAGTTCACAAGAGCAATGCCCATAATAATCCCCACCTTTCCTTTCTTTCAGATGCTGCCCTGGGTAAAAGTTTTAAATGCACTTTTTGATATCTATTAATTGTGAGGCCGATACTTAAAACAAAAGAAAGAATCTATGAACTGATAAGCATCAGCACAAAACATTTTGTATGTCTGAAAGCTTTCATCCATCACAGACATGGAGTTGATGAACCAGTTTAGAATGACTTAATTAAAAACATAATCTGACTTTGAAAATAATGATAAACTATGGTTTGTTGTTATTGCCCTGAGCCAAGGTGAGCCATAGGTTTCTGTGCTTCACTTCTCTTCTTCGAGTGCAGCCATGAGAAAGAGACCAAAAAGTTTCATGCTCTTCCTTAATGAACTCCAATTTTGTGTTATGTACAAACCTTATGTACAACCTGTGATTAGCCTTAAATATGCTTTACTGACACAAACTTCAAAATGAAGTTTATAAAGTTGGTTTATTTCAGTTAGCCATACACTTAACAGCTTAACCATAACCTTAGCAGTTAATTAAATACTGAAGTGAAAACTTTCTATCTCCTTGGAACCATGCTAGAGCAGGAGAAGGCAAGGAAGAGGGATGGTCATTAGCTCAAGGTTCACCTGGGCCCATTCCTGTAATAATAAACTTAAGAACACAGTTGCTCCTGTCTTCATATAAGTTCAAGTCAAGAATTCTTAAGTGAAACAGTGCCTCATTTTTGCAGCATGTCAACTTTTATAGAAGTACCCCAAAATAACTAATCAAGAATGATTCCTACAGGAATTGAATGGTTTCTAGGCAAGAGAAGATGGGGCTTAGCCGTGTGCTTTTCTACCTGTCAGGAAAGGTCCACACAACGCTTTGCAAATATAAGCTAGTTTATTGCTATGGGTTTTTCCCCTGGCAGGACTCTTGGTTATGCTAACTAATTTACATAAACCTCCTTAAAAAGCAACAGCAGTTTTACATGATGTTGGTAAACCCAGATTTGGAAAAATAATGCTGTTGCATCATAAAGGATGCTGTCATCTGGTGGTGAAGGATTCATCTACAAGTGAACCTGTCATCTCATCTCAAACTCTTAAGACTCTGTACAGTAGCCTTTCTCAAACTGGTACCCTCTAGATGTTTATGATTACCCTTACAATCATTCCCACCCAGCATGACCGAGGACCATTGATGATGGAAGTTGTAATCCAGAAAAGCTGGAGGGCACCCAGTTGAAGAAGACTGCTATGCGATATAGGTGAAATGGTCTCAAAGAACTTGCAAACATGGTAAATATGTTATCAGGATAACAAAAATCTTGAAGCAATTTATAAAGCACATTCTAATATTATCTTTTGCTCTGTCATACTGCCTTCTATTATATCATAGAAACAAATGTCACAGACATCCTTATGGCGTTTTCTCATTTGATTATACTTGTCAATATAGTTTTCCAAAGGAAAACTTCAGTAAAGCCCCAATATGTAGACTTTTTAAAGCTTTCCCCCATTTTTCTGAGCTAAATATATTTTTGATAATATTTCACTGTTATATGGCTACCAGATTAAAAAAAAGTATTGGATTTTGCAAAATTATAGCAAAGCCCAGATTTTGAGATCCTAACTTGTCTCCTACCCTATTTCCACCTAAATGTTAATCTAAAAGATTTCCTCGGAACAGATTTTACTGAAGGGGGGAATAATTTGTCTAATAGCAGAGAATGATTACTTCTATTTAGGCGCTATCATGAAAAGAACATTTATGATTTGTAACCTTTTATTTATGAAGAGTAAAAAAGAAAAACTTATGCAGATACATCTTGCAAGCAAGGAAATCGTTCAGTCAGGCACACTCAGGAATGAAGATTAGAAACTCTATTAGTTAAATTAGAGAATGAAAATAATATTAGTACAAGATGGGAAATGAATGGTCCATTTTTAAAAGGTTTTGATATATTATTTTTTTCTTTCCCTACAGAAAAGACAGCGTCATTGCTCAGTACATATATTCTCACTTTGAGTATTTGTTTTTGTTCATAGTCAGATGAAATAACTCATTATAACTCTCTTCCTGAAAGCAATGTAGCAATTATAATGATTATTATTATGCATAAGCACTTATACCAGGGGTCTCAAACTCAACTTACCTGGGGGCTGCTGGAAGTAGAGTCTGGGTGAGGCTGGGCTGCATCAAGTATTCCACCACTGCGGTGGTGGTGGGCCGCTCATCCCGAGGCCGGCCTGGATGTCACCGGTGTTTTGAAGGCCACAGGGCCCCTCCCCCATGCCCCGCCTGTCCCGGCAATTGGCCTGCGGGCTGTGAGTTTGAGACCCCTGACTTATTCAGTCTCCAGGTATGGAGCTTTAGGAAGGACTATACAAAGCTTGCATAAATTAAGTGCTGGTTGCACATAAATATTCATCATTTGATTATCACAGAGTAATGACAACATCCAATGATGGCTTGCATCTGTGAATGAACCATTCAGGATCTCAAAAACCACTGATAAAGGTTTCACATGAGTTGAACTCAGCTTTTGTTAATTATACTTTGTTTTATTCAGACCTGCTTCTATGGGTAATTAGAGTTATGTGTCATTTGTAGATATAAGTCATGGTTGTATTAGTATGAAAACCAAAAGGAAGACCTCTATACCATTTTATATGGACAAAGGTTTCTAATCTCAAATACCAAAAGTTCACAAAAACAAGGTCTATCAAGTATTTGGTCCTGCAACAAAACATTGCTGTATGGAATGCTTCTATTCAGGACTCCACCAGCCCAACAGGCCATATTCTAGGATGCTCCATTCCATTCCATTCCATTCCATTCCATTCCATTCCATTCCATTCCATTCTTCCCCCACTTGATTCAAAAACTGGGAGCACTAGAAGTTCAACTGCTCCACACACATTTCTACTCTCATTTCAACTATCAGGTTGATGGAATTTCAGGGGAAAGTGCGGAGAAAGCTTAAACCACAAGTGTCATGGTTACACAACAGTAAGGCAAATTGCAGTATCAAGTACACATACGAAGATGCTTAGAAGAATGTATAGTTTGACCTATTCTCAGGCAAGGAACAAGTAAACTTTGTTGTCAATACCCCCAGTTATTGCTGCTATTTTCAGATCTAGTTCGGCATTAGCAAGGAAGTTATTCCCCCGTTCACTTAAGCTTTTGGTGATTATTTCTTTTGTTATTGCATGATTATGATTTGTTATGGTGGCAATTTATTGCTTATTATTTAGCTTGAACTTGTTACTGTTTTCTTCCCTGAATGCTAAAATTGGTCTAAACTGCCTTTATTTACAGTGTATTGATGTAATGATACTGTTTTATCTGCTATTGATTGTTCTTTTACTGATATGGTTATTTTCTGCTTTGACTGCTTAAACTTTTTTGTTAAAAAAAGATTGCATATCAGTATTTGTGGAAAGGCAGCTTAGAAATATTTCAGCAGTGTAGTCCTGTGTATGACCATTCAAAAGAAACTTTTTGAAACTGAGTTCAAAAGGGCTCATTCCCAGGTAAGTGGGTATAAGATTGCAACTAAATCAATCAGTCAGTGACTATTAGCTGGATAAACACTGCTACATGCAAAATTGGAACACATGAAATTCAGGCTTAAATTGCATTTTCCTAATTCTTTGTTTACCTGTACTGACTTGCTTAATTTCCCAGAAAAAACTGGTTCAGGCACACTTTACAGCATGACAAATGGAGAAAATCTAAGAATGTGACATACTACATACAAATTACCTAACCCAGCAGTTACCAATAAAATGAACTCAAAGGTCCTCAGTGGATGATGTAAGATATAGTGCCCAGGTAGCTAACATAATTTAGTTATGAAAAAGGGCTATGGAAAAGCACAAGTTAATTTTTTTCTACAGATAAAGATAACAAATGTCTCTATTTCACTTTACTCACCAACCCTACAATTATAGAGTGGTTATGCAAACACAGAATAAAATGCAGCTTGAAATAACCCATGCATGCAGGGATTCTCTTGATAAATTGGAAACCATAATACAGATACATATCCATATTGCAGTGGGCATCTGGAAGCAAGTCATCCAGTGGGATTCTTACTCACTGTGTGGAAGGGACAGTGCACATCCCCATCCACAGGTTAGGACTGCAAATCCCACAACACATCTTCCTGTGCATGGCTATCTCTGATACCAGGCTATGCTTATAAAACACAATTAGAATTAATTCCTTTGATGTTATACTTTACTGAAGATTGTGATTCTGAGAGCCATTGTAGTGTAGGGGTTAAGAGCACAAGACTGGGACACAGGAGATCTGGGCCCTAGGCCCCACTCAGCCATGGAGCCAACTGGGTGACTTTGGACCAGTCACAGACTTTCATCCCAAACTATCTCACAGGATGGTTTGTTGTAATGGTAAAATTAAAAGGAGGTACATAACGTAAGCTCCACCTGTGCCACTTCATTGCACAGTAAGCACAGTGTTGGTTGGTATCTATTAGGGTACATTTGTTTGTTTGGTGTACAGGATTGATATTTAATGTTCTATTGAGATTGCCAAAAGAAGAGAGGAGATCATGGGTAGCACTTAGGATGGGGGGTGGGACAGGTGGATATTCACTGCTCCATTTGCCCCCATTATAGAATCATTTCTGATAAGCATCCACACCCCTGACCAATTAAGTACAAAACATTCAGAGTTGGCTTGTTTCCAACAATATATTTGTTTGTTTTTAAGCAATCACAGAAAGATGGGACAGTGAAGCAGATAAGGAAATTAAGGTAAATCAAAACTACTGTAGAAGCTATATGGATTTGGCTCAGTGTCCTGCCTTGCATGGATGATCTAGGGTTGCAACAATACTCTCAGGATCCTTTCTTCTGCTTGTTAGACTTCGTTTCATGCTCGGCCTTGGCTTCAGAAGAAGGTGAGCTTAGAGAGAAAGCCTGTGAATGCTCATGAAACTCTAATTGTGCAACTGGCAACCGTCTTCTCCAGCACATGCAACACAAACAAATGTTGTGAGTCATGTGCACAGGATGCTGCTTGTGTAGTGTTTGTATGGCTCAGTTCCTGGTGGGTGGTCACACAAATTTTCAGCATGCTTGGAAGCAAAGCAATTTGTCATACTTCCCTATGATAACCACCTGAGAAACTGCTTTGAATTTCCTAGGGAAGGAGAAAACTAAGTGAAACAAATATAGAGTTGGTGCTGCCTGTGTAGTTCTACCAGTTTTCCCCATCCCATGGAAGGCCCTCTAGAGCAGATGTGGGTCATAAACACTGCATACCAGAAACTGAAGTGTCATGTTGCATTGTTGGAATCCTGTTCCAAAGTGGATGCTTGAACACATGAGAGTTGGATCCAACTCTACGTTAGCAGTGCTCTCTATATAGTATCCCACAGAATTGTACCAGAAGTTTCCACTTTATTGTCAATTTGAAGTCCTGTAAATATACAACCATGAAGTCCAGTTCATGATTTTGTTTCTCTCTTCAGACGTTGCAGAATAAGACTCACTCAAAAGGGATGTATATGTAAATTCTGGTACTGGAATTTGTCTTGGGATATCATTTCTGAATATCATCCCTAAAGAAATAGGCAAACATTTTTACTGGCCTGCAATCATTGGTCAGGGTTAAGCAGGCTGGGGACATTGTAGGTAAAGGTATTTTTATTTTATATACATTATTTTATACATGTCATATCCTTTTTAAATATGGTGGACTGATTCACATTTGGCTTTATCACCCATACTATGACATGATATAAGACCTCTAGCAATGACTTAAGACCTCTAGTTAATATGTGAAGTGCATAGGGAGGTTCTCAAAATTAATCTTTGACCCAGCATAGCAGATCAAAAATAGCCATGTTCTGGTGTGATATGCTAAATCATGTTTTCCACCTTAAGGAGAACACAACAATTCAAAGGTCAAAACTGCATGCAGTTGAAGGTCATCTCCGAAACACAAAATAATCACCATTCTTTTTTGCAGAGCTCTATGTCTCTCCTGCACTTTGCTCCAAGCTTCCTGTAACTGCAAGCTTTGTCATTGTACTCTTTCACATTTAAATCTATTCCTCTGTGAAAGGGTACTGCTGCTATTCCAGGCTTCTCATCTGTATTTCAGACACTACTTAGATCAAAGAATTGAAAAGGTCAGTGTATGAACCTTAGAATTAAGCTGTTTATGCTCCTACATATGACACACAGCGGCTACAGAGCAAGGACATCCAAGGCAGCATAAATGAATTGATTTTTCTCCTCATTCTATGTAAAATATTGTAGTTTGTGCCTAATCATGGTGCTACTATAAATTTTTCAGCCAGTAAGATTCTTTCAAATTCTTTCCCCCATCAATCATAGCAAAGAAGGGTTCTGTTGCCGGATAATTGCATCTTGCTATACCCTCCAAGGGCACCCTCAAGTTTTCTGTTCCTTTTCCCAGACAGTGGCCAGCCATGACAACCATTTTATTAGCTGATGTATTGTTGTTCTCAGGAAAAAAAAGTTTTATAGCTTGGGGCTTTTCTGTTACTGGACCAGAACTATCAGCCCATAATTGGGAATGGATACGGAAGCAGTTTATATTGTTTAGCAACAATGTTGCCTGGAAAACATCTTGCAAACAGTGGTAACTAGTGTAATAATCATAATTTTATTTGAGAAAAACGGTGCATGGTTTATGTTTCAGTTTCTTCCTGTCAAGACATAATTGTAGAGTCATTTTGTTTCTCTGTGTTCTTTTCCCAAGGGGGAAAAGGGGGGGGGGGGAGAGAGAGAGAGAGAGAGAGAGAGAGAGAGAGAGAGAGCCTTCAGACAAGAAATTTAATTACTAAATGCAGACCACTATTCTTAAAACAATTCTATAAATCAGTTCATACAGAATAAATACAATAATAATTATAGATACATGTACTGTCTAATGTTATGTTCATTGTTCTTACGATGGCTATTTCATTTTTCACGAGTATGCAGCTGACTTCCTCATGTCTGGTTAGATTGTACAAACATGAAAGCTAATTAAAAAAATATATGTGTATTAAATGACAACTAGGATAATAATAATAGCATAATATGAAAACCCATTTAATTTTCTATGGAATTCTTCCCTGACATGGTGGACTGAATTGCAAAACAGTCATTTTTCTTCTTTAGCATAGTATACTCATCTTTCTATAATATCACCTTTCAAATAATTATATATGTTCAGCACATTTTGTTTATTTATGTTTTTAATTTCATGCTTGTAAACACCAGCTGAATCCTGAAAGTGAATACCACACAAAGCAAGTCCTGAGCCCTATGCAGGTGCCCCCTAACTAGGGCGAATAAAATTTTGGGGAAGAGCATGTGCTTGCCTTTGCCTCCAGTACCTGTGGGGGACAACTTTCTAAACAGGGCAGCTTGTGCTACCTGAAGAGGCATTCCCCATGGCCCAGAATGCTGAGAAATCAGCATTTTGCAGCATGTGGAGAGCCATCACGAATATGGAATCTATCTTCTTCAGAATAACAGCAAGGGCACACCTAGATACACCACCACTTATCTAAACCTTTTCTCAGTATGAAATCCTAATTTGTGTTCAGTCTGTTTCTATTAACAGGAAAGAAAATAAAACTCTGCACATGTTACAGCTTTTGCACCAAGGATGGGTAACATCTGGAAAGCCAAAGCTCTCATGATCCCTCATCATTTAATATCCTGGCAAGGACTGTAGCCCAGAAGATGTGGGGCAGCAAGTTGTCTGCTCCACATGAATTCTACAATCGTTTCCCTGGCAGTGACACCACAAAGTCCTTTCCTTGTGCCAGGATTTATAAAGTGATACATGTCCCCAGTGGCCTGGCAGAGAAGGAAACATGGTCCACTTTGTGAATTCTTGCAGGATTAGCACTGCCCTGTATGTCCTCACAGGGTTAGTGCCAGTCTACTCATGTAGACTGCCTGGGAATCATATAAAAGGCTTCTTGCTTCTGCTTGAAAGTTGTCAAAGCAAGTTAATTCTTTAAGGTAGCTGCTTTGTGTTCTTGACTTAGCAGCTGATGTTGCTCCTTCAGTGTCTTCTCCTTGCCTGTTCGTGATCGTGCTTTCTCCACTGATTCTACAATGCCTTGATCCTTGCTTGTTTCCTATCCTGCCTTTTCCCTTGGATCTACCATGGATTCTGAGCATCTGATACTTCTCTGAGTGAGCTTTGGTTCTCTCTCCATCTCCAAGTCTTGGTCTGGTTGTTCCAGCTGAAAATGCCTATTACTTATGTCTTGATCTAATGCTCTGTGAATCAATCCAGACTTTTATGTGTCAGTGCTAATGACTGTCAGGAATATGTGTTGCTGATGAAGATGGACGGCATATGTTTGAACTTAAAGGGCAAGAAGTGTTTGTGTGTTGGGTCTGCTTTGTGGAATGTTAAAGCAGGAAAACCCACCATGTGCCATGGCGTTTTCATCATCCTTCAAGACTGTGATCATGGGAGCAAGAAAAGCAAATTAATGGGACATGAGACTTCTGGTGTCACAGCACAGAACCACCAGAGTATTATAGTAGGCAATGGTCATACTGGCTAAACATGGTGGAAAGCATAGTTCAACTAATTTGGAAAGTTGTACGTATTATACTGTTTCAGGCCATTTACCTTGTGATTTCTTACTCCATAGATTTCTGCAGGTTGTTAAAGATAATCAATGGAAGCCCTCCTGCAGGTTCCTTCCCTTAGGGAGGCTAAGGGGGAAGCTGCAAGGAGGAGGGTCTTTTTCGTGGTGGGACCCCATTGTAGAATGCCCTGTCATCAGACCCACTCTATTGAGTTGTAGGCACCTTGGTGAAAACTTTTCTCTTTTGAAGCACCTATGGAACTATTTAAATTATTTATTGATGACACTGGTTTTAATCTTAATTTTATTTATTTATTTATTTTTGGATTTATATCCTGCCTTTTTCCTACAAAGGGCTCAAGGCAGCTTACATCTCCTCCTCCATCTTATCCCACCAACAACAACCCTGCGAGGTAGGTTGGGCTGAGAGTCTGTGACTGGCCCAAAGTCACCCAGTTGGCTCCATGGCCAAGTGGGGACTAGAACCCAGGTCATCTGAGTCCCAGTCCCATGCTCTTAACCACTACACCACACTGGCTCTCCCAAATTAATAAATTAATTTTATATATTAATTTTATTAATTTGCATGTTGTTTGGTTGTATATATTGTCTTATCTTGCTTATTATAACTTTTAACTGTATTTTATTAATGCTATTATTGATTTTTATTGTAATGACCAAAGAGCCTGATGCTAATGAGGTAGCTTTTATATCATCATCATCCTCCTCCTCCTCCTCCTCATCATCATCATCGTCATCTGTTTTTTCATTGCTGCTACTTCTCCCTCTGTCCAGTAAATATGGCTACCAACCAGCTTCGGAAAAAAATTCTGGCTTGCTCTTCTGCTTTTAACAGTAGTGTAATCTGTAGCAGTCAGGAGAAACTTTTCATAAGTTTACATGCTGAAATTGGTTCAACAAGTCATGATTTATCAGTAATCCTATTGTTTTTTCTCTGGTAATTGCTGTGAGAGGGTTAAAGCCAGGTGAGAAGAATTAACAGCATATATGTGAACTGTACCACTAGATGCTGCCATGCAGAGAAGAAAGTCTGAAAGCTTCCATGCTAAGAAGGATTTTCTGCCCAGAGAAAGGTAGCATATCAAGAGGAACAGTCTTAGCCTTGTTTTCTCTCTGATGTGCTAGCTGGTCCCAGATGGAAGAAGGGAGCATTCAGACACGTCAGGGCTGGCCCAAGGCATTTTCTGTCTTAGGCAAAGAACAATAAGGCACCTCACCCATTTGAGAAGCTAAATTGACTCTCAGTTAAATCTTACTTTGACCTTGGCAGTGGGCCAGAGTCTTTCATTGCCCACAGAACACGCAGGCTACCTTGGACGATTCATGGCAGGCCACCCTGCTTGTGCAGCTCTGTTTGCATCTTACTTCTGCTCGCCACCTATTTCCTGATGTGGCGGGCCACCCTGCCTTATCCTACAGCTAACCCTGATCTTTACCTGGATTTTGATGATAGGCAGCCTAGAAGAACTGCATTATGTATATGCTCCACAGGCGTGAATTCTCAGGCTGACTACCTTCCTAACAGCACATCCATATTATACTCCCATGTCAACTTTCAAAGTTTAGAATAGAAAAAACATGATGTCCCCCTGCAAGCCAGAAGTTATACAACACTCGGGGAAGCAGTACAACTTGTTAAAACAATGTACCATGATGTGATGTCACACTTCCCATGAAACACGGGTTCATTATTCAAAGAAATAATTTGATGCAAGAAAATCATTTGCCATGCCAAAATCGGTCTTCTTACCTTGTTGTTGTGGTTGACCTACAGAGTTTCAATCGCTTCAGTCCTTCCTCTGATGAGAAAGGTTGACCCTGGCAGACGTAATATTCACAGCCTTGTCCAGCCCATCATGGTCTTTGTCACATCATTTCTCAGAGGGCAGCTGTGCTTTTAAGCATGGCATGTGGCAAGTGCAGCTGTGCCATCTGTGCATTTGTTACTCAAAACCATGTGATTTGTAAAGGAAAACACAAAGTCCACTGCACTCAGAGATGATACAGATACTAATACAGCTACTGGAATTCCAAGGCACCTGAACATAGAAAGAAACACGCACAAAAGGAAGGCCAGATTCAGGAGGAGCGGAGAAATAATTAGTCAAAAATAAATGCACTGATTGGTGACAGGGATCGTTGGAGTGAGGAGGACAATATTATAGTGGAGCATTTTGGTGTCATCAGAAAAGGCTTCAGGACCGCAATCAGCCTGGGGAGCCCTGGGATGTTTTAACAATGGTGCTTGCTAGGAACATTACAGCAATTTGCACCAGACTCCAATGAGTTAGAATTTCTAAGAATCCAACCTGTGGATTCTACACCACACTGGTTTTCCCCACTTTTTGTGGAGTCCACAGGCATGTGGGCCTTTTCTAAAGCTTTCAGTGATTTAATGCAGGTTTAGCAGGTTTAGCCTCAGAAAATTAGGGAGAATTCTTTAAAAGCCTGGACGAAAATGTTTCTCCATAGAGAAATACACATTTATGGAGGATGCTTGTTTACCGGGCAAAAATACCGCATTTTTGGGAGTGCTGATTTGTGCCAGTGTATATTAATGTGCCTGCCCCAAAACCGATTCTCTCAATGAGCAGACAACAGAATGAAAGGCACCAGCTTTGACAGCATGTGTATTCTCCCCTGCTTCCTTCTTTACCACCTGCCTCCTTGCTCTGCCAGCCACCACTGCTTTCTGCTTCTACTGTCTCCCCACTTAGTTAGTCTCTCAGTGCAATAGATCAGCTGGGAGTGCCTGCTTGGCAAGAGGAGCTTAGCTTTGCATAAGCAAGTTCATGGCTACCTGCTTCCTCCAAGCCCAGCACTTACCCTCTTCAGCCTGCGGGCCACTTCCTGTGTAGTTTTATGCATTTCACTGTTGCCCTCCTTCCTGTTCCTTGTTACTGCAGCTTTCCACATTGCTTTAGCTAGTCCCTGAACTCAAGCAAGACTTCAAAGTATATCAGTTTTCACATAGCTAGCTTTGGCTCAAATTACCTTTGTGTGGATTCTGGTTCACATAACCAACAGAGTGATGGAACCATTTGATTTTCTGCTCTCAAGACTGGTGTTGCTCTGCAGAGAGGAAGCCACATATGCTGGATCATAAGAAAAGATGGGATGGGTTAAAGATCAGCCGGTTCCAACCCTACCAGTAGCATGCTTCAGTCTGAGAACCCTTATCCTGGTTTTCAGTCATCAGAACCCCCTAATAGTTTGGATTTAGTTTGGATTTCTATGGGTCTGTCCTTCACATTCCACAATGGACCATCTTTTACTGAATTGTAGGGATTCTGTGGGTTTGTAAACTTTGTTTTACTTTGCTTGGTTTATGCAAATTTAGTTGTTGTAGAAAAAATAAATAAACGTGTCTTTCTTCATATAGTCTAAACTGTGAAAATGTGCACTATATATTTTGTGGTGAGATGTGTGCATTTTTGGATATAAACTCATCTGGGCAAAATCTGATTAGCTTAATGGGCAGATGAAGTAAATCTGTGAAACACAGAAATAATAGATTCAATTAAGACAGTACATTGTTTCTGAAACATTGCAGGTTTCTTGTTGTTTCTGTACATTGTTTCTGAAATATTGCAAATTTTCTTGCCTGGGAACACTTCTAAAACTGTTGCATTTGTTTTTCTATCATTTGGCAGGTATAATCTGTTCCTAAGGGGCTACTATGGTTGCATATATCATCCAATTCTGACAAATAAAAATGTTATAGTAAGTGTTTCATTTCTCATAATAACTAATGGGATACATGGAACTGGAATTTCTAAAACTAGACTTGGGGTTTAGCAGCAACATCAAAGTAGATGGCCTCTGTATCTGTCTGAACAGAACTGGGTCACTTTTTAAAGCACCAAATTGGGATCCAAGGCAAACTTTGATATTGGTGCATATCCTTAAATATCCTCAGTATTTAAGCTGAAGGAAAGACAAACACTTAATCAAAAGGATGACTTGCAAAGTTGAAATTATACACCCATCTCATTTCTGCAAAATCAAAAATTATTGTGTGGTTGTCAGTTTAAAGCTAAGTATTTGGCAGCTTTAATCGTGTTGGGAATGGGTTATGCATATAGTTTCTAGCATGCTCACTCTTCTGAAACCAAATGGAGCTCCACAGAAATTGAAGTGGTTCATGTGGTAACATAAGTCTGCAGACTTCACATGACCTGCTCTTGATATTGTTAAGAAACCTTGTGGTAAATAACTGAGAGATTCTATCCAAAGTGTGTGTGAAGAGATTACATTATTTTCTGCCTTTTGCACTCATTTCCTGCAACAACTGTCTCATACTGAGCAGAAATTTCCTTATTTTCACATAACACACATTGCTGTTAGCCTGATGGTACTCTGAAAAATGGCTCCCTGTGATGAATAATCTCTTCCCCAGTCATTACTTATGTACTATTTGGGATCTCAGCCAGCTCAGCAGCCTTGATAACAGCGGCCACAGAGATGGTCAGAGCATGGCCATAAAGATCTGCATGCTAACTAGTTCTGGATGCTATAGCAAGCGATCATTATGTACAGGGAGCTAAACTTCATCTCTTCTCTCCTGGCTTTAAGGAATACAGTCAAGGCTAGATATAAATGCATTTTGTTAACACTATACCTTCTGTGTTTTGCAGATTGCTACGCTCTTTGTTATTCTTTGTTCACCTGCTTATGAATGAAATCAGTTTTTTCCCTATTTCCTGAACTTGCTTTCATTCACACTTGTGCAAAATTGCATTTCAGAAAATATGTAAATCCCACATATTCACATTTTCATAGTCTATTGAGGAAAAAGTGTGTCTTTTTTCAGTCATTTAAAAAACATCTAAGACTAAATTTGTGTAAAATACCAGAAAGTTAAAACTAGTCCATAGAATTTGTTTAACTCAGGAAAAGCTGGTTTGCTTAAGAATCCACAGATCATATCAATAGAAATATGTACACATTCAAATCCTTTGTAGATTTCTTCAAAACCCCCTTTCATTTTCTCCAATTTATACTGCTTAAAGAGAGATCTTTACTCCTTTTTCAGATGAACTCATTTTTTATGTACATATTTCAAATTTACAAATTTTGAATGAAATCATTTGTCATATGGAGCATATCAAAAACTTGGTACTGCATAGACTTCACACTGCTCAGTGTCCTCTTCTATGAGATAAAAGTTGAATTCTCACCCATTGCTAGCTATATTTATTTACATATTGCATATCCAAACTGCCCAGAGGTCCCTGGTGGTTCACAATAATTACAACCATAACATAAAACAATAATCAGTATGAATGCTTAAAGGGTTAAAAGTACAGTGTGGACTAATCTAAAGTATAACCTAGCAGTAATGCAAAGATTTACACTAACTGTGTGTTTCACTGTGTCAGCTCAGAGACATGGCTCCCCTTCCAGCATAGAGAATTATTGAGGATACAGAAGCAAAGGTCAGTTTAATGCTCCTCAAAGGTCACTCCTGTAGCCTTGGAAGTGCAACTGGTAGAGCTTTGCTGGCTGCAAAGGTGGTGGGAGGGTGTTCCAAAGTAGAAATCCCAACTCTGACCTCACAAAGTATTTCCAGGGTTGGAGCTCAGATTCCCATCTTTTCTCTAGCTATCTAGGCTCTGTGTAGGTAGCCATTGCGTTGTGCCCTAAATAATTTAAAACTGAAAGACTAAAATTCACAGGAAGGTCTTTTTCTGTCACCAGAAAGAGCACAATGTTGACACCAGGTGAACTTCTCAGGGATATTCCCCTTTCTTCCATCCTTCCTTCTTTCTATTGGTCAGTGAAACACATAGCACAAGGTTCAAGGCTAATGAAGCTACCTTTGGCTGGAATAGGCTTGCTGCAATATTAACAGTCAGAGCACAGGAGTTTGTACACCTCCAGGACCAACCGTTCCATAACGTATGACTCCAAGGAATGTCAGGTCTTTCCACAAGCAAGGCATTGGATAAGAGGTGGCATTTTGGAGTCTTTACGTAGGCATTTTGTTGTTTGTAGATATAGTGTTGTTTTCATCTAATTTTAGTCTTATGTTTTATTATTTTCTGCTGACATTGTACACCGCCTGGGTGATGTTTATAGAAGGGCAATATCTAATGATTACAAACAAACAAACAAACAGGTCCTTTCCAGCTAGCAATTAATAATATTTAAGCTAGTGTGTGCATGGAAATGAAATTTCTCTGTAAGCCTTTCCAGAGTACCAGCTTCCATAATAATAGCTCCCCTTAGTGTGCAGCATGGACTGTCAGATCTTAAATACAGTCATACTGCACTGCTATGGTAATGAAAATGAAATCCAAATACCAGCCATCTCAGTGCACACCTAAATTTCCCCAGTGGTGTTGTCTCTCCCTTGGTCAAAAGTACTTGTTGTCCTGTTAAAATGACTGCAAATAATTGAAACCTCAAGTGGATAAAATTCACTTTGGGAGGAATGTGGGCTGAAAGCTATATTTGAGAGAAATGCAAATGAAAGGAAGTTTAGATGTTTTGCTTTCTATTCCTATGGTGAAAATGTGGCAGGCCCTTCTGCAGGTGTAAATTGGATAAGTGTTTTTCCAAGCGGCAGAGTTACAGTAGCTTAACTTTCTATAAATCTTGTTCTTGAGAAGCCTACAATGGGACACTTGCACTCTTCCGTCGTAATGTAGCTGAGACAACTTTTTGAATTGCCATTATCAGTCTAGAATCCCTTGTAGTTAAGTAAACATGAACTTCTCAGCCTTACTTGAGGCTATTCCCACAGCATTTTCCACAGAACATAAAATGCAAACTATGAATAAAAACAAGGTAAAAGTAAGGTAAAACCAGCAACAAGGACTAAAAGCACTACAGCACAATAAACCAAACTAAAATAAGTGTAGGAGAGGGCGGTATCTACGTCACTGTAGATACATCAATGCTTGGCTCATGGGAATGTTGTACTACAAGCATCCCAAACTGATCCTTATGCTGTTCTGCCATTATTCTCCACATTTCTTCAGGACATTTATATTATGACTTTTTATATTTGTCAAATGTTTTGGCATATAGTTGAGTGTGTGCTAAATTTGCAATAATCTTCTGGAAGGAAGGGGAGAGGCCCCAGTGGGGTGGCATGCTGCAATGAGGAGGTGTTCTATCAGACTTTTAGTTTTAAAGCAGTATTAGCTGCTAATGCACACATACAGAGGCAAGTATAAGAAAATGTTTGTCTCTCTCATTGTTTCACGGGCTCTGGAGGAAGGCTGCTCCTGCCTGTGCTCAGCATGAGTGATCTTGGCAAAACAATAGCAACTCTAAGGAAGAGATAATTCCAAACAGCCTTCAGTTGCTTTCCTCCTTCCTTCCTGCTCCCCCACCCCCACACACTGATGGTTTCTCCCTTGCCCAGTGAACTGGAGAGTAATGGTAATGATGCTTTCTCCCCCATCCAGCCCAAAGAAGAAAATTTGGAATATATTTTCAAACCTTCTCAGTCATTTCTTTTGCTCTTTTTATTTTCTTGCCCCAAATAACAACCAGCTGAAAACATACCTGATGGACAAGTCTACTGTGAATGAAGTCACATTGTCTGTAACATGTTTTTCACCTGCAAAAGCCCCCATGGTTGGGGGTGGGCGGTAGGTTTGGCTTTCAGGTAGAGCTGTGAATGTACATATAAGCTTGATGAATGTAATAAATGAGCAAGCAAACAAATCCCCTGTATATATTATCTTTCCAGATCCTCCTACTTCTCCTTCAATTGCATTTGTGTGTGGCGCAAGAGTAGAAACTGTGCTGTGCTCACTGCATTTAGAAACATAGAAACAGAGCGAGTCAGAAGGGGTTTTCCGGGCATCTAGTCTGACCCCCAGCTCCAGCCGGCTCCACTCATGACATGCCCATCATGTGCATGTCTAGCCTATCTTTGAACACCCTCACTGATGGGGCCTCAACCACCTCCCGTGGAAGCTCATTCCATACCCTTGGGGTCCTGACTGTCAGGAAGTGCTTCCTGGCATCTAAATGGAACCTTGGTTCCCTGAGCTTTGCTCCGTTCCACCAAAAATATTTGCATGTTGTATAACTAGTACGACAGCACTCCCCGATACATGCAAGAACTTCTAGAACAGATTAGACCTGGGATCAATTAGACAACACAAGGCAATTCATCAGGTAGGGCTTTTTCAGATGAGAAAATTCAGAGGATGGCAAGATGTACAAAGGAAGGAAAACACCCAGACAGCATCCCTCAGCCAATAACTTGGTGAGTGCAAAAGCACCAGTCTTTCCATATACTTTAAAAATGTCCGGAGAATGAGGCAGAAAAAATAACACATCTTTCATAGGGGATTTTTGTTTTATTTATTTATTTTTTAGTAAATTGGGGGCCTTTCTTTGGAATGGGCCTGGCTCTACATCATCCATAAACACAAAACTGCCCCCTCACATATGCATTGTGGATCATGCAAAATGGGGGCTGGGCTACCCACATAGTTAATATACTTGCCACTTGCAGTGGCAGTGAGATTGACGATGATGGTGATAATCCCTTGGGGAAAAAATGAAAGGAACTGTGTGATGCTCCCTGTCAATGAAAGCTCTGCCTGTGAGAAACTGGGAATTTCTACTCTCTTTGGATAAAAATAGGCAAAACTGTCCTCCCAGTTTCTCTGCCTACAAAAAGGGGGCAGAATGTCAAGAAGCTCTGATTGAAACATACTTAAAATGGAAGAAGTCCTCTTTAACACTCATGAATCACTCTTTAATGTATGATCTTAGTGTTTAGAGAGATGAGAGTTTGGCATTTTCTGCATGCCTATGGATGGAATAACACATCAGAATATGGTATATTAAATGGCTTGATACTTGAAGGACCACCTACTTTCTCATTTCCCTCAGGAGTGGAAGAGGATGGCAAATGGAAGAGGGTCCTGTTTGGTGGTCACATCCCACCTTGGAATAGGCTCCCCAGAATGGTACACCTGGCACTCTCATTGCAATCATTTTAATGCCTGGTGAAGTCAGTGCTATTTTCTAGACACTGTAGTAACGGAATACTTTTTAAATTTGGTATGAACTTTTCGATAGTTTTATTCTGCTATACTTATTTAAAATAATTTTAGTTAATGATATATGTAGTAGTTCAAACTATTATTTTTGTATTCTATTTTTGTATTTTATGTTTTTATTGCTGTTAATTGTTTGTGCACCAGACAGTCCTTTATAGCACTATAATTGTGGTTTATAAATTAAATAAATACATATTACACCTCGAGTACAAGTATATCATCTTGGTTAAGGAGCAGTAGGTTGCACACTTTTGATTGTAATTTGCAGCCCACCAATGTGTATTGGATTCCCTAAATGCCATCCATGTCTGCAGTACAACAGCAATTATCTTTTCTAAGGCTGTTAGTTGGCTTTGTCTACTTTTGGTTTAATTGAAGAACTGAGATGTGGACACTGCATGAGTAATTTTTACTCTTCTGCTTTTTTGCTACAAAGCCTTCCAGAAGTGCTGCGGAGTAGTACAAATACATAAAATGAAATGGTATTTTCTCGCACTTTTGCAACTGAATGCTGCATTTTCCCTGCTGTATGAAAACTCACTAAAAGTTCTGGTTGTACTTAGAAGCAATACTGGAGAATTACATGATTGTTTAGATGAGCACAGAATATGTGGAAAACCCAGCAAAATCTTAAAGTCAAGCCCCACTGCTTCATATGCCTGCTTGAGCCTTTTGCATGCAACAGCTCAACTTGCCACAGAGCAGAAATGATGAGTTAAAAAGATGCAACTATTGCAACTTTTACCAGTAGTCCAGCTGTTAAAGGACTTGAGATATAAGGAGCTGGGAACATAAAAATCGAAGTGCTGTGTTGAAAAAATTGAGCCTGTTTGGCAATTCATGGAATGGAGTAGGGTCTAAATGAATATTCAAGTGAAGAAGCTGAGAAGGAAAAGTATTTTGAAGAAACTTCTCACTGGCGATAAGGGACAGTTGTTCCATTTATGTTTGGAGTGTAGGAAATAACTGAGGAAGTTCTTTTCTTTTCTTTTCTTTTCTTTTCTTTTCTTTTCTTTTCTTTTTCTTTTTTTAAACTCAAAAACAAACAAACCCAAAACAAAACATGGTCCACATGCTAAAGGGATCATCCTTTTGCAACATTTCCTGGAATGCCCTGAACATCTCATGATGATGCAGAGGCTCATGTGTGTTCAGGAGCTGATGCCCAGCTGAAAGACTCCCTGTTAAGAGGCTTGTACTGCTGTCAAATGTGGCTTTTAGACTTCCAGAGCACTAGGGAATGTGATGGGGGGCACATTAGTCAAACAGATTAATTGATGAATAAAATAGTATAATGAATTAACCAAAGAGATTCAGCACTCATCATGGGTAAAATATATTTTCTTCTTAATAATTAACTTAAAAAGTTAGGATAGAGAGTAGCTGCAAAACATGTAAAGCAGAAATTGAACAACATGGAGGCTATTTTTAAGAATGTTTGACTGACTACACCAGAATTATATAGATTAATTATACCAGGTTGTTACTATTTTGAAAGTTGTTTTGGATGCAGTTGTCCAACCAATACTTTAACAGCAAGCTTTCCATTTCAGTTTTTATGTATGCTTTAATCACCAAGAAGTGAACATCAACAACCAAGATGAATATAGAAACTGTTTTAGTGGTTCTCCAAACTTTGCTCTGTGGGTATTGCAACCAATAAAACGAGCTATAATGCTTTCCTTCTCCCTCTGCTTGTGCTAAACACTGCAATAATCTAATGTCATTGTGATTTCCTAAATCTCCTCAATAAGAAAGATATTATCTTCTTATTTAATTACTGAATCTCCTGTGACAGAGGAAGTTTTACCGCTAGTAGTTCTAAATCATTTGAATTCTCCCTTTTCTCATTAAAGTGCTTTTGCATAATAGTAATAATAATAATAATAATAATACACCCCTGACCATAAAGTAATAATAAATATTGGCACAAAGTTAGGACTGAAGAAGGTCAGATATTTTATTTTATTTACTAGGAAAGCTAAGCAATGTGTGATCAGTGTTAGCTTCAGATTTTGATTGACCTGGCTATAGTAAAGTAGATTCACCTGGACTCTCTCTAGGTCCACACCACTGCCAAGAAGGACAGCACAAATATAACAGAAGAATGAATGGTGCCAGAATAGAATGATGGATGATGTTCAGGTCAGCTGGAAAGTCAGGATGGAGAAAGAGAGTGGGGGAAAGAGAGAGAAAGAAATTAGAAGACAGAGAGAGGGTAGAGTTATCAAGGCAGAAGACACAGGAGACAACAGAATGAGTGATGATTCTATATTTTATTTTATTTTATTTTATTTATTTTTAACATTCATACCCTGCCTGTACCAAAGGTGTCAAGACAGCTGTCCTGACCTCCTTGGAAGACAAGTGGAATATAAATATAACAAATTGATAAATAGTCACACAACTGCCTAAGATTGTAAATAAATATGTGCTAATTATGTTTACATGCTGTCCATTGGGTTGTGATGGGTCGGATGCGACTTCGCGACTAGCAACAACAATGATGTTTAAATATATGTCCTGGTATGGATGGATTCTACAGTTGGTATATTTCACCTACATACTAGCCTTAGCATAGTGAAGGTAAAGTCCTGCTGTTTTCATAAATGAATAGGTGGTGGTCGTAGGCTATTTGAGGTATTATTAGGAAAGGCATTAAGTGCACCAGTGGAGTAACTTACGCAATGAACCCTACAGATCAAGGACTTGCATCTCCTTGCTGGTGATCCCCAGGGACAGATTGTGTCATGCAATTAGGCAGCTCTTACTATTGCTCTTTCCCCTGGTTACAGTTTGGGTCTACTTTTCTTCCTGCCTAAGGCTGCTAAATTTTGGAGGACGATGCCAAGCATTGAGAGCACTACAATACAAAGTTGGCCCTGCAGGCTACACTTGGCCTGGCAAGTCGCACGTTACACAGGTGTGATTTATAGATTTTGTGGCACTTCTGTTATTTTAACCCCAAAGACTGTCTGTCATTTCTTTATCTGTTTATTTAAAGTTGTAATAAACTGTTCTTTAGCAGACACTCTCAGAACAGGGTACAAACATTTAAAACAGCATAAAACATAAAACCATAATCATAAAAATAAAATGTAATAAAAGGCAAGTAACCAAGCTAATAATAAAAATAACACATAACACACAACAGAATAACAACTGATCCACAGCAAGCCAATTATCTTTTTGATAAAAGCCTGTATAAAATCCAGTATCATACATTCCAATAGTGTGTATATTATTTCTTTTGCACAATCATGATGACCATATCAATCTCTTTCAGGGCAGTATAAGCAAAAGTCAGCATGAGCCAACTACCTGTTTACACAAAAGGATGTACTTGATGTTCAGCTAATGAGTCCTTCCTCTACACCATGCAGCTGTGTAAATAGTGTCAGTTACATAGTCTGCTGCTTTCACATCCATTTCAGATACCAGGGACAGAAAGACACCAGTTTGTATAGTTCTTTTATGATCCTATAATAATCTCCCATAGTGTATTATGAAGATCTAAGCCTTGGTAAAAAGATCACACAATCAGTTATGGTGTCCCTTGCTCCTTCAAGCTCATCATGTTAATAATTAGAGTCAATTAACAAACTTTGTATTTCACAAGATCTTACTCATTTACTACAGAAAGAAGAACTAGGTTTCCTTTATGCTTCACAAATGTTGTTATAGTCCATTTTCACTATTATTATAGAATGGGAAGTCATATTAATTTTGAAATTTCACTTTGAATATACATTCAAGTTAATATACTTTTGAAGTTATTTGCTTTTCTATTTTTCACTGTGGTTGTTATGGAAATAAGGTTCTTTCTCTGCTGTGAAACACTTACAAAATAAGGCTGCAGAAGTGATATTATGATCTTATAAACTGAGCATGACTCTAGCAAAAATATAATGAAAAGCACCTCAAGATTATAGTAAGAATCCTTCTGAAATTCTCTCCACATGAATTTTTCCCCAGGATGTTGGAGCTTTCAGTAATTGGAACTTGTTTGGAAATTTTTACCAATGCCTTAGCAATTTGCCATTAGTATTCTTAGGCTGTTCAGGCTGCTGTACGTGAAGCTTTCATTCATTTATTTCCTTTCCTAATTTGTTACTGATGCAGAGGTGCACTTCGGTACGTTGGTTAATAAACTACACAAAGAGGAGTGTGGATGTGATGTTTTGGTTGCATCAAGTTTCCTCTTGCTCAGTGTTGCAGTCAGTGTATGCATATATACTTTTGCACATGGGTAATAAGTGAAGAGCACAGTATATTAACTGAAACTATGGAAACCTGTTCATGTGCAAGTTCTGAAATTAATTTCAGAAATTGTGCAAGTTATACAGAAAGACAAAAGAGTTGCATGTAGAACTTCAAGAATGAACACATAGAAAAAATATTGAAAGAACCGGGGTCAACTTCTTCCCTAATTTGTATCTTTCTGTGCACCAAGTTCTGTATGACAAAGAACACAAGGAGATGCCCTTGTAAAGGTAGATACATTTGTTTTGGTATTGGAAGAATTGAGCTAACTATGTACAGCATGTGCTGATCACTCAGATTACCCCCAATATACATATAATGAATTGAATTCAAGATCACTTACATGGAATTGGGAAAATTTCCCATACATAATTCAATGAATAGGGTCCTGAATTATCCTTGGGACCATTATGAACATTTGCACAGAACATTTCTTCAAATTGTTCATCAAAGCATCAGTTCCATATGTGATTGTATGAGCACCAAACACTGCATTTTTATATACCCTAGGACAGTGATGGTGAACCTTTTAGAGACTGAGTGCCCAAACTGCAACTCAGAACCCACTCTTTTATTGCAAAGTGCCAACACTGCAACAAAAAATGAATTTGCTGACCACCAGCACAAGGGGGCAATGTTCCACTGACCACCAGCTTTTGGCCGGCCCTGAAAAAGGCATCTAGGTGTATTTCCTACCTTTCCTACCTTCTGCTAAAATCACAAGGGATTGTGCAGACTTGAACCGGTGACCTTTCGATCAACCAGTCCAGCAGCACAGCAGTTTAAACCACTGTGTTGCCTGCATCCTGCTAAAATCACAGTCCATACAAATCTCTGGCAGATCACTGACTGGCTATGCGAAACCTCGGGGAGTATCGGCTAATGAGTGACGTCATTGCCTGGTGCCCTTAATCTTTCTAAATATGTGCATGGCTGCTGGGGTGATTGCATGCCGGCAGAGAAGGCTCTGCATGCCCCTTTGGGAACGGGTGCCATAGGTTCGCCATCACTGCCCTAGGGGCAAGAAGACAACCTCATGATTGTTTAAGAAGATTAATTATCATTATCATTATTATTCAACATAAAAATAAAAATGTACAAAAAGAACACCATAACATCACACACCAAAGGGGAAAAATAAAAGCAACAACAGCAATAAACGTATCTTCCAGCAGCAGATGCTGAAAAGGAAAGCTTTTTAAACACCCGCCTTCCTCTGGCAGAAGAAGGCGGGTGTTTTCTTCCTGCTAATGAAGGAGCAGGACAAAGTTGTTTCAGAGTAGAGAGATGACAATGCACTAAAGAGCATTTTCTGTGAAATAAGATAGGTCATTCTATTGGGTGGGTTTCTCTCTGAATAGCACTGGCAGCAGCCTGATTGTCCTTTTTGTACAGGTGATCTGTGTCATAGCCAGCATAAAGACAAGTATCTTTCTTCCACTGATGTGTGCAAGATGTGATCTCAGAAGTCAAACTCTCTTTACTATTTGTGGGGATGGCATAGTGACCTGGCTCTCAGAGTCATTTCTCTTCCCTTCTTCTAGCAAAGCTTGGGTAAGCCTCATTGTCTTTCTAAAGAAATCTAGATACCCTTTGCAAGAAACATGCATTAAATAAAAAAAATGCTAGTCACTGCTCAAGTTTATGTCCAGTCTCAAAATAACTTGCTTAGATGGCTGCCCATGTGAATAGCCTTCATTATGAATAAAGCATCAAACCCCCTGCATATCCACCCAAGCTATTTTTCTAAATTGCAGCACCTATTACATGGCTAGCTCTAAAATAAACAAAGATTGGATTCAACTGTTCAGGAGAAAATAGCCATTTATTGTGGGGAGTTTTCAGCAAGTCTCATTTTCCTTCTTGCAAAAACAAGATATTTGTGTCTAGCTAACAAATGTTCAACATTAAATCATAACACAAAGGATTGAGTTCCCACTCTGTTTGGCTTCTACAAAAGCTATGTGTGCATATTTCAAGTTGAGACTGAGCTAATACATTATATTTACAGATGACCTAGAAGCACCATCCCCATTGTTTTGAAAAGGCTGTCCAAAGACTTTCACATAATTCTTCCTATAGAAACATGGAGACTATATTCCTATGTTAGTCATTAAAATCTAGATACAATGAACACATGGAAGTGGGATTGAGATTGTATCAGCAAGTACAGCCCCTGTCCTTCTTGTTTTGCTGGGACAGGAGTCTTTGTACATATATAGATACCTGTATACAGCAGTATGTATATAGATCCTGCCTATGTGAACCATATGTTCAGAAGACTTTGCAAGCACATTCCCATCTCAGCCAAACAATGATTGTATCCAGACTTTAGTTATCTTCATAGGAATAGTGCACAGTAATCATCCCCTGGTTATATTCTGTGACTCACCCCAGTTAATGTCCCTCTACGACTGAGATTCTTGGTGGAACAGTCCATGACAAAGTTTATAAGAAACATCAAAGAAAACAAGAAAGAGGACTAGATGAATTGTTCGGTCCCTTTCTTACTTTCATGGCTTTTTCTTGGTCATGGATGGAAATTCTCTGAAAGATTATGGAATTTGGAAAGAAGGAATTAAATTTTGGTTTGGGGGATATTTAAGGTGGCTGAGTGTATGGATTACAAATTCATTATGAAGTGGTCCAAGGACTTTTTATTTTTATTCTTCTTTGTTTTTCCCCCCACATGATGATGATGATGTGTTGCCACCAAAAACTTTTCTTAGAAAAAGGAGATGGCTGCCAAAATAAACACCTTCTCGTGGGGCTTAAAAGCTTTATTCCTGAATTATGCAGTATGTATAAACCTAGTGGACCTTCATTTCCATTGTAGCAATACTTTTGCTGTAGACAACAGAGAAAAATTAAGAAAGCCCTCAGACTACCTCATAATGAATGTTTCAGTACTGGGATACTTCAACGTTTTTTTCCCACTAAGACCATCTCCATATTTCTTGCAGCCAAATTCTTCTGAAAAGAAAAGGAATCTTCATAGAGCACTGTTAATGCAGAATTCAATTGTTGGCAGGAATTTCATTATCATAGATGCTTTGTCAAAAATAGCCACCACCCAAGCCTGGGAGGAGGCTCCAACAAGTGTCAGCGACGCATGGAAAAAAGACCTATTTTTTCCTGCTGTTACTAAGACACTGTAGGAAAACAATGTGTATAAGTGAAAGCAACATAACAAAGACAAGCATTCTTCATGACAATCTCATGAGATGGGAAAGCAGAACCAAGATGAACCTGATCTAAAACATTGTGGTGGGTAGATGAAGGATAGATGGTAATCCTGCTTTCTAGTAATGGAAGGCCTATGTATGTTTTGGATGCTTTGAATTCTATAATTGCATGAATCAATCCAATAACAGTTATAAGCTAGTTGTACTGTAGGGGCAGTAGAAGAGCATTAATATTTATTAATATTATTAATATAAGGAAATGTGTACTGGATTCACTGGGGTGGGCGTACAGTTCTATGATTTACAGACTTCTTATAGCTGAGGTTCTGCTGTCATGTTTATTATTGCAATTGATGAAAAGAATCCATGCTGTTGTACATTTCTACAAGGTAAAATACTGCCTGAAGTAATCCCATATGATCCTGCACTTTAGACAATGAAGACAAATTACTGTTTCCTCATATTCCAGCAAAACAAAACCAGCAGTTTCCTTCCCACCCAACTGTGATTACAGTTGCTATTAACTGTAGAGTTCAAGGTGAAATAATTATGCCTATGGCTTCCTTTATTTAACCTTTCCATAACTTCAGTGCCAGTTGTTTCTCTTGGGGAAGCCCAGTGCCATAAAATCATGGAAGACAACCGTATGCTATACACCAGCCTTCCCCAGCTTTATGTCATCAAGATATATTAGACTACAATTTCTATATTTCTAAGCTAGCTTGCCTTTGCTGGTTGGGAGATATGGTAATTGCAGTCCAACACATCTGAGGGCATCAGCTTGGCAAAGGCTACTCTGTACTGTATTTTCAAACCATAGGTTTGTATTTTCAAAACATAGGTTTGACCCATAGGCTGAAGCCACCTTGATAGCTGACATGCTGAAGCTGCAGTAGAAAATGGGCTGTAGGCTGATGGGTGAGAAAGGGGTGGAACCTGGGCTCCAGATGTGCCCTCCAGATATGTTGCTCAGCAACGCCTGGGATTCCCTGCCTGCATGGCTATTGCCCATGTGCTGAAGTCCAGCACACCTACCATGTACCTTGCTGGGAAAGGCTGGTCTTCCTTGCAATGAATGTAAATAGTGAAATGAAAAATCAATGAAACAAAAACAAAGGAGAAATGAAATGAATGGGTGGCTAAAAGTGAAAAGAGAAAAGAAGCAAATGCTTTCCCCTCTTACAGCCTGCTTATCCTCCTTTTCCTCTTTGTCCTAGGTATCAGGCATCTCTAAGAAGTGACAAGCACAAGGCAAAGGGGCAGCACCCTTGCTTCTTCCTCCTGGACAAGAAAATAGAGACCTGTGGCAGTAACATAGTGTTGAGTTCACGTAGGGAAGGTGATGGCAAAAGCAACTTGCTCCTAAATTTAGAACTAGCACTAATGATGTATCTCAGTGTGTTTCTGGAGCTCATCCATGGCTGAATGGAAAATATAGTATTATCCAGAAGAAGTGTCAAAACCAAGAATGTGTTCTATGGCACAAGAGGGAAAGCTGTGCCCACCCCTGTGCTGTTTGATTTTAACTCCATTAGCTGTTACCAGCACAGCTAATAGTCATGGGTTCAACAATCCAACAACATCTGGAGAAGCAGAGCTCTACCTCCCCACTCAACAATGTAAAATTTAGTCTTTAACCTACCATTTAACCTCTGACTTGATCTATTTCCCAAAATAAATAATGTAAGATCATTGTGGCTTGGGCAGCAAGATAATTTCTAGAAAATTTTGTTTACATAATTTTTCAGCTGGTACCAACAATACTATGCAAACAGCTCCTTCTATTATGGTGTGATGGAGGACTCCCATTAAACAAACATAAAGCTCCAGTCAGGCTCTTTGTTGGGATCTTGCCACATCTTACTCACATCACAATGTCCCTTTGCTTTTCTGCCAACACTGTTCTTTTAAGCCTCAGATTAAACAAAATGTTTGGGTACAACCGGCTTTTCCATTATTTCCAGTATCCTGTCAACACCCAAAAAGGAGCCAGTGCGGAAGCACTGATGTGGCAGAACGTTGCTGCTTGCATCATACTTGCAGCAGTAGCACAATGCCTTTATCTAATCATGTGAAATTCTGAGATCAGCGTTAGTATTGGTTGCTTCAGGGTGTTGTTATTATCCATGTGAAATTGATACTTCACAATAGATGCGTAAATAATACAGTACTAACATTAACAGTCCCCACTGAACAATTGCCAAAAATGAAACCATTATTCATGTAGATGATACCATAATGGAATCTAATTTTTCCATTGTGACCAGTCAGATGCTCCTGGGACCCACCCCAGGCAGCACTCAGGAATACCAGCTCACCATTTTCTGGCGGTTATCAGTCCTACCAAATGTTCATAAAGGTAGGGTGAAGCCCATAATCAGGAGATTGTTATCATGCCCCTGCTGTGTATGTTGCAGACACAGAGCTCATCTGATATTCTAGGTAGGTCAACTGCCCATGTGTTTAAATAAATACTACTGAATTCATGTGATGTGATTTTAAACTGCTAGTCATGTTTGAACAACAGATCTTGTAGCAGGTATTTTTGAAAAAAAATGTAATTTCAATCAAAATAATCTTTCATCACATATGGGAGATAATAAAATCCAGTTTTACGGCAGATGTGAATGTCTAAGATATTGTTTACCATCTAGGGACCCTGCAATGATATTGCTTTAGCCTGTATGAATGTTTCTCTTGCTCTAAATAAATTTATTCTTTCTGAATTCTCTATAATTGCTATCTGTACTAAGATATCTCTGACTCTTTGGGGAATCTGTCACTACGATCAAGTTTTGTGGTGGAATTCTCTGTGTGGAACTTGATCTTTCCACATTGCTGTCACCCTTCTTCCTTCTTCACATTTAAAAAGTGTCTCAATCAATTTCTTTTCTCCTAGAGCTGTTATTTCTCCTTGGTGAATTTGTTTTCCCCCTCCTTCAATTTGAAGATGTTGTATCATTATTTTATTTCATTAGAAGAGAATGAAAGTGTCCGTTTTGTTAAGGTAAGAAACAAACAAAAACATTTCCACCAGTATACATCTCAAAATTCTACTTCTTTTAAAAATGAGACTATAGAACTCATAACTTAGAATTTAGAATAATTTAGGTTGTCGTGACCTACTGGATGATGTCTGTGAATGTGCCAAATTTAATTAAGTACTGACCCAATAAAAAGAGTAAGATACATACAATTAAAATGGATGTGTTTGCCTTTTACCTCCCAGTTTTGAATAGCTATATCATATATTTCTTTCAACTTTTGCAGAACTTATGGGTGTTCTTTGTTCAGGCTTATTGAGGCACACAAACTTTCACTGGTTTGGTGAAGATCTGAGCAGCAGTCCAAACTGTAGTGAGGTTCGGCTGCCTCATTTATGCCTCTGGAAATGACTACTGGCAAAATTATGTCATGCATGCTCAGCTTCTGGCAGAAACTACAAATGCTGCCAATATTCTGATGGCTGAGGGATTCAGTGCTGCAAAGAGACTAGTGGAATTCATTTGTGATGATATTCAAATTCCCTTACTTCTGCATTTGCTAATCAAAAGGTTTGAATACAGCAACAATACAGTGGCTTCAGCATTCTGTCACATGTTGCTCTAGGAATGCCCTTCAGTAAGCAAAATATTTAAGGTAAGAGTGGCTATTTTGCATTAGCTCAGACTATTGTTATTTTTTGCATTTTAACTTAATGTTTGTACTTTTCAAACATTTTAATTTAATGTAATAATTTAACGTTGTATTTTTTAACTTAATGTTGTAAGCCGCCCCGAGGCTTCGGCGAATGGGGCGGCATAAAAATGTTTTAATAAATAAACAAATAAATAAATAAAGCTGATTTCTTAACGGTTTTGCCCTGGGATCAGTATTGGTGTCATGCAATGTCACAAACAGCTTGTTTGCAGCTTCCCTTCCACATACCCACTGTTTACCTTGACTTTTAAAGACCACATTCAGGTGGAGAAGATGGAGAGACCATGTACATAAGTCCTGAGATCAGATACTAGAGTTTCTTTTTTCTGGGTGCCCCAGCATCACTCCTGGGACACAGGTGGTGAAGCCAGTGGGGTTCCTGGGCAGAGCACACCTTGGCAACAAGTCAGATAGGGATTGCTGTTTGGCCCTGGGGATAGGTCTGGGTCCCCTATGCTCCCCACCATCTACCTCACACACAACAGGAACAGAGAGAAACTGTTCAGTAAGAGAGAACCAGAAGCTTGTAATACTCTTAATTATACTTTCACCATCTATGAAATCTTCTACTATAATAACCTGGAAGCTTCTCCTTTAGACCTTTTGAGGCTGACTGTACAGGAAAGAAACTGGATTTGTTCACCTTTGGGATCAATCTAATAGCATTGACAAATATACTTCCATATCTGTGCAATATTGTCCCAATTCTCCAACCATAAGATTTCTCCTGTGCAATGCTTGTCAAAGATTCCTGGGTTAACAGCTATAAGAACTACAGGAACTTCTGGTGAGGTAACTTGCTCCAGTTCTGCCTTCAGAGTTCGCTCTTCTTTGAGAAAGACCTGTTTCTGAGATGAAGTGTGTAAGTAAATCAGTGGAGAAGGCTGACGATCTCTGCCAATCTGGCACGCCTATGCTTAGTGTTATAAAAGTCATAAAGGACCTTTGGTGTACAGAAGAATGGATGACAGTAGTGTGTGGCTCTGTTTTTTGTTACAGCTTTAAGAAGAAATGTTGTTGCCATGCTCTGAAAACATCATTGTTGTTATTATTTTTAAATTCATCTAGCCTTAATTAGATTGGTTGGCAAGTCTTATTTTCCAAGTGCTCTAAACTCTATGGAGAAATGTTATTACATCATTGATATGAAACTAAGGCAGTCCAAGTGTGGAAAAAGTAGCTTGACTGCATTGAAAGCAGTAGGCATTCTAATTAGGCTACGGCGGTCTTCTCAATGACAGGTTTTTGTGTAAAGGCTCATGAAATTCCTAGGATGTGAGAACCCTCAAAAGCATCAGGCAGAATTCATCATGGGAAAGGAGATTAGAATGAAAATCTTCAGCAATAACTGGTTTTCTTAATACCTTTACCACTCCATGCTGCAGAGCGATGCCTCAGGCCAGACTTTGCTGGAACTATTTTGTAACTTCAGGCTAAGATAATGTGAAGTAGGGTAGACATTTAGCCTTCAGGTTTCTCATGGCAGGAGGACCAGGATATCATAAAAATAGGGTATTAAGAGCATCATTTTACGGAGTTAAACCACTATGGTCCATCTGCAATGTTTTTGTCTTCTTTGATTTGTATTGTTTTTCCACAGGAGGGCTTTAAACTGAATTCTACAGGGAAGGGAGATGTACATCTGGGTGCAACAATCAACTGACAAAGGATTATGTACTGCAACAATGAAAAAAAGTTCTAGCTGGCCCTGACACTAGTTTCCCAAAAAAATATAGGAATGAAGCCAAGGGATAATTCATGGGGCATTAGATGTCTATACACCAATGCCCAGAGTATGGGAAACAAACAACATGAACTCGAACTCCTTGCACATGAGGGCAAATATGATCTGATAGGCATAAATGAAACTTGGTGGAATGATTCCCATAAATGGAATTCAAAAATTGCAGGATATAACCTCAAAAAGAAGTAACAGAAAAGGATGCGGAGTTGCACTTAATGCTAAAGATGCATATCTCTGCAAAGAAATACAAGAAGAAGAGAACAGCAATCCCATTGAGCGTAAGTGGATTAATATAAACAGAAAAAGGAATAACAGGAACACAGTAGTTGGAGTCTATTATTATCCACCCAACTAAGGTGAGGATAAAGATGAGACTTTTGAAAAACAAATTGCCAATATTTCACAGAGGCATAATGTCATCAATATGGAGGACTTCAATTTCCCTAATATCTTTTGGGAGTCAAACTCTGCCAAACACGGCCCTTTAGGAGATTCCTAACATGTGTCGCTGATAACTTCCTCCATCGGAAAATAGAAGTCAGAGCAGGAGGTACAGCTTTACTGGAGCTGATCCTAACAAGCAAAAACTAAATGTAGCCAAACATGCACCCTGGATTTCAAAAAAGCCAACCTTAATAAAGTCAGGGCAATGATAAACAAAGTTGCATGCCAAGCCACACTAAAGGGATAAGGAGCCCAAGAAAGGTGGGATATCTTAAAAAAAAAGAAATGCTTAAGACACACCAACAAACAATTCAAACAAGGAAAAAGGGTAGTAGGCAACAGAGGAAGCTCACAAAAACCTAAGAGATAATCTGAAAACAAAAAAGGACATGTATAGGAGGGCCAAGCTACAAAGCAAGAATATAAGCAAGTACTAAGGAATGCAGGGATGACATCAGGAAGGCTAAAGCAATGAATGAACTGAGGCTAGCGAGGGGAGCTAAAAGCAACAAAAAAGCCTTCTTCAAATACGTCCAAAGCAAAAGACAGGTGACCGAGGAGGGAGTTCAGTCGCTCAGTCTGGATGGAACAATGATAGCAGATGACAAAGAAAAAGCAGAAGTGCTCAGCTTCTACTTTGACTCAGTCTTCTCCCAAATGAAGAATTGGGAGAAAGGTGCAGTATGAGCTGAAGGGGCAGGATGGCAACCCAGGATTGACAGACAAATGGTCAAGGATCTACGGATTGGGCTAAATGAGTTCAAATCTCCAGGCTCTGATGAACTTCATCCCAGAGTCATAAAAGAGCTAGCAAAAGTAAAATAAAAACACCACTAGAACTAGTGCAGTTTATACAAATCTTCACTTCAAGAGAGTGACCATATTTTTTCCTAATTTGCATAATTTAAAAATTGGCAACATTTCCAGTCACATAAGAGGATACATCCCTTCAGCAAATTGATTCTGAAATGAAAGAATTATTACCATAAAGCTGTTATTAATGGTATAATCAATTTCTCTGCATTCCCTATAAAATCTGTAATATAAGAGAACATATTCCACCATTTCTGCTGCTCCAGCATCCCAAAAACATACCGGATCATTCTCTGAGATCATGCTAAATCATCCTTTCAATAGGAAAGATTTTCCTCACTCAGGTTGCAGTACTTAACATTTTTGAGTTCCCTATATGTTTGTGTTGCCAAACACAATAGTGAAATACCTATTTGAATTTCTGGAGTCTTTCTCATATGCATAGACATTTGTCTTTTCTTTTCTCCCAGCTTATCCCACATTCACATTCTATTTACTTGCAGTCTAGGAGGGAATACAGTATTAGGAGAGAAAATGCAATGTTTGAGTCACTGTTATTAATGCCAGGAATATGTTCTTTGGATCCTCAAATTGCATAGGTTGGTAAGTAGGGTTACAAGTTAAATATTTAATAGATTTTTTGAAAGCTCATTAAAGAAAAGCTGTTCTTTGTGGTACTTCTGAAATGCTTTTGGCTTCATGCCAAAAGATCTCTGGTACTTAGCATTAAACAGAGATTTGATTGTGATTGCTGTTTCAGTGCCAGAAAATGGGAACTTGTGTGAGTTCACCCATGGACTATGCAGACTGAAACAATTACCATATGTTAAGTTAAGGAGACAAAAAGGATCACCATGCCTAAGTGCTGTTTCAAACTTATATTTGGAATCGTTTGTTGAATGCAACTTAAATGTATTGGCTACATGTGTGAACAAGCTGTTCAGAGAACAACAAAGGGACTTTCATATCACTGCAAACCCCAGGCTGGAGCTAGTCATTCACGGAGTCTCATTGAAATAAGTGGGACATAACTTGTCATGACCAGCTAAAGCCTCATAAACTGCAACTGGTCTGCCCTAACTACCTTGGAGAGAGCCATCCTATAGCCCCGAGTAAGTGTTGCTTGGAGACAGCATTTCAGACTTGGATGGAGACATTGTGGGTATGATCCCAGATTGTTGCTCTAAGCAGTTGGTGCGAAAATATAAACAACAACAACAACACACACACTAACCATGCCAGCTGCTTCCTGAGGTCAGCTTAGGAGATGTGGAAAAGGGCACATTGCAGTGGGTAGGAAGGGAGGGGAGAAAAGGGGAAGAGACTGGAGAAACCAGGATCCAATTTACCCTGAACATCTTCCTGCCCCTTTCTCTTTCCCTTTAAAGCATCTTTGTGGGATGGGTTAAAAAGTTCACCTCACAAAGATACAGATCACAGATGTCCTAGGTCAGAATGTTTTACATTCACTTCTGAGAAATCACAAATTCAACGAACCGACTTAGATTGATATTGTTGTAGGACATACATGGCTGACCGACATTAAGCTGATCATGTCCCAAGCACCATCAAAACTGAAGCATTACACATGACCAGAGACTGAGCAATCTCCCACCAAAGCTACCAGCTCAACCTCCAGGTAGCATAAGCTCCCAGGTGAGTGTGAGAATCACCTTTATTCAAATGTGTCAGTCAACACTCTCGGCATGAATTTCAGTCCAATGGAAGTGATTTTGAACAGAGTAGCAGATCAGCAGCAAACATCATTAACATAGTGCCTGCAGGCTGCTATTGTGTCTGCTATCTACTATCTGATAGTGAGAGATGGCTGCTTGGGACACTGCTCGGCTTGGGATTGGTGTGTGTGCTTCCTGCAGGAGGGGACAAAAAAAGCACTAGTATAAAGGATTGCCATTTTGCTGTGATTAGACTTATTTGAAAGAATAATAAAACATAGTTTGGCTCCTCTCACTTTTGTTATGCTTACTTGGGCAAAGCATGCCAGGTCCAGAGCTTCTGCGTCTTTCATTGTGACAGGAAAAAAAGTTCTCATACATTACATCCTACTGTGATTTTCAAGACTGCATTTTCTGAATCTTGTGGACTTACTCTGTTCTCTAGTTAAGCAGCTGCAATATCTTACCTGTGGGTTGTCCAATTACTTTTACCTCCACCTCCCAGCAAATATAATCACTTTACATTTAGAAAGGAGGGGCATGAGGGGTCTTCAGTGCTTGGCTTCATTTGAAATAAAATAGATTTTATGGGTCCTGTATCTGTCTCATGTTCTCTAGAAGATCCTTCCCTGCTTTCCAGTGGAGATTGAGTCATCTCTCAGAGTGTAAAGTGTGAGGGCTATTTGAAAGAATTTGGTGGCTATAGTCCTGACACTCTTCCTGCCTGCTTGGCCTGTGTAGAACAAAGCTCAGCTTTGTTGTCCCTACATAATTTAGAAAGTTAAAATAAACACTGTGATCACACTGTTTCCTCCTATATTCTGCATTGTGCCGGTGAAACTGCAAATTGGCAATCAGCAGTCATGAGACAGACAGCACTAAAGCTACAGAAGAATCTGAAAAAGCTATGAGTATGTCAGCCCATTTTTATTGCAAATGTTGGTGGTGAGGGGAATTCCCCAACATTGCATTTAAATTGGCTTCTTTGTCACCCAGTATTATTCAACAGTATCTGAATTGTTTTTGGATCAGGGGCAATGCATATCAATGAAGCCCCATTTTTCTGTACTTTAGATATGATGCATAGTCAAATCTAAAAGTGTAATTGTTATTTAAAGTAGCAGTTCAACCCTAAACAGTTTTCTCATTTATCATTCTCTTTCACATCTGACATGATCATCTTTGGGTCTCTTTTTGATTTTGTTGCATTCTTGCCTTCACATTTATTATCTGTAAGAATCCTGCTCAAAAAGTTGGTTCATGAGACCCAATTGGTTTCAATAGACCTAGCTTTTCTCAGTTTGCATGTGGTTACTTTATGTGACAGGAATGCCATGAGGATTAGGGAATCAATCAATCGATCGATTGATCGATCTATTGTTTCTCTTCATACTTTCTCCAAGCAAAAGTGTCCTGTGGGTGTCCTCAACCTGTTTCTGCTTTTCTTTGCAATTTGACTGTGGGTGCATTTTTATGGTTAATACTGATATTTGCTTCCTGAGATGCTATATGCAGAATGACATAAGCAATTTTTTAAAAGCAGATTGTTCCTTCCTTCCTTCCTTCCTTCCTTCCTTCCTTCCTTCCTTCCTTCCTTCCTTTTTCTTTCTTTCTTTCTTTCTTTCTTTCTTTCTTTCTTTCTTTCTTTCTTTCTTTCTTTCTTTCTTTCTTTCTTTCTTTCTTTCTGGGTCCATGATGCTTTTTGTTGTTGTTGTTTAGCAAAGTTGTGTCCGACCCTTCACTACCCCATGGACAACTTTTCTCCATGCTCTCCTGTCCTCCACCATCCCCCAGAGTTCACTTAAGCTCACACCGACTGGTTCAGTGACTCCATCTAGCCACCTCACCCTCTGCCATCCCCTTCTTTTGCCGACAGTTTTCCCAGCATTAGGCTTTTCTCCAGTGCATCCTTCCTTTTCAGTTAGGTGGCCAAAGTATTTGAGTTTCATCTTCAGGATCTGGACTTCTAAAGAGCAGCCAGGGCTGATCACCTCTAAGACTGACTGGTTTGATCTCCTTATAGTCCAAGGGACTCGCAGGAGTCTCCTCCAGCACCACAATTCAAAGGCCTCAATTCTTCGGTGCTCAGCCTTCCCTATGGTTCAACTTTCACAGCCATACATTGCAACTGGGAAAACCATAGCCTTGACTATACACACTTTTGTTGGCAGGGTGATGTCTCTGCTTTTTAGTATGCTGTCTAAATTTGCCATAGCTCTCCTTCCAAGGAGCAAGCGTCTTTTAATTTCTTGGCTCCAGTCCCCGTCTGCGGTGATCTTGGAGCTCAGGAAAATAAAATCTGTCACTACCTCCATTTCTTCCCCATCTATTTGCCAGGAAGTGATAGGACCAGATGCCATGATCTTAGTTTTCTTGATGTTGAGTTTCAAGCCAACTTTTGCACTCTTCTCTTTCACCCACATCAAGAGACTCTTTAGTTCCTCTTCACTTTCTGCCATTATAGTGGTATCATCTGCTTATCTGGCCACATGCTTTACATTCCTTCTAAATTTCATATAACAAACCACCCTTCAGGCATTCTCCCCTTATGCGATCACTTGCTAAGGGCCATACCTAGCACTCCCGGCACATTAATGGATGGGAGATCCAAGAACTGAGATAAGGAAAGTTCTGAAATAAGAATACTTACAATTCAAACAAAGCCACCAACAGCTTAGCAGGATTGTTTATAGGATAATTCAGCTCAGTCATCTGAGGGTGATAAACTTCCTTCTAAGATGTTTTTATACCAGGATTTTCATCCATTGTTTCTATGTCAGATTTTATTGTGCTTTCATCTCAAAGCACTACATCAGGAACATTTCCTTTCCTGTTTTTCTGCCATATAACCTGAATAGGTGGTACTCTGGCACAGTGAAAACTGTGCTTTCTTGTGCTTTCACAACTGAATATAAAAATTTACCTTCTCTAAAGAAACCTCCCATTGAAATTAGTATTTAGATAGAGAAGCAGCATTAAACATAATATCATGTCCATGACCATCATCTAAAGAGCCTGTAAACAACCATGTGTATGGAATGATAAACATACCATGAAAGTGTGGGAAAGTTTGGAAAAGTGCTGGGGCCACATTCCTTCAGGAGGAATTAGTTGGGACAATGTTCCAACAGTGGGCAGGGACAACCTAATGGAGTAAGGGTCCAGCACAATTTCTTTCCCTTTCTATCATTCCTCCCTCCTCCTCTCCCCTCTTTCCCCCTTCACACTCACTTTTCTCACTCTAGGGTTGCCAGGAGGTGCACGGTTTAGCTTTGTGGGGCATCTAAACAGACTGGTGATACCTGGCACAGATTCCATGTATTCAGGAGATTGCATGGGGATCCTAACACTATCACTACAGGATGTGCTGGGAGTTCATATAGCAGCAAGAAATGCACAGTGCACTACCTGGGCTTCTCTTCCTTTAGGCATGTTCCAAGGCATAGACCAGGAGAGGGTGTGGTTTTTTTGAGCATTTCTTTGCATTTTATGAACTTCTAGTCCTAGTAGATTCCATAGCTATGTAATTGGCTCAGCACCAGAAAGTCTGTTCCCCTGCCCTCCCACCCAAATTCTGTCTGAGGTCTTAACATAGACAGAAGCTTATGATTACTTGAAAACTATATCTTCTCAGTTAGGGCTGGAGTGCTATTTCAGTCCAAAGTCTGAATTCAGTTTCAAAGGAGCTTAAATTTCCTATTGTCCTTTCTGAATAGACGTTTGCTCCTGTTACTCAGTCAACTTACTTTCACTGTCAATATGCAGAACACAGAGCCTTGCTGTCTCTGTAGCAATTCACATGAATGACAGCCTTACCCTGGGCAATTTAACCCATGGTGAGGCTGTGTGCATGTGGGCTGTATATTCAGTTTGAATTCAATTCCCACCTTAGGGTTGTTATGACAAGTCAATCCACCAATTGAGAGATATACAAAGGTTAAATAACCGTTACATGATGCATGAACGGCTTGAGGAGTATGTGAGGGTTGTTTGCTTCTTGTATAACCTATGATCATTGGATTTACTTGGGGTCGAATATGCAAATTGGGTCCATGAATGCCATGATTTACTACAGATTAAATAACTCATGCCACCAATGACATGTTGCCTAAGCTTGGTCATTGGACTGTAGCTTGAATGGCCAGTTTATTCACGGCAAACACCAGAATCTCACAGAAGCTCTATCTTGGAAAAGCAGAGCATCTAGGCCAATTTCTTTGCTATATCCTCTTCCTTTTACAGCTCCATGGGTCATTTTTTATGCTGCTCCAAAGGGTCTCCACAATCGTCTTCCCACCCTGTTCTACCAACACTTGTAGGTCTCCATAAATCAGAACTCTGGCTCTAACTCACTTGCATCATTCAATACTAAAAGCTTGGTTTCATAGCAGGATATACTTACAAAGAATTAAACTGGCAAATGTCATCTTCCCTTGACACCAAAAAACAAGCATACAGATTTTATTCCTTAATAAAAAATGGCTGAATGGCAGTTTTGAAAGCAACAGCTACTGTTTCTTCTTTGATTATAACAACACAAACTCCAGAGTTAAGAGAGAAGAAAGGAGGCATTTAAATAACATCATTAAGGATATCGTTAAAAGCTGGCTATTACTGAACAGGTGCAGAATTGTTAAATTGATGCTAATGACAGCAACAGTGAATGTTACCACCTATCTAACGTTCTTGCACTATGTGCTATTTGGGGAACTGTGGCTTATGTGCACACATGAAAGAAAGTCTTCACTGATGAAGCAAAAGATTATAAACTAGAAACTGAAACTAAAGATTATAAATTAAAGAGCAGAAAGCATTCATCTCCAGAACAATAGAGGACCTTTCTATGAAGAAAGAAAATACTCTCACACAAACACACATGATCTATTGTAACCTTAAACTCTGCAGCTTTTAGCTTCAAGCTAATCACTATTTTAATCCTTTAAAGATCTGATCCAATTAAAAGCAGATGGCATATATGTTCCTAAACAAAGTCAGACAATATTAACCAAGAGTTGTGCAATTCCTTCAAGAAACACATCCTTGCTTTCCAAGAATGAGGTCTATTAATCACCCCAGATCTTATCTATAACATTTGCTTGCTGCGGCTTTATTTAGTTAGCATACTCCTAGGCCTTGCTTCAATACACAATATTCAATGAAGTCAATGAGAAATTCCAAAATAATTTAAAAGCATAATCCCATGAACCAGTCTGCCATGCATGGGAACCTGCTTCCCACTCACCATGGAGGCTGGTCCTAGGCACCCCACTGTGGGTAGCTAGGTCCCACCCATATATCATTGAGCATTTAGCATTATGGGTTCACCTCAGCAGTAACTCTGTAGTTTGCTCTGACCATAAACTATAATCAGATATATACCAAACAGACACCCCCCCACCCCCACAACAATAGATCCATCAGTAAACAAGTACTAGCACTAGGAAATCTCACCTAGTCCTCCAAAGGCACATACTCCCAGGTAAGGATGAGAAGAAAGCAAATATAAACCATTTTATAAAACATGGATTCTTAAATCAGTGTGCCACTATCACAATGTTTTCCTACAATGAAAATGCTTTTGTACAGAAGATTTAATGGCAGGTACTATATGGTATTCACAACCTCTGAAATTGATTTATTCAGTCTTTCCCAACCTGGTGCTTTCAGGTTACTTTCTGGAACCTGAAGTTGCATCAGTTCTAGCAAGTATAACCAGTGGTCAGGAATGTGGGAGCTGATAGCCAAGACACCAGGTTCAGGAATGACTGTATTAAATTAATCATGTAACTTTCCATTTCCCTTCTTGTACCTTGCCTGAAAGATTGTCAAAGGACAGTTTTGTTAAAAAAAACTCAAGAAAAGACACAATGTTTTGGAAGGAGTAAGTGAAGAGTAGCTTGCCTACCCTGGCAGCCGATTATACCGGGTCTCTTTATGCCAGTTCCAGTGAATCCAGGAGCACAATAACAGCCTTGTATCCCAGCACGAAGTTCACATTTTGCATGTTCATGACAAGGATTGGTACAGTTCTGGGAGGAGTAGCTACTGTCCCATAGTGTGAAAATAAGTGCTAAAGGGAATTAAAAAACAAGACTTAGTTGAGTGTTTGCTGATCTGCATTCATTCGAAAAGTACTTTTGTGCAATCATGGCCTGGACAGTCTTGGCATGTTAATGACAATGAATGAGGCACATGCTCTAAAATAAAATTACACTTCAGTCCAAAAATAGTTACACATATGTTAAGCTTCTCTGGACATGATGATTACATTTTTATTGCAATGGATCCATCTTAAGTTGGAGTCAACAAACATGATGATAATGTACACTGAACAGGAGAAAATAGTGTGATTTTGAAAAAAAAAAGCCATGTGTATATCCATATTTGAATGTTCTTTACACTTGGCAAAACAGACATGTGCTTCTTGTTCTAAAATACAGCAGAGGAGGTTAATAAACACCCTTTTTGGCTAAGGGAGTGGGATAGAAATTAAAAAAATAAATAGAATAAAATGTACACTTAAGCAGTATTTTAAAATGACTTTTTCTTAGTTACTAGTTAAAATTACTTTTCCCTGTTGTAATATAGCCTCATGGAATATCAAATTTTCATGTAATAGGAAGTAATATTATTTTTGAAACATATTCCCTGTCTTGCCAGGTGTAGTTTAAAGAACCAAATAGCCTAAGCACTTGACCCTTCCTTCTAGTGTTGGGCAATGAACCCCAAGCATTTACTTAGATTCTGCTTAGATTTGGTGCTTTCAATCAATATATTTTATATAACAGAAATTGTATCACTATTCTATGCAAGTTACTATAAGAATGTAATGCATAATGACAAATATGTATTCTTATGTAACACAAGCTAAAGGAGAAGGAAAAATTAACAGCTGAGTCCAAAGACCCTGTCAGTTCTTGGAATTCTTTAGTAACTGGTTTTAGGATAGCACCTACATTTCCAAAAATGATAGGTGCAATCCATACAGGTTGGTAAAGCTGAATGACTCATGAAGAGACCTGCATTCTTCTTTGGATCATAGTCCTAATGTTCCAAGTCTAAGAGTAATTACTGCAGGAAAAACAGAACCTGCTTCCTGTGAATAATAATGAACAAAATATTTTAAAGGTTAAGATTAAACAGCTTGGTAAATATATAATTCAGTTCTGTTCATGTCTTCTATTGTATTATGCATTATTAATATGCTTCTTTCCTAAAGGGAACTTCTTAAATTAAAAGAAAAATAAAAAATCTGGCCATTTGCAGGATGTGGTTTGTTTTAACAAATCAGATAACATTCACTTTGCTAAATTTCACTGCAATAACTTTTCTTTCTTCTCAAGGTACAATCAGAATTTATTTAAATCAGCGGGATTCTTGCCATTAGTTTTAGAGAAAAGGCACTTTCATGCCCAGTTTTTGCAGCCATTGGAATTTTTCTGTTGAAATTGAGTTGGCAAATCAGTAATTGGACATCTGAAGGAGTTTCAGTATAATAACCTCTGCGGGATCTTTCCTGCTCCTTTACTGAGGGCTGCCTGTCCCAGTTTTCTTTCCCACCTCCATTTTCATTCTAAAGTCAACATTACATACCTAATAGCAGGAGAAGTTTCATTGGTGATGCTTCTCTGAAATGTTTAGTCCTGAGTGCCTTCATAACTAACAAACCAATCCAGTTGGAAAAGGTATGCTCACGAGCAAATTGTCCACACATGTCCACAGAAGAGAAAAATCCCAGAAAAAATGCTGCTCTTATATCGCCATTAAGTCCTGGCTTTCTCAAAATATTTTAAGAGAAGTACAAGGTAGATGCAAAGGATGAATAATAAATCAGTTGGGAGAGGAAAATAAAGGAACTGTGTAGAAAGGTTGATAAAGCAGATGAAGGAATGTGGGAAAAGTCAGGGGTGGAGCAAGGCACAGGCATTAGCACAGAATATGAGTCGGTGACTGTTGAGGACCAAGGGGGAAGATTAAAAGAGAACACAGGAAAAGAGCTGTACAGCAGTGGAACAAAAGTTTGAAACTAGTACACAGGATGGAGATCATCTCATTCTTGGCAAGATGTGGAAAACAGACAAGGAGTAAAAAGGAGCAATGCATGGGTGCAAAGTTGCTGTCCCAGCATCTGATCACCCATGGCTACAGAAGGATGAACACATCAGAGACGCAATATTCCCACCGAAAGCTACAAAATCTGCATTAGCTTCTGTGCTATGCACCAACTGGTTATCCAGGATATTCCAACTGTTCTGCAAATTTCTGTTGCTTTAAGGGCAGCAACACAAGAAGGAAGTACAGGAAATCCACCAAGATTTCTTTTGTGTGGAAAACAAAGATATGAAATTGTGGGAGGATGGAGGCAGGAAACTGAATGTGCAACAGGGAATTTCAGGGCCAGGGCAGAGACTCTTAAGCAGAGAGGTATGTGGTAAGACCCTGCAAGGAGTGATGTAATGACAATCAGAGGATGAAGGAGTGGCAAAGGATACTTTTCGGGAAAGGAAATGAATTTGCAGAACCTAACAGACAACAGAGAAAAATAATGCAATACTTTCTCTTGGGTAGACTGTTTCCTGGTGTAGCGAATTTGGTGTGTGACTGCTGAAAGCAGAACACTCTTGTAAATTTTTGTTCCGACATCAGTCCCATTGAGTTCAGTGGTGCTACCTTTCTGACAAATGGGAAGAGAAATACAGGCTAAATGATTTTTTAAGTACTGATAGTGCTGTGCAGTGCAGTACTATACATACATACCATTCTTAGGGTGAGGTGGGAGAAGGATCCCTGCTGCTTCTATTATCTCATAACACTAGTTTTTAAGGCCTTGGTTAGTTGCAAATATTATTCAGTGCTCAAATGAAAATGGTTTGTGTGGAAGAATCTGCTTTAGGATTGCTTGTGAATCTCTTTGAATATTGCTTTTCCCTTACTTTCATGGAACTCTTTCATGTAGTAAAAAAGAAAGAGAGAATTGACAATATTGGATGAATTCGAGATACGACATGGAATGCTTTCTCCACAGGGCAAGCAACAACTGGCATTGCAGTCTTGGGTGACAGGTAAGCCACTTGACACAGCTCTGCTGATTAACAGAACATGTAGCTGGATCTCTGCATTGCCTTCTAAAGCACGGTCCCATGTTATAATCCTACCAGACCCTCCAGAAGAGCATCCTGCCTGACGTGACAGCAGGTCCAGCTTTATGCTTTTGGACAAGATCTGTTTAGTGGACTTTTCTTCCCTGAGTGTACCTATCCCTTCCTTATCTGTACCAGCATGTGTTTGCCGGAAGGTGAGACTTTCTCAGCAGGTGAAATGGTATCCTACAATCCCCGCTTTCATGACATGGCCCCAGCTATCCCATCCTTCTCATCCCATCAGACATAAATAGAGCAAGGAATGTTGTTTATCAAGAACAGAAAAGAAGAAGTCAGTTGCAAGTTATTATGGCAACTTTGATCATGAATTGTTCTAGGTCATAGTAGTCCAAGTGACTGTTGCACAAAATAAATGTGGAAGTATCTCCTTTCTGATAGTCTACTGTGTGCTAAGATGTGTAACTGCCACAGAAAACAAACCAGGCCCACACTGCCTCCTCTTCTAGGTTTTGCTGTCCCAGTTCCACATCATTCAGCTTTCTGAAACAGAAAGAAAGATAAAGTACAATAGCATGATGTCATCTGTTTTTTCTTACTCCACATTGCCATGGAGATAGAACGAGAAGAGGATAAAAGGCTGCTGTTTTCAGAGGCAGCCATAGATTCTACTCCTACTTCTAGTCTAGCAGCACCATCTGATTGATGCATCCTATCTGGATAACAAGGGGAGGAAAGGACTTACCATCCTATTTACATACAGTGGAAACTGTTATGATGCATGATTTTAATAGACATTTATAAACATTTGATGTAAATATTTTAATTCATTCTGAGTCTTTAATATTGTATAGGATATAGTCTAAATCAATAATGCTGTTTTTAAAAATGTGACCCTCCCATTTTATTGTAGGGACTCCCATGACATCCTCATTAGACATGTTTCTAATCTCCTTGCAATGGATATGTACCATATTGGTTAGATTACTCTTGCATGCAAATAGTTTTCTGTGTATTTTCAGCAGCATTTCAACCAAACTTTTTCTGGTCTGCAAAAAGGAAGAAATCATATAAGCAGTTCACGGGTGAAAAGGAGAGGGTGGGAGAAATCTGGATGAGGAGCTTAGATGAGAAGGTAGGAATGAAAGGTGAAAAGCAGAGAGGAGTAGGAAAGGGGTCAGCTCGTAAAACCATTAAGGTATAATATGAGAAGCTTACATCAGATGTAACTGGCAACAGAGCTGGCAGAGATGACAATTTAGGAATGTCAGAGCACTATCTTAATGGAGGATTATTTTCACAACAGATTAGTGGTCAAACTGAATGCTGAGGTATCAGTTGGAATTTGACGAAAATGAGGTTGCAGTAATCAAGGATGAAGAGGATGATGGACTTGACAAGTTTTATATTTTTGTGCTGAGAATTAAGAGGAAATGGAAGATTTTAGAGACATTTGGGAGATAAAACCACCTGGATTTAGTGATAAAATCTAACAGTATATAGGGATAAAGTGTGGAGTGACACATGAGAAGGAACCATAGACCATGTGAGAAAATACTTTCCAAATCTGCAATACTGCTAAGGTTTTCTTAGTGCTCTGAAATCTCCGCAGTCACTGATTGGAAAAAAAAACCCCTCAATCAGTCAGAATCTGAAAACATTATAGGCTTGTGTATATAAAGGGTAGAATGGGGAAATAGGGCCATTGGTAAGATTCATGTTATGTTTAAAAATGCCATTAAAATGAAACTTATGCTAGCAAATGTCAGGGAAATTTGGTAAATGAGTAAAACTAATTTATTATACTGCTTCTGTTGGCTCAATTCATACTGTGATGTGTGAGACTGAGCCTGTACTTCATTTTCTTAGCACACAAATTTATGGACTCTCAACATAAGAGGCCATATGGGAAGCCATGGCATTATTCAGTGTCCCAGCTCCAAGGTCTTCAGCCTGCAGAGTCCCAGCTTCTGACTGAATGTGGAACCTAGAACCTATCTTACACCCATTGTGGGAACAATGATGCCAGGCGCCTCTCTGTGGTCAGAAATTGGCTTCAGAGAGGGCTAAAGGGTTGTATTGAGGATGCAGGAAAGTAGGAGTCTGGTGCTGCCAAGGTATGATGGATCCTTGTGGCATCTCAGCCTCCTACCCTCTCCTCTGAGAGCTGTTTTGCAAGGCAGAATCTCCATGGAGATACCCTTCACATACCTTCCTCCCACTCTGCATAGCATGCCTATAAGTCTGTCAGTTCAGAGAGTTACAAGCATCCTCATAGGACTGAATACTAAAATGCATATGAAAGTGTGTGCTTTCATATATACATATACATTTATATAGAGGGGGTGGAGATGTTTAAAATACAGATTAATGTGGGAATAGAATAGAATAGAAGGTTAAGTAAAAACACAGACCAGAAATTGTCACCCCAAACGTACATCTAGGAAAAAGGACTGCTTTTTAAACTCTCCAGCTTTCAAAGGCAATCTGTGAGATGGTACAGGGGCTAGCTGAAAGCTGGGGTCGGGTGTGGAGAAGCAGAGGTTTACTGGGTAGCACAAGCCCCATTGGATCCCAGTTAGTCATGGAAGAATAACTGGGCATTTTAAAGATGCTTATTGGTCCTATATTTAAACAGCAGGACTGTGATAAAATGGTGGACATACTAAAGCTGATTTTGATTGGAGCAATCTAAGACATTGCTGAGATGCTTCTAGGGTAGTTTGCCTGGGAAGTTTTAAAAGGCTGGGATCCTTGTAAAGACATCCAGAAAGAAAAACTGCTGTGATATCAGGAAACAAATCTAAGAGCAGAGACACTCTGAGGCAGAAGCTGAAGGAGGACTGCAAGTGGAGAGAGGAAGACTCCTGAAGCTTTAGTGCCAGCTGGTGGTGCTTATCTGAAGATGGAGAAACTGCTGGACCACACTGAAGACTTCAGGGGGAACCTGATGAACTGTGGGAATTAAACCTACCAGAGAGAAGGCTGCCTTCAAGCCCAAATTGCTAGGTGTGTGTGTTAACTGGGGTATGGCTTGACAGCACAATTTGTTTAAGATTAGTTGGAGTTAGGAACTAAGATTACTAACAGTTGATTAGTGATAACAGTAACAATACAGATTTCCTGCTTTTAAAGTAATAAGTTTGTTATTAAAGGAACAGCAATAATGAATAAAATATCTTGTTTTATTTCTTTTTACTAAAATATTTATCTTTGTCTTTTATATCTGCACAGCTGAACTTTTTGTCTTATAAGTAATGAACAGCTATGTTAAAGGAAAAGGGGTATATTAAATAAAGAGCCGTAGAATTATGATGACAGGAAAGTGAAATATGTGATTACTCAATAGTGAGAACTGATCTTCCCTAAGGGAACAAATGCTTCAGTGAGAAGGGACATTCCTTCTTCCACCGGCCCAAAAGTGATGAAAGTGATTGTAAAGTAAACTCTTTTGTTTTCAAGTCTAGTTATTAAAAAAAAACAAACAGGAATTGGAGTGATAAACATGTGCCTTGACTGGACCACTTCAGATTGTAGATGAAATCTCACATGATGGAATATATAAAAATAAATTATTGCATGGAAATAAATTATTACTGCACATTGGAAACCAGCAGACCTGGGAGAATTTATCTGTATTAGATTTCTTGGAATCTACTTTTTATGTTGGAGAAATTGATTGATTTTGGTGATACAGAGGAATACAAGCATTCCAAATTGATGATATGGCTACTACTTCGTAATCCTACATTATCATATTTTGAAACTGGAAGTAACACAAGATAACTGAGCTGTCAGATATTTACTCAAAATTGTCATGCATTTTGGTCCATAGGACTTGTGTACTTTTACTGTTTGCACCAGGATCTTAAATTAGGCTCTGGTACATTTCATTGCACATTAACATGCAATCCTATACATAAAGGGATTGCTCTAGCTCTGGATTTCCTACACTGGCATGGGAGAACTGGACTTGACAGACTACAAAGCCTTCCCTCCACAATTCTAGGATTCTCTGTTTATTTGGAAATAATCCCTATTTAATTCAAGGGCTGGATGTGTAGCGTAAATTTAATGGTGCTAACTCAGCTAACAAAATAAGCTGTTTCTTCTCTCTACTATATTTAACATTCCTTTACAGTTTTCTTTTGACATGGGGCTGATTTCTAACAGGAGATGTCCAAAGTGAATTCCACAAGTTATTAGGTCCTGCATAAGCTGTACCATATGCCAGCCAGTTGGTTTGGGTCACATCCCTTACCACATGGAAATTATCCCCAGCTCTCTTTGCTGTCCTCTTTGTTGCCTTATCTTTCCAACAAGCTTTATTTATTTATTAAAACATTTTATTAAAACATTTTTATGCCGCCCCATTCGCCGAAGCCTCGGGGCGGCTTACAAACAATAAATAAAAGCAATTATAAAATAAATCACAACACATATAAACATTAAAAATCCAAATAATACAATATAAAATAAGCCACCCTGGCCAGATAAGATCAAATAATATTAACAGATAAAATACCGCTTAAATAAAAAGGTCTTCGCCTGGCGCCGAAAAGCAAATAACGACGGCGCCAGGCGGACCTCTCTAGGGAGCGCATTCCATAACTTAGGCGCCACTGCTGAGAAAGCCCTCCTCCGAGTAAACACCCTCCTAATTTCTCTCACGGGGGGCTCCCGGAGAAGGGCCTCTCCTGCTGATCTCAAGGGGCGGCTGGGCATATATGGACATAAGCGTTCCTTCAGGTAACCAGGACCCAAGCCGTTTAGGGCTTTATAGGTCATCACCAACACCTTGAATTGGGCCTGGACTTCAATGGGAAGCCAGTGAAGCTGACGGAGAACTGGAGTCATGTGAGCATAACGCCCAGTCCCCGTCAGCAGCCTGGCAGCTCTATTTTGAACCAACTGAAGTATCCGGACTGTCTTCAAGGGTAGCCCCACGTAGAGCGCGTTACAGAAGTCAAGGCGGGAAGTCACCAGTGCATGTGTCACTGTTGCCAGGCAGTCATACTCCAGGTAGGGGCACAGCTGATGAATCAGCCGAAGCTGGAGGAAAGCGCCCCTCGCCGCTGCTGTAACCTGAGCTTCCAGTGAAAGCTCTGGGTCGAGGAGCACTCCCAGGCTGCGGACCTTGTCCCTAGGAGGGAGTGCAACCCCGTTCAGGGCAAGGTTCAATTCACCCTCTCCGAAGCCCGATCCACCAACCAACAGGACCTCCGTCTTGTCTGGATTGAGCTTCAGTTTATTGGCCCTCATCCAGCCCATTACCTCGGCCAGGCACCGGTTCAGTACAGCCACTGCCTCACCTGGATTGGTGGAAAATGAGAGGTAGAGCTGGATATCATCAGCGTACTGATGATTCTGCAGCCCACACCTCCTGATGACCTCTCCCAGCGGTTTCATGTAGATGTTAAACAGCAAAGGGGACAAAATGGACCCCTGCCATACTCCATGGCATAGCTGCCATGGCGCAGAGCCATAGTCCCCCAGCACCACCTTCTGGAACCAGCCGTTGAGATAGGAGCGGAACCACAGCAAAGCAGTGCCTCCGACCCCCAATCCCGCAAGCCTATCCAGAAGGATACCATGGTCGATGGTATCGAAAGCCACTGAGAGGTCCAGGAGAACCAACAGGGATGCACTCCCCCTGTCCTTCTCCCTGCACAGGTCATCGTACAGGGCGACCAAGGCAGATTCAGTACCGTACCCGGGTCTGAAGCCGGACTGAAATGGGTCCAGATAATCAGTTTCATCCAAGAGTGCTTGGAGTTGTCCCGCCACCACCCGCTCTAACACCTTGCCCAGAAACGGGATGTTGGCCACTGGTCTATAATTAGTGGCCATCTCTGGATCCAGTGACGCCTTCTTCAGGACCGGTCGGACTACCGCCTCCTTTAAAGGGGCAGGTACCCGACCCTCCCTCAGAGAAGCGTTAACCACTTCCAAGATCCAGATCCCAATCCCGTGCTTGGAATTCTTTATTAACCAAGACGGGCAAGGGTCCAATAGGCAAGTGGTGGGACGTACTTGTCCAAGCACCTTGTCCACATCATCGGGCCGCAATAACTGAAATTCATCCAATAATTCTGGACCAGACGGCAGCATTGGCGTCTCCCCAGAAACCTCTGAATCAATAGTGGAATCCAGCTCGTGACGAATCTGAGCGATTTTCTCCCTGAAATGCCTGGCAAAGTCGTCACAGCGGGCCTTTGAGGGTGTAACCAGGTCTTCTTTCCGGCCTGGATTAACCAGGCCATGCACCACTCGAAAAAGCTCCGGCGGACGGCATTGTGAGGAGACAATGGAAGCGGAAAAAAATCTCTTTTTCGCCGCCCTCACCGCCACAGCATAGTCCTGATAATGGGCTCTCAAGTGTGTTCGATCAGATTCATCTCGTGATTTCCTCCACCTACGCTCTAGCCGTCTCCCAACCTGCTTCATCGGCCTAAATTCAGGAGTGTTCCAAGGGGAAGAGCGGGCTCTGCCTGGTGGGAGAGGACGCTTAGGAGCGATCGTGTCTACAGCCCTGGTCATCTCCCCATTCCATAGTTCGACCAGAGCCTCGACAGGAGCACCCGACTTGTCAGCCGGAAACTCCCCCAGGGCCTTCAGGAATCTTTCCGGATCCATCCGGCTCCGGGGGCGGACCCACACAGTCGGGTCCGCACCCTTACAGAGGGAGAGGTCGCTCTCGAGCACAAACCTCACCAGAAAGTGATCTGACCATGACAGGGGAGTCAAGCATAAATTTCTCACCCTCAGACCACCCTCCTCCTGCCCCGTCGAGAAAACCAGGTCCAGAGTGTGTCCACGTTCATGGGTCGGGCCAGTGACATGTTGAGACAGCCCCATGGCCGCCATGGAGGCCATGAAGTCCTGAGCCGCCCCGGACAGATCAGTCTCGGCATGGAGATTGAAGTCCCCCAGGACCAACATCCTGGGGGTCCTCAACACCAGGTCCGAGACGATCTCCGTCAGCTCAGGCAGGGAGACTGTTGGGCAGAAGGGTGCACGGTACACCAACAGAATCCCCAATCTGTCTCGGTCGCCCAACACCAAGTAGAGGCACTCCAGCCCTGGACTCGAAGGGACAGGAAGTCCAGTGAGAGAGATGGAAGCTCGGTAAACCAAAGCGACTCCCCTCCCCTCCCCTCCCCTCTGGGCGTGAGCAGTGCTGAACCAGATACCCAGGCGGGCACACTTGGGAAAGGGCCACATCCCCCCCTTCTCCCGCCAGGTCCCTGTAATGCAAGCCAGGTCGGCCCCCTCATCCAGAATCAAGTCATGTATGAGGGAAGATTTGTTATTGACCGACCTGGCGTTAAGCAGCAGCACTGTCAAGCCCGAGGGGCGGCTGACAAGACTCCCTAGTACCCTCTGGTTGGGGGCAAAACCAGAATTAGGGACAGGTGTCAGCCATCTGTCCCTCCTTCTTCTACGCGGACACGTTAAGCCCCCTCCGCTGTAACATCCATTGCCCAAGACCACGCCAATGGCAGTGCCCGCACGCTCCCCAGGAAACACAAGCGGCGGTATGGCCAGGGACGACTCCATAAAACAGTTAAAATACAATAAAAAATTTAAAAACAATTAAAAGGCCAATCATGAAATGGCCAAACAAAACTCCTAGCCAGCCCAGCCCCCCGCTTGGCCCACCGAACGGCTCACAAAACGGCAGCGACCGCCCTTTGGCCGCCGCCCTTCGGCTGCCGGACCAAGGCCGCCGGCCCCAGCCACCGCCGGCGCATTGAGGCTGCGGAGCGCTCTGACGCTCCGCCCCCCCCCCATCCGGCGCACGCCTCTCACACGTGCGGGACGGGTCCCGGTGCCAGGTGTGGTTGGGCGGTGTTGCTGCGGTGCGGGCGTCGCTGCCGAGTGGCCTTTACTGGAAATTTAGACAATTCTGTTTAAAATTAGTCATATGCATGTCTGCGAATTTCTGCAGCAAAGTTGTATCTTTTGTAACTTTTTTTCCCTTACGGTCTGTCACATTCCATTTGCCTCTTTGACATCTACAGTGCATTGTACTGATATTGTCAGTAAACGATTCAAAAGGCTTCAGCATTTTATTTTTTTTAAATACTTTTATGTACCATCTGACTACCACAGTCTCAGGATGATCTTACAGTAAAAACAGAATAAAAAGAGCATCCAGTAAATAAAACCACATTAAAACCTAATCAGATTTAAAATAATGGGTGAATACAAAGGTATTAGCCTGATGCTGAAAAAAGCACAAAGTTGGTGCCTGGCGAGCCTCTCTGGGGAGCACATTCCATAACTGGGGTGCCACTGCTGAGAAGGCCCTACTCCAGGTAGCCATCCTCCTAATCTCCTTCAAGAAGAAGGCCTTCTACTCCCTTAAGGGGAGGGAAGACACATAAGGAAGGAGACGCTCCTTTAGATATCCAGGTCTTAAGCCATTTAGGGCTTTGTAGGTCTTCATCAGCACTTTAAATTGGGCTCAGACTTCATTTAGCAGCCAGTGTAGATGGTACAGGACTAGCGTTATATGTGAATACCTGCTGGTCTCTGTTAACATCCTGGAAGCTCTATTCTGAACCAATTGACTGTCTTCAAGGGCAGCCCCATGTAGAGTGTGTTACAATAGTCCAATTGGGAAGTTACTAGAGAATGGGTCACCGTTGCTAGGTACAGACACAGGAACAGTTCTTGCCACTGCTGCTACCTGAAACTCCAGGGACAGCTCTGGGTTAAGGAGCACTCCCAACTTGTGCACCCTATCATTTAGGGAGAGTGCAACCCTGTCCAGAACAGGGCTAACATCACTTACCCGAAGGGCTGAACGGCCTACCAACAGGACCTCTGTCTTGTCTGGATTAAGCCTCAATTTGTTGGCCATCATCCAGCCCATCACTCTGGCCAGGCACCAATTAAGGACTGTCCCTGCCTTACCTGGATTAGATGCAAAAGAAAGGTAGAGCTGGGTATCATCAGTGTACTGATGACTCTGCAGCCCAAACCTCCAGATGACCTCTCCCAGCATTTCATGTAGATGTTAAAGAGCATGGGGGATAAAATGGAATCCTGTGAAACACCCTGGCAAAGCTGCCATGGCACAGAGTCATAATTCCCCAGCACCACCTTCTGGAATTGGCCAGCCAAGTAGGAGTGGAACCACTGCAAAGCAGTGACTCCAACTCCCAACTCGGCCAACCTATCCATGGTCGATGATATCGAAAGCTGCTGAGAGGTCCAGGAGAACCAACAGAGACCCATTCCCCCTGTCCTCTGCCTGCACGGGTCATCATACAGGGAAACTAAGCCAGTTTCAGTTCCATAACCAGGCCTGAAACTAGACTGAAATGGGTCCAGATGGTCAAATTCCTCCAAGACAGCATGGAGTTGCTTAGCCACAACTTGAGCAAGCACCTTGCCCAAGAATGGAATATTAGCCACTGGCCTATAATTGGTGACTATCCAGTGTCACCCCCTTCAGGATGGGCCTGATCACTGCCTCCTTCAAACCCTCCCTCAGAGAAACATTGATAATCTCCTGGACCCAGGTACATATCCCACCTTTGGCTTTGATGAGCAGCCATGAAGGGCAGGGGTTAAGCAAACAAGTGGTGAGTCACACTAGTCCTAGCACTTTGTCTGCATTCTCAGGTTGCAATAATTGAAACTCATCCAATAAATATGGACCAGACGGTGCTCTGGACTCTTCAGGGACCTAATCAACTGTGTAATCCAGTTTGTGGTGAGTCAGAGCAACTTTATCCTTAAAGTGTTGGACAAAGTTGTCACAGTGAGCCACTGATGAGGCGATGACATCCCTTTTTGGCCCAGAATGTAATAGACCCTGCATGACCCAGAAGAGCTCTGCTGGATGGCACTGTGACGACGCAATGGAGATGGAAAAGAATTCCTTCTTTGCCACTCTCACTGCCACAGCATAGGCTCTATAATGAGCTTGTATAGACGTATTCGGTCAGATTCGTCACCGGATTTCTTCCACCCACATTCTAATCATCTCCCAGCCTGCTTCATTGCCTGCAACTCAGGCGTATACCATGATCATTGGTAACCATAAGACTCTGGGGGAGGACCATTTTAATAAGGATCACACCTTTACGGATAGAAAAACTGGCCCCAGGTTTAAACCTCATGAGGAGGTGATATGACCATGACAAAGGGTTAAGATCAGATCCCTCACTTCCAGATCACCATCTTCCTGTCCCATCGAAAAGACCAAGTCTAGAGTGTGACCTTTTTCATGTGTTGGCCAGTGACATGTTGAGACAGCACCTTGGCTGTCATGGCAGTTATGAAGTTCTGAGCTGCCCTGGTAAGACTAGCCTTGGTGTAGAGATTGAAATCCTGCAGGACCAATATCTTGGGGGTCCTCAACACCGGGTCCGAGACTATCTCTGTCAGCTCAGGCAGGGAGTCTGTTGGGCAGAAGGGTGCATGGTACACCAACAGTATCCCCAATATGTCTTGATCACCCAGTACCAGGTACAAACATTCTAGACCTGGCCTCGAGGAGACAGGAATCTCCACAAGGGAGATTGAATTTCTATAAATCATGGCCACTCCCCTCCCCTTCCCTCAAGGCGAGGTTGATGCTGCATCAGATATCCAGGTGGGCACAGCTGGGTGAGCGACACCACCCCTCCTCCCGCCCAGGTCTCCATACTACATGCCAGGTCGGCCCACTCATCCATGATTAAGTCATGGATGAGAGACATTTTATTTTGTTTTGGACCAACTTGGCATTCAGCAGCAGCACAGCCAAGCCAGAGGGACAGTCGGTATCACTGGTACCTTCTGGCTGGAGGAAGAATCAGAAGAGGAGACAGATATTAACCATCTGCCCCCTGTTCTTCTGCAATGACTTGTTAAACCCCTAGTGCCATATCTTCCTCTGCCTATAACCACCCCTATGGGTGTACTCCCCCACTCCCCAGGAACTCCTATACCAAGTTAAAACACAATGATAAACCATAGACTATAATGCTGTGCAGGTAAAAGGGGAGCCCTAATGCCCGAAAATGCCTCTGGCCCCACTCAGAAAAGAACACCTCGCCAATACAACAATTAACAGTTGCCATGTCTAACCCACCCCATCATAAACCAACATAATTCCTAGCCCAACCCAACACTGATCGGCCCCAAATGGCTTCACACCCTTGGCTGCTGCCCTTCGGCTTCTGGCCCCAGGCTGTAGCCAGTGATTAAGGGCTCCAATGTCACTCCGTTCCTTCCCCCACAAATGCCCCCACCCTTGACCTCCCTTCACAAGCATTGTGGTGGGGGAGAGTGCATGGGCGTTAGGAAGCATGGCAGCAGCGGCGGAGGTGCTGGGTGTAGACCTATTCCCTCATCGGCAGCAGTGGGAGAAGCATCCCCGGGGGCCCTCTCAGCATGGCACGAATAGAACTGGGGCTTCCAAATAATCCTACACTCCTCCCCAATTTTGGGAGCCCATTGCAACTTAATTTCAGTGGTGCTAACAATGACATCTAAAGTCCTGAACGGTTTAGGGCCTGGATATCTTAATGAATACCTCCTTCCATATAAACCTGCCCAGGTCTGAAGATCTCCTGCAGAGGGCCTTCTCTGAAAACCCTCCTTGAAGGAAGTGAGGAGAGCTGTTACAAGGAGAAGGGCCTTCTCAGCGCTGGTGTCTTGACTATGGAATATGCTCTGAAGAGGTTTGTCTTCCGCCAACTTTTTATTCCCTCCAGTTCCAGACCAAAATCTTTTTTATTTAACCAGCATTTTAGTTGTTGAATTCAATATATATTGATTTAGTCCTATTTTAGTCAAGTGCTGTGAATTGTTTTTATGTTTTTAGTATTGTAAATGATCTTGAGAATTTATATGAAAATAATGGGCAGTACAGAAAAATTTAAACAAAATAAATAAATAAATAAAGGGATAAATTATTTTGGATTCAACAATGCACAGCTGGATTCAACAATGCACAGCTGCTTTTAAATATCCTTATTCTGATATCATTATGTTCCTGAAGTCTTCTCCTGATATTTGCACTGAGATATTATGGCTATTTAGATGTATTGTCATTTTCTTTATTGCTATTGTCATCTACAGAAATAACACTTAACATTTCTGCAATATGCAATATTCTTCATAAACCATCAGAATTGGTAGACAAACTATGTAAAATGTGCTCTTTCCAGCAACCGCTACTTGTTCCTCCTTCATCCATAACTGAGTCTTTGCCTTAATCCAACTATAGTCACAGGAAACTGGTTCCATAAACAAAACTACTAGCCTGAAATGGAGACGTATATCCTCATTAGCCACTAAAATGCTTTTTATCTGGGTTTATCCTGACTTGTGGTGTTTCATTTTTATTTTTGAATTTTATATAGAGCATATTTGTGTGCTCAAAATGCTACATTATTCCACTGATTCATATCCTTTTCCTTCTACATTACTGATATATTTGTATTCCTTGATAAGGATGGAAAGCTGCAAAAAACTTCATTATTTACTTATGTTTTTTCCCAACAAATCCCTTCCAAAATAATGTACAAGAAAAGCTGCATAAGCAAATTACAAACAAAGCATGATAAATAAACAATATAACAAATAAATTTATAGACATTAAAATAAAAAATTATGTGGAGAGCAACTAAAAATGAACCCTAATGTAGAAGAATAATCTATAGCTACAGTCCTGTCCATGCTAAATCGTAAGTACCGCTATGTGCAATGGGGCTCAGTCGCAGTGAAATGTATGTAAGTTTGCACATTTGCATCTGAAGCAAGAAAGGGAGGGACCCAGACTTGCTTTCTTGGGTACAAGTTCTAAGGCTTGCCTACCACTTTTGTGAATGTCTTGTTCCATGCACAAACCCATCTGAATATCAGATTTTGAAAGCCCTTCCAACCTTCTCATTAGGTCAACAGTATCATCCTGAAGTAACCAATCATTCTGATACTGTGCATGTTACATTTTTGAAACTATTATAATTGAACTGAAGTTCAGGAGGAATGACACTAAGGGCAAATGTCAAGTAGAGCTTCCCATCAAAAGATGCTTCCTCCATCCACCTATGGAATGTGCTCCCCAGAGAGGTCCGCCTGGCACCAGGCTAAGACCTTTCTATTTCAACAACGTTTTAATAACTTTTAATATTAGCTATTTATGTTTTAATCTGCAGCCAGGGTGGATCTGGAATGTATTTGTATTATGTTTATTTATTTATGTAAACTGTCCTGAGGCTCTGCAGAAGGATGGCATATAAATATTCTAAATAATAATAATAATAATAATAATAATAATAATAATAATAATAATACTTTTCAATGGGTTGGATAAGTATTATGCCTTTAGCAGCACAACTCCAGATGCAGACTGTTACTAGCAACAAAAACAGGAAGCGGTTTATACATGTGAACGGCTTTTATTGGGTGAGATTGCTTTTAGTTAGATTATTATGTGTTCTTTAACCCTCATCCTCCTGCTTCAACCATTTAAATATTTTTATGCAATATCATGCAACATTAATAAGCTCCAAGTGCCAAGTTGTTATACTGTACAAAGTATCCTGAATGTTGGCTTGCAGGAAAAGCTTTATAGATGCAGTTTTACTTTCTGAAAAGGTTTGTATTTCTGTGAATTGTTCAGTCCAGTTCCTGGACTGCTATACTCTTCTGCTCTTTCTGCTATACTCTTCATGAACTCCATTCTTTAGTTTCCTTCACTTCAAGCTTCTCTTCTAGAAAGGAGCACAGTGCTGTTTCTGGTGGTTGGAAACTAAAACTAAAACTAGAATCAGGTCAAGAGTGGCAAAAATCTCCCAGTCAAGATTTTATTAACTGAAAAAAGAACTGCCTCTCTCTTTCTCTTTCGTTGACAGTTAAAATCTTGTTTTATTTAGAGCACAATTCTATACCTTGCTACTGAGGTCAATGGAAGTTATTCTCGAGTAGGTACATGTGAATCATGCATAAAACTGCATATTCAAACTTGTAAAACAAAGTCTAAATAAAAAGTTGCTGTAGGGCAAATTCATCTACATTTACCATGTATTTGGGAAGGTTGCAATTAATTTTTATTCACTGCTTTTATTTCTGCAGAAAGACTGGCAAGGTTGATGGCTACAACATAGTTTTCAATGATGTGTCTTGCTTACGCTGCTTCTTTATGGCCCATTACTATAGGATTTGAGTGGAACCATATGATTATAGTCTTAGGTTGTCATGCAAATAGACTAATTTTGTTCCATTTCCCATTCCCTTCACTTTTCTTGTCAATATGATGGATAAATCTCACACCTTATTCAGTTTTTGATAGACTTGTAAGGCTGTCATCAGAGTGGATTAATCCTGTGACTGTGCTATCACAAAATTATTTCTCCTAAAAATGACTTATCATTGAATGTAAAGACATATATATTTTATAACCAATCTGTACCCTTGATCTGGTGACAAAAATTGTAATAAGACCTAAAATAGCATACAACTAATCCATTCTTATCAGGATATTTAAATTGTAAATTCATGGTTTTCCATGAATACCTCATATAATCGAAGAAGAACAGTGCTGGGTGCGGGGAATAGCACAGCGGAAACTTCACTCTAAATGTCATTCTAAGAGAGCTATTCACTTACCACATGGATTTCACAATAGGTATACTTCAATGCCATTGATATAAATGGAAGACCTCTCATTGACTCTAACGGACACTAGAAAAAGCACCTGCTTGTCCACAGTGTGCAATACACACAGTGGACATATCAATGGGTTGCAGAATTCCAGAAGTATGATAATCATGGAAGGAATGATAATATTACTGATAACATTGCTTTCATAATGCTAATTGTATTACTGAAGAGTTATAGGAGGTCAAATGCTGATTAGTACTTAATTATGCTGCCCAAGTAATTTGTTGTGTAAAGCTTGCAATCAATGAAAATATTTTTTGACATGTAATATATCTAGTAAAAATAATGAATCAAAAGTGAATGCTTCCACTTTTTAGTCCCTGTACACTTACTTTTGCATAAGGCTGAAAGAAATAGGTTTGGAATCCTTGATGCAACTTTTCTGAAGCTGTAATATAGAGACAAAACAAACTATTACTATCACCAATGCAATGAAATTGAAGAGAACAACAAAAAGAACAACAAAAAGAGAAAAAACAAGAGGCCTCTTCTAAGTAATCAAAGGGAAATTCAAACCTAAATTAGGAATGCTGAAAGACCAACAGGAAAACATACTATCTGATAAGGATAAAATAAAGAGAAGGTAGAATGAATATATGGAAGAACTATAAAGAGGAGATAAAAGTATGACCAACTCCTTTGAAAAGAAACCCCATGAGGAAGTACCTGCAATATTAGAAAGGAAAGTTATTACATTTGGATGAAGTAAAGAACCTGGCATAACAGTACCAATAGGACTATTCCAAGCTACAGGGACAGAGTCTGTCCAAATCCTAACAAGAATATGCCAACAAATATAGAAAAGAAATCAGTGGTCCACAGATTGGAAATAGTTAATATCCATTCCAATGCACAAAAAGTGATGCAAAGAAGTGTAGCAACAATAGGACTGTTGCATTAATTTCCCTTGCAAAGTGATGCTCAAGGTGATGCAACAAAGAATTGCATCCAGTGTGGAGAAAAAAAACGCTGACTGTCAAGGTGAATTCTTAAGAGAAGATGCACCTAAGTTCATATAAAAATATATACAAGGGTGCACATAAAACTTTCAGATGAAGATCAGTCTGTGCTTGATAGACTGCGTGGATAAAAAGAAACTATGGATAATTCTGAAAGAAATGGATACTCATCAGCACTTATCTGTCTTGATTCATAGCTTGTAGCATGGACAAGGAGCTAGTTTTAGTACAGAATATGGAGAAACAGAATAGTTGCCGTCTGGTCCTAATTTATTGGATGAATTTCAGTTATTGCGGCCTGATGATGTGGACAAGGTGCTTGGACAAGTACATCCCACCACCTACCGATTGGAACCTTGCCCATCTTGGCTACTTAACAACACCAAGCATGGGATAGGGACCTGGATCCTGGAGGTTGTCAATGCCTCTCTGAGGGATGGCCGGGTACCTGTCCCTTTAAAGAAGGCGGTCATCCGACCAGTCCTAAAGAAGGCATCCCTGGATCCAGAGATGGCCACCAATTATAGACCGCTGGACAACATCCCATTTTTGGGCAAGGTGTTGGAGCAGGTGGGACAACTCCAAGCACTCTTGGATGAAACTGATTATCTGGACCCATTTCAGTCCGGCTTCATACCTGGGTACGGTACTGAATCTGCCTTGGTCTCCCTGTACGATGACCTGTGCAGGGAGAGAGACAGGGGGAGTGCATCCCTGTTGGTCCTCCTTGACCACTCAGCGGCTTTCGATACCATCGACCATGGTATCGTTCTGGATAGGCTAGCGGGACTGGGGGTTGGAGGCACTGCTTTGCTGTGGTTCCGCTCCTATCTCAATGGCTGATTCCAGAAGGTGGTGCTGGGCGACTATGGATCTGCGCCATGGCAGTTATGCCATGGAGTTCCGCAGGGTTCCATTTTGTCCCCCTTGCTATTTAACATCTACATGAAACTACTGGGAGAGGTCATTAGGAGGTGTGGGCTGTGGAATCATCAGTACACTGGTGATACCCAGCTCTACCTCTCGTTTTCAACCAATCCAGGTGAGGCAGTGGCTGTACTGAACTGGTGCCTGGCCGAGGTAATGGGCTGGATGAGGGCCAATAAACTGAAGCGCAATCCAGACAAGATGGAGGTCTTGTTGGTAGGTGGCTTGGGCTTCAGGGAAGGGGACCTTGATCTTGTCCTGAGTGGGGTTGCACTCCCTCTTAAGGACAAGGTCCGCAGCTTGGGAGTGCTTCTCAATCCAGAGCTTTTGCTAGAAGCTCAAGTAACAGCGGTGGCAAGGAACACTTTCTTTCAGCTTCGGCTGATTCACAAGCTGCGTCCCTTCCTGGAGAACGACTGCCTGGCAACAGTTACACACGCATTGGTAACTTCCCGACTTGACTTCTGTAACGCACTCTACATGGAGCTGCCCTTGAAGATGGTCCGGATACTTCAATTGGTGCAAAACAGAGCTGCCAGGTTGCTGTTGGGGACTGGGCGTTGTGCTCATGTAACTCCAGTTCTCCATCAGCTTCACTGGGTCCCCATTGAAGTCCAGGCCCAATTCAAGGTGTTGGTTATCACCTATAAAGCCCTTAATGGCTTGGGTCCTGGTTACCTAAAGGAGTGCTTACGTCCATGCGTGCCCTCCCGCCCCTTGAAATCGGCGGCAGAGGCCCTTGTCCGGGAGCCCTCCATGAAGGACATTAGGAGGGTGAGCACTCGGAGGAGGGCGCCCAACCTATGGAATGCGCTCCCCAGAGAGGTCTGCCTGGTACCTTCGTTATTTGCTTTTCGGCACCTGGCCAAGACCTTTTTATTTAAATGTCATTTTAATTGTTGATTTTATTTATTGATTTTAACAACTTTGGCCAGGATGTCTCCAACTGTATTTTATTGTATTAATGATATTTATTTATTTGTAAGCCGCCCCAAGGCTTAGGTGAATGGGGTGGCCTATAAGTCTGCTAAATAAATAAATAAACAGTTTCCTGTAGGGAAAGTTGTCAAGCAAAGTAAAAGAGGAAAGTGCAAAAGTAAGATTTCAGTGGAACATTAAGAATAGAATAATCATGACTACAAAAGAATCTCATAACTGTCAACAGTGAAGAAACTGGAACAATGAAGATTTTGCAAAATTTGGCTTGATTATCAATTCAAAAGGAGGCTACAGACAGAAGAAGACTGAGACTTGGATGGAGAGCAATTAAAAAACTAGAAAAGATAATCAAGTGTAAGGACACTGGAGACCAAACCAAGTACACCTACACTCTTGTTAACTGAGATTCATATGAATGGATATGAAAGCTGGATAGTGAAGAAAGCTGATAGGAAGTAAACTGATGTGTTCAAAATATGGTGCAAGAGGAGAACTTTGTGAATACCCTAGACCAGGGGTCAGCAACCTGTGGCTCCGGAGCCGCATGTGGCTCTTTCATCCCTCTGCTGAGGCTCCATCATTCCAAATATGCATCACAACAGCCAGTGTGCGACATCCGCTGGCACACGATTTATTGAGCTTTTCGACCCCTGGTAGGCCAACCATGGATAAATCCATGAAAATAAAAGTTTCAGAAGAAAACAGAATGTTTAATGGTACGTGGGCAGATTCATTTGCTTTCACTGCTGATGAGATTGGTTTACCAGTCTGGTTTAGATGTCAAAAGGGGTTTGTGGCTCCCAGTGTTTTCTTTTCTGTGGGAAACAGATCCAAATGGCTCTTTGAGTGGTTAAGTTTGCCGACCCCTGCCCTAGACCAACATGAAGATGATCAAGAGGATCCTAGATGAAAGCAAGCCAGAACTGAAAGCAAAACTGATGAAACTGAAGCTATTGTACTTCAGACACATCCTGAGAAAGTAAGACACAGGAGAAGGCAACCATGCTAGGAAAATTTGAAGGCAGGCAAATAAAAGGAGGACCTACTACAGGATAGACTGATTCCATAAAGGAGGCTGGGGCCTTGAGCTTACAATAGATGATTGGGGCTGTCAAATACAGAACTTTTTGGGGGCATTCAATGATAGGGCATATAACAACATCAGGAGTGAAAGATGCAGAATTAAATGTTCTATACCATTATAATGTATTACTATTATTATTATACCATGGGCATCTCTGAAATGTTTTACATTAACCATAAAGAGTGCATCCAGGTTATTCATTTTTCCTTGTTTTTTGTCAATAAGGTGAATGAAATTGTACCTGAAACACATGTTGACAGGGACAAAGGGAATTGGAGTTTAACAGAAGGCCTTAATTTTCAAGCAAGATTAAAAAGTCAATGCAATCTGATATTCCTGTCCATTACTAGTGACATATTTATCAATTCAGAAAAGATACTGATTACAGAAGCACCCAAAGTTTCTTAGGATCATTGATACTCAGAACAACTGCTGCAAGAAATTAGAGAGCAATCCAGTCAATCATACTCCAGTTGGGAGCAGTTTGAAGCATCGGAAAAAATGTTCCGTCCTACCAGTTAAATTTTAAGAGATTTGCATTAACAAACTTTTGATATTGATCTTCTTATTATAGTACAATCTAAAAACATTCATTGTTGTGACCACAATTTTATCATGGTATATACCATTCAATCTACTATCATAACTGTTCTTACTGAATATCACATTTATGTTAGTAAGTAAAAAAAAAAAAATGTATCTTATGGAGAAACATTCACCACACATTAGACTTCAGAAACCTTGGAGCTACATTACTGGCTTAGCCTCAGTGTATCATTAATAAAATAGGCACTACCACCATATATTGCTATTGCGGAAGTATTTGCTATGAACGGGAAGAGATCTTTAGAGTTTGGGGCAATTTCCTAAGATGTACTATTGATATCAGTGGAGTAGGGAGCTGAAAAAAATAGTTTAGGATAAGCTGTAAATGTTATCAATATTTAAGAATGCAATATTACTGATACTTCTTTTAAATAAAATGCTACTGAATAGAGTGGGCCTGAGTAAACCTACTCAGACAACCTATTCAGTAATAGGACAAAAGAAGAAAAAGAAAACAACTTCAGTATCAAGCCAACCTTTTCTATAGCTGACCAAGTCCTAATCTGCTTTTTTATATCTTATCTGATAAGGTGATATGAAGATCTCACATGCCTGTATACAATTTTATGCATATTTGACTTATCCTAATAATTGGATTGATTCACCATGGCTTTTGAATATTTTCTTACTTTGGCTTTCTTTTATGTGTAAAATATGGAAAATATCTGATTTATCTTCAGTCAAGAGTAACATTCTATAGTGGAAGATGAGCATCACCTAACTGAAGATAGGATTTTTTTCTCTGAGGGTCAAGCCATCCAGCTTCATTTCTATCATCTTATTTAATCTAGCATACCATCCAAAAGTAATATTCAGTAATATAAGTAATATATGTATATTTAGTAATATAAAAATCTGTTTTCTTTTGCTTTAGTCTTCTACCTATCAAGGAACCTGTTTGTGTTTTGCCATTTATTTATTTATTTTGGTATTTCTAACCCATCCAATTACCACACATCTCTGGATGGCTTACAATAATCATTCAATAAATACAACATAGTAAAATCATAATAACCCAACACAGTAATAACAATAATAGCCCACGACTGCAATAAAAACATAAAGTGAAATATTTAAACTTTAAAATACTGGTTAAATAAAAAGGTCTTGACCTGGCGCCGGAAAGCACATAATGTTGGCACCAGGCAGATCTCTCTGGGGAGTGCATTGCATAGCCATGGCACCACCACAATGAAAGCCCTCCTCCGGGTGTTCCCTCTCCTAATGTCCTTCAAGGAGGGTTCCCAGAGCAGAGCCTCTGCTGCAGATCTTAAGGGGCAGGAGGGCATATAGGGAAAAAGACATTCCTTCAGGTATCCTGGTCCCAAGCCATTTAGGGCTCTATAGGTCAAAACCAGCACCTTGAATTGGGCCCAGACTTCAATAGAAAGCCAGAGGACTGGTGATATAGAACTGGTGTTATATGAGAATAACGACCGGTCCATGACAGCAGTCTGGAAGCTCTAATTTGAACCAGTTGAAGTATCTGGACCGTCTTCAAGGGCAGCCCATGTAGAGCATGTTACAATAGTTCAACTGGGAGGTTACCAGAGCATGTGTCACTGTTGCTAGGCAGTGCTGGTTCAGTGCAACAGCTATCCATGAAGTCTTTCTTGGTCAGAGGTTTAAATGATGATTGGTTCAAGTGTAGGCTTATCCTGACATCATTTGGCAGCTAGGGATTTCACTAGTTCAGTCACTAATATCAGAACATCACAAGTTAATTGTCATTTCTATGCTAATAGCTTCTGATGAATATTCAGATTGTATTGAAGAACTAGATGATGATGTGGTTTCAGAAAAGGTGTGTGTGCATGTGTTTGTTGAAAAGGTTTGCTCAAGTTTCATAAGGATGACACAAATGTCACAAGTCCTTAAGATATCAGAAAAAGCCCGTTAAGATGTCTGCTGAACTACAAAAGGTAATGAAGCTCACACTGACACATAAAAGCAGCCTAAAGAAGTAACAGAGAAACTCAGATGGGAAAAGAATATACTCTCAATCAGGTTTTTCTGAAAGTGCGACTGGAAATCTCTTCTGTAATGGATGTTCAGTCTTTGAGCACAAATGCTGGTCTTTGAATGGAGCTTTGAGGTTTGATGGGTAAACCTTATTGGTTTCTAAGGATGTAGCTGATATACTCTGAGAAATACTTGACAGCATGGCAACTTTATGAACAGATACTTGACACTTTGGCTCACAGTAGAAAGGGAATGAGTATTTAATTTCACATGCAAATGGTGGACCATCCAGTAAATTGACAAAAAATAGGCTGCAATAGTGTGACATCAGAGGAGCAAAAGTATTTTGCTTAAAGCAGAAGGAAGCTACACACTGGTTGCCTGGAGGCCCCACGCATTTTGCAAGGCCATATTAAAGAGGTGATAGAAGCTTTTCTGAAGTCTTTGCTGTGCAGCAGCTGGGGCTCAGCAATGGAGAGGTGAGGCCATGCAGCATGCATTGACCACTTGGCTTCAGGTAGCAGTGACCTGTCGGGGCAGAGAAATATTGGCAGGCGATTTAAGCCAGACAGCCTACTGCCAACCGCACCCTGCAAGCAGCTTGGCTGAACCCTGAACAGAACTATTTATTTTAGAGGAGCAAACTGTTGATATAGAGCTGTCATGGAAAAAAACCCTCTGGTATCCCAAAACAGTGCTTTATGAGGAAGATCTGATTGGTGAACTAAGGCCTTGCAAAGGATTCACCGGATGGGCAAAAATGGCAAGAGAAACACTGCTTTTTATGTCCAGAAATTGATGATTTCTATGTGTAGGGCTGGGGTGTTGAACATGTTTGAGGTCAAGGCCCAAATGCTATTTTGGAGATTCTTGCGGTGGGGACACACTTCACTGGTGATCTGGGCCAAAGCCACAGGGGTGGGACCAAATGCAAGCATATTATCATTGAAAGCATTTATGACTAGTACCTAAGACTCAGGAGAGGCATATCAACTTTTAAGGGTGGGGGAAAAATTCACAAAAAGCAGAGGAACACCAAATGAGTGTTGGTTGCATGTGAAGGCCAGAGGAAGGGACATGGCCGCTAAGGAACCCTGGGAGTCTGGGTTGCAATCCAAGGCAAGCTGTATTTATCCTCAGGGTCTGAGGTTCTGCACTAGGGAATCCCACTCAAACTGGTTAAATAGATCTGTAAGGCAGCTGGTGCAGATGCAAGATCTGTGGCACATACTGGAAAAGTGGGCACAATGATACTGGATTGTTGGTAGCCTGGGATCCCAAGGTGTCTGCGAAGCTTATTGAACAGTTGAATCTGTATCTTCACCCGAATGCAAATTTGCACCCCTATCAAAGTATCACACATGGCAGTAATCATCAGCAGTGCCCTTGGATGCATGTGTATTTCCAGACTGAGCCCTTTATCTACAAAAAACAGGGGTGACTGTATCTTAAATTTAAACTCATATTTATTCATTTGTTTGGGCTCAGACTACTGGTATTTAACATTTATATTGCACACACACAAAAAGCATGCGCTAATCTGTCCTATCTCACAAAGAATTACAGCAATCAAACATTTCCCATAAAAGTTATTATCTGTGTCAGACATGAGGTAACCAAGCAATAGGGTATATGAGGAGCCAAAAGTAAAGTAAAATGAAAGGAAAATGAACTCCAGTCTTCTCACACCATCTATGGTGCTATACAAAATAACTATTCGACACAAAACTCTATAGAACCTAATATACATTCTAACAGGTTTTCCCAAGGTTTCTAATGAATAAAACTAAAAAAATGCTAACTCTCCTAGGACCCTGATCTTGCTCTTATATCACAAACATTCTGCTAAAAAAAGAAAAATCTCTTTGAAGGAGATATTTTGAAATACTCTCTCATGGGTTCCCTCCGACCCAATAAAAAGTTTTTTTCTGGTTTCAAAACAACCCACTATATTGTAACTTAGTTAAAACTGCACATAGCTACTTGATATTCTGAAGACTGGTAACAATATACCACGTGTCGTATTGACTGCTACCACAGTATCTCCCTCTTTGTGGATCTATCACAGTATTAGTATGTGCCTTTTTGTGGTAAACCACTCCCAAGGAGGCTCACAGAAAACAAAACATAGTACAATGTACATAGTCCAAAGGAGGAAAGTGATGTAAGCTGCTGTGAGTTCATAAGAAAAAATGGGTATAAATCATATATATGTATATGTATATATGTGTGTGTGTATAATAAATGCCCAAAATGTAGAATACAAATTGTCATCATCATCATCATCTTCCTCTTGACTATCACAGGAAGAGCCTTTATAAACAATACTCCTTTAGCAGAACCCTACCCTGTGCTCTGCGCTGCTCCGCTCTAACTTCACTGAGTTCACTGTGATTTCCTCTTAGGTAAATGTGTACAGGATTGCAGCATTCATCACCTTCCTCCCATAATTTGAAAGCAACTTTGGAACATGAAGAGAAGCAGAGCATTTTGTGTACAAAACATTCCTAGAGCATACTCTTTTCTTTTAATAATGTGAAATGTTTACTAAGTGGTCACATTTACTCAGGTGACTAATTAGAAATGTCTTGCTCTTCCTAGATTTCTAGTAGATTTTCATTACTTTAACTCCACTGAATAAATAGAACTGAAACTATGGTAGGATGGCAAACCACTATTGAAAAATACGCCATGCGTTGGATCTAGATCAAATTAGCCATGGACAATTTATTCATGATTAACTACAATCCCACTAATTTCAAATTCACTAGGGCACAACTAATTCATTATGAATCTGATTATATGTTTTGTTTTACCTTTTTCCAACTCTTCCCCACTGTCTTTCTCAGAATCACTTCTACAGGATTGGTACTTAAGTAGGTGCAACATTGTGTGATTACAATTAATGTGCCCAATTAATCAGGGTGCAAGGTGTAAGAAGGAATTATAATCCCTCCAGCCTTATGCAACATGTTTCCAGTGGAAATTACTGTTTCCTGCAGCTAGTATTCATTCCTGGATGGAAGTGTCTACTGTGTCAAAGGAAACTTCTTTCTTCAGACAAATAATAGCTTGGAAAGGGGTTTCATTGGGATAATGATGAGCGAAACAAAGAGTTAATCCCCCTCCTGATGCACTTAAGTCCAATCAATCTTTATCCATATCTTCTATTTACAATTTGGAAACTGCACATAGTAATAGCTATTGCACAATTAATATATCCAGTTTGGCTCTCTAAAATAGCTGATTTGCACCACAGATTTTAGATGAAACTAGACTTCTTTTTCATTTATGCATTACACATGAAGTTCGGAGCTTACTACCTTCCATAGCAGGGCAGCATAATCCATAATGGTGGCACCCATATTATGGAATATGCTCCCCAGTGAGGTTCGTCTGGCGCTGAGCCTATACTCTTTTCAGCACCAGGTTAAAACCTTTTTATTTAATCATTATTTTAAAAATTCATATTTTTACCATTTTACAGTCACTTTTGTTTTGTTTTCTTTTGATTGGATCTATTTGCATTGGTTTTGATAATTTTATTGCACTGTGTTGTTTTATTGATTGTTCTGGAACAAAACCAGATTGTTCTGGTTTTTGCTTTTAATCTTGTAAGTCATTCTGAGACACGATAGTGAAGGACTGCATACAAATGTTTTAAATAAAGAAAGAAATACTATTTGTACAATTTCATGTGTAAAATTTAGCAAGCTTTTTAAACTCTGAGAATTCCATGTCCTTAGAGTTGCAGTGCTTTAGACTGGGGTTCAAGAGGCTAAGGTTCTAGTCTTCTCTCAGACATGAACCTCAATGGAGGATCTTAGGATATTCACTAAAGCTCAGTCTAATGTACTTCACAGGATTGTCGTGAGGATAAAATAGAGAATGGGAGGACTATATAAGCTGCTTTGGATATGTTGCAGGAAAAAAGGTAGTATATAAGCATAATAAATAACATAAATACAATCTTATAGGATTGTTTCTGTGTTCTCAGAAAATCTTATGTGAACCTGCTAAAAAGATATTGGAAGTGAAGAATGGAAGTGTTTTTACCTCTTGTTCCTCATATATACTATTTTGATCTAGTTAGGTTTTACATTCTCAGGAACAGGAAATGGGACACAGATCCAGAAAATCTACTCTCTCCAGCCCTTTTTGTGCATCAGTATATTTCCTGCCCTGCTCTGATTCTTTTCTAAGTTTGCACCAGGCAGAGACTATAGTGGTAGGAATGTGAGCAGGAATTTTTAGCTTTATAGCTCTACCTATGGTCTCATACAGAACACACTCCTTCATGTTCTATCACTTCTTATCAAATATGAGAGAGCTTCTACTCTTTTCTTTCTGCAGAAATTTTAAAGGAAAGAAAACTGTAAAATAAATTTTGTACACTTGAACCACAGAAAAATGCTTCTAGGTTCTAGTCATGATACTATTCTGTATAAAAGAAAATTATTCTCTGTGCTGCTTTATATACTATAAAATGTAGGTTCCTACAAAATGTCTTAGCACTCAAATTCTAAGGCCCAAAAATATGTCAGTTGCAGTGTTGAAGCTATATATTTGCCAATTAATGAACTTGATCTTAATTTTCCATAAGAAGCTGATGCCACTGTTTGCATTTCTAATGTTAGGCACATTGGGTTTATAGAAGTTCATCAGCTTTATTGCAAATACTACCAGAAAAAATACCCCAAGGAAACTATTGTGTAGCATATGGCAGTTATGGCAGGTGCGATACCTGAGAGGTAAACTGAAATTTATAGAATGCATATGACAGAATTCACTTTCCTATTTCATTTACTGATAAGACAATAGGATAAATGCTATAAAATGAAACCAGATAAAATGAATTTCCACATGGAAATTCTGCCAAGTTTTATTATCTCCACAAATACTTAAAAATCCCAGGATCCATTCCCATATGCAGAGCTTGCAAACTTTGTACTATGCCTCAGCAATGAGTCAAAATACTGAACATTTCAGAGAAGTTAAAGATATGTTTCTTTGCTATTGTTCATATTTTTTATTTATTTAGCAAGGTACTAGACTGAGCAAACAAGTAAAACAAAATATAAAAGCCCAGTAAACTTGCTAAAGCTATGTTCATTATGTTTGTACCGAATGAAATTATGAGAATGCCTAATACATGAAGTATAATGAAAACCTGATATGGTTTGTTTTAACTTTGCTGAGGTAAGTCTGAGGTGAATTAACTACTGGGTACCAGATCTTCTTACTTGCAGTGACAGAAAACAAGCTACAATACTATGGTATAAGTTTCAGAAGGGCATGGAAAATTTATTGTTAATCAGTATTGAAATCCCCCTTGGCAGTTGCACCCTTTCTTTTGTATGAAAAGAAAGAGGCCGCCTGAGATACAGTGGGACAAAACATGAGACAGGGTGAACTAAAGACATTTTTCCAGCTCTGTTGGCTCTCCCCATCTTGAGAATTCAAGCATCCTCTTTTCATCAGGAATGGGAAAGCAGATGATTCAGAAAGTGTGTGTTTGTTCTTGCTGAAGTTAATACAATCTAGATGAAAAGCAAGAATTTGAACAGTTAATGTGTGAGACATTAAACACCACGCTATACAAACCATATAAAACTCTGGCAACCACAACTGAAATTACATAAAGGAGAACAAAAGTTATGGCCATTTTACTTTGTTCTTCAACGTAATTGGAAGAGCTGTGATCGAGTCTGCTCTGCCTAGCTTCTGTGGTGTGCACTCCATATGACACCAGGGTGGTTGGCTTTGGGATGGGAGATTCTTTGCACTGCAAAGGCCTTGTGTGATCATGACAAGGATGGTTAAGAGAAGTTGGATGCAATAATCCTTAAGTCTTCTGAGATCATTTGCACATAGTCTGGTACTTGAAGAAAGGAACCAGACATAAGATCTGCTCTGCAGGTGCACATCTATAGTTTAGAGATCATTAATACCTTTGTCAAAAGACCGTCTCAAGAGTGAGGACTGGTCTAGCCATATGCCCAGTTAAGTACAATTATTTAGTATTAGGAATGAATTTGGGAAACTCTCCCATGCATCTGTGCCTGATTCATGGTAATATCCTTTTTCCTGAATGGCAGAATGATACTGAAGACTGAGCTACCTGAGTGAGTGAGATCACTCACTGGAGTTCTTGGGTCATTTCTATGGGCATTCTGTCTACGGTAATCCCTGGAGTTTATAGTTAATTGTTATATGCCCTCTTGAATGTGTTTGCTTGTTTGTTTGGCATATTATGCCTGTCTGCAAAGGATTCTGACTCATTCACTACTTGTTGGCACAAGTTTGGTCAAGCTTTTTTGCTTGACCATAATCAATGGGAAAAACTGTACCTAACTGTATAGGGTGATCCCTGGGCACCTTTGATGATTAGCAATTCCAGGGAATTCACACTCAGAGTATTTATGACTTTTATGGCTCATTGTGAGATATTGGTTGCCTTTGAGGCTGACTCATATCTCCCACTTAAAGGTTTGTGGCTCCAGGAGGATACAAAATAGGAAGGCCTCCTTGCAACATGGTGGTAAGGACTTGCACAGTGGTGAGTGTACAGACTCCACCTGGAAGGGGCTGGATGTCTCACCCGATAGTATAGAAGGAAAGTCACCTATAAGAGTAGCAGCCCACACCATTCTCTAGCTCTGCAAATCTGTTTTAAATGGATGTGGGCCAAGTTTATTCCAAAATTCAGTGTGTCTGTCTCTATTCCATCTCTCTTTCACTTGCAAATACTTATGTATTTTTCTAAAGTTCACAATAATGTGCATATTAATGTATGCATTATTGTATGCATTTTTAAACATACAGATTTTGGACATATGTATCCACCAGATAAAGCAGGCTTCTGCTTGTTTTGGTCCAGTATTGGTGGAGTGATTCTGCCTTTGCATCTTGTGAAGAACATAATAGTGCATATTTTAAATAAACTACTAGGTAGCTTGGGTTATTTCACTCCTCTCTTGCTTACCACCTTGCGAACGAAGGAGTCTTCTCCTGAAATGCTAACTCTAATTTATACTTAAGCTGCTACTTTCACTATGTACTATGCAAGGTTCTCTAGTTTCTGTGTTAGAATAATTTCAACTCAAACATTAAATGTTTCCTACTGGGAAAAAATAAGCAGTTTAAAAAATGCTGTGGAGATTTGCATAAAATATTTTTCAAGGGAAACAAAGAAAAATGAATTATATGATAGAAGTCAAGCACTGTAAGGAGAAAGAAAAGAAATGTAATCAGTTCATGATGGTTGTTGTATAGAAAGGAAAGTTTTCAAATATACCAAATGACAGAGGAAAAAAGAAAACCCAAAGGATAAACTACAATCTCCACATAATGAAGGTAGAACAGAATAACAAGGAAACCATCACAGAAAACCCAAATAAATACTACTGGTATATCTTTAATTGAAAGGAATTGGGACTAGACACACAACAGGAGGAAAGCTCAAAAGAAAAAGAAAAAAAGAAAAAAACAAAGCTGGGGAGAAATGTAGAGCTAATTTGTTGTAAGGAAAGGGTCAGTACATTTTTAAAAGAAATTACAAAAACAGCAGACTTGAAGTTCAAAGGGTATACAGCCTAGGGAGTTGAAGGAACTGGTTGATGAACTAACAGAACCATTAGCAATAATATCTGACACGTTTTGGAAGTGAGACTGCTGTGCCCAAGAAGAGAAAAATGCACTACAGTTTCAATTTTCTAAAGAAGTAAGTCCAAGAGCATGAGTATGAGTATGCGACAGATTACTTGGTCAATATCCTAAACTGCCAATGGCTTTTGAAAGATATTTCCTACCCCTAGATTATGCCTTTACAACTTACTTCCCTACCTGTGCAGTATACTTTTAGACACAAAACCGCACTTATAGGCAGCCTTGAATTAATGCCCAATTATTTCTGCAAGATATAATTAAAAAGACTTTGACCTTAATCCAGAGGTAGCCTGTATGTACAAGAGGAGTTCATAGAATCATAGAAACATAGTAGATTGGAGGGGGCCAAGAAAGCCCTGCTCAATGCTCAGTATCCCTAGCAGAGGGGGACTGGATTGGTCTTTGAGGATTTGTTCTTGAGAAATGCATGTTGGCTTCTAGTAATCACTGCAATGCTTTCAAGGTTTTTGCAGACTGCTGTATAATCTACTCCAAACTTTTCTCAGGGATTGATGTCAGACTGACTGGTCTGTAGTTCTCGGGGTTCTCCTTTCCCTCCTTTCCTTATTAATTAATTAATTTATTATATTTAGGTCCCAGCTTTTTGTTTTTCTTTCAGGGAACTCAAGGTGGCTTACATAATTCTCATCCTTCTCTCAGTCTTATCCTCACAGCAACACCCCATGAGGTCAGTTGGGCTGAGAGTCCATGACTAGCCTAAAGTCACCCAGTGAACTTCATGGCTGAGTGGGGACTAGAATGAAGATCTTCTGAGTTCCAGTTCTATACTCTTAACCACTTCACCACAGTGGTTATCTATTAGCCCTGCTCCAGTTATTTGGCAGTTCACCTATCCTCTATGATTCTCAAAGATAATAGAGTGTGATTTTGAGACTTCTGCCATTTCCTTTGTTACTCTAGGATCCAGTTCACTGGGTCCTGGAAAACTGAACTCATTCAAAGTAACTAGGAGTTATTTGATCATTTGCCTATCAATCTCAAACTGCAATCCTGAGCCTTCAGGTTGTACTTCATCTTTTCTAAGGAGATCATAAACTTCTTTTGGGATAAGACTGACACAAAGTAGGATTTGAGCACCTCTGCCTTTTCTTTGCCATCTCCTATCATTTTGCCATTCTAATTGAGTAGCTGAGCCATCTTTTCTTTCCTCTGTCCTTTACCATGCATGTATTGGAAGCTTTTTTGTTGCTTCTAGTTTTGCTTGTGAACCTCATCTCATTCTCAGCTATAGCCTTCTGGAGCCATTCCTGTTACCTGCCTGTATTATTCCTTTGTAGCCTGACCTTCTACTTCTAAATGTGGTCTTTTTGTTTTTAGGTCATTTCTAAGTTTTTTTTCCCCCAGATGATACATCAACTGCGTCTGTTGTCTTATACTCCCCCTCCATTGGAATTGTTTGTAATTGCAACTTTAGATTTCCTTTCTTAAAAATTTTCATCCACCTTGCATTCTTTCCCCCATTTCTTTGCCATGAGACATTATTTAAAGTTGTTTTAAGATTTTTTAAATTGCCTTGCCTAAAATCCAGGGTGCACATTTGGTTGAACTTTGTTTTGATTCCCTTAAAATCAAGAAATGAGTTCTGACTTGGTCAGTTTTCCTGAGATTTTCTGTAACTACCAGTTTATCTACTTGGTTATCCCTGTTGGTTAGAATCTGTTGAAAGGTATCTGATCCTCTAGTTCCTACCTAGAAGGAGGTTATCAGCAATATGACAGGAATTTCTTGGAGGATCCATGTTTGGCTGACTTCGTCTCCTAATTAATTTCAGAGAAATTGAAGTTGCCCATTACTACTACATAATGTCTCCTTGAAACATTTTGCTTCTCTAAAATTCTATCCTTGTCTTCTCTTTCCTGGGTGGTAATAGTTGACTCTAACCACCCTGTTCCTTTTAATATTTGCTCTATTTATTTTAATCTAGTTGTTCTCATTGGGCCTACTAAGATAATCCTCCTGTAATTCTGTACAAGATATGTATCTTTAACATTAATTTGACTCCACATCCCTTTCTTTTCTTTCTGTTCTTGACCAAGTTATATTCTTCAGTTGCTGAATTCCAGTCCCACCAAGTTTCAGTTACACTTACCCAGTTTTATTTGCCCTCCTGCATTATGAGTTCAAGTCTGCATTCCCCCCCACCCCACCCTCACCACTGTACTCTGGGGATTATCGCATAGGCATTGAAAACCACAAGCTTTATGGTCTACCTGTATTCTTACATTATTGGAAGTCTGGTTTGGGGCACTGTTAGAACTAATCTCTCTATTGTGGTGCATTTGCCCTTGTCCATAGTTCCCTCCAAGTTGAATCCTCTAGGATTCAATTTAAACCCTTCCTGATGACATTGTTCATGATTAGTAATGCATTACTTACTTTTAGGAGGATATGCATTCATGTGTGATTTAAGATTTTTCTAGGGAACCACTCCGTTATTAAGGCACAGACAACCAGTTCCAGAAAGCTGGTGACTAGTTAGCTCTGCTGCATTGTACTGAGGTTATTTTTACACATGCCAAATCCATAAACATAAGCTACTCTGACAATATGTGTAGGATTCCTTTATGATTTTGTTTAAATTTCCCGTGCTGGATAAAAGAGCAGTGGCTTTATTCTTATATTCTTCACACAGGAAAATCCTATGGAGGGTGCATGTGGAGTAACTGATTGTCATGCCTCTCTGGAGAAGAGTCCTTTCGCTAAAGCAGTTTGATGCATCCCTCTTCACTGCTAACCATGCTATGTAATCATTGACTCTTGTGATGTGCTGTACTTTTGCACTTTAACAAGGAGCTATACTATTTATAGTAGTCTGGAGTAAGATTGGGTTAAGTTGATATAGGTCAGCAGGACTCTTGGAAGCTCTTTGGAAAGACAGGACATAACAGAGCTAACCTTAAGCATATTGAAATGAATTCTAAGGTTACAGTGTCTGGAGAGGTCCTTATTTAATTGTATATGGTTGCATTGTTAATGTACTAGCATGACGCAACTAGTTCTCAAGCAAAAATTGTGTGTTGTGTGTTTACAAATATGGCCAGCATCTCATTTTCACACTTGGAGACAAGACAGTGTCAATAGTTCTCGTTTTTACATGAATACTAGAAAACCAAGGTAGTGAAGGAATCTTTGAAATCTCTTTCAAATGTAGACAGCAAAATAAGCTTTAGCAAAGCTTTATCTTTTCTTTGCTTCAGCTGATCCTTCCCATATGCATGTCTGTCATGGCTTGTGTCCTTGACTCAGCTGAGCTTTGTGAAAAAAACCTGCTGAGCTACATGGCAAAGCTATTTATATGGGGTTGGGGTCGTGTTAATGTGCTTTTTGGCTGCATCATAGGCAATTGATGTGTGAAAAACAGAATGGTAATTCTACAACTGACGGGTCTGCTAGCAACATTCCCTGCTTAGCAGCTGTGGTAACGGCCTTGCCCACATGTCATGATGTACGTGTATTGCACACGCATCTTCATGGTCACTTTTCAGCAGCATGGAGCAGGGTGAACTGAAGTGAACTAGTAACTCCTTTAAGAGGACTCAAGAAGGACACTTACTCGTATCCATAGTGTTTTTAATAGAATGGAGTTGACTCGATGGCATATGACAACATACAGTTCATATGGTTACTACATGGCTTGTATCTAGAATGGCAGAAGTATCCTTTCTTTTTAATCAGGATTTTGAGACCTCCTTGATATTTGTCTGTCTTAAGTTTTATTTTTCTTTACTATTTTATAGCTATAAAGTTTTATAGCTTTTCTTACATATATTCCACTCTGATCTCTTTTAGGCAGAATGAGTGGTGTATAAATGATGCTAAATGCAGTAATAATATTCAGGGTTGTGCCATGGTCAAGTGATCTGGCCATCAGTCATATGAAACAGACATTCTCACCCCACCTTCCCACAAATCTATTTTTTAAACTGGTTATACCATTGCTTTAATTTGGCAATTTAGATTTTCTCTGATTACCTCTTTCACAGTTTCAGAACTTATTAATATACATTATTGTTTAGGTTGCTGTCTTGTAAGTTTTTCTCACCACCACTCAGTAGGAGGAAAGATCACAGATCTGCCTTCCTATTGTGGTTCCATAATGCTAATTGATCTTTATCCTTTTTCATTTTCTTGACAATAAAACAGTGTGCTACTTGTGTTTCCGTCACTGTCTATGTAGCACCCAAACAGTTCATTACTTATCCTTATTGTGCAGGTTTATTTTTCAAGTAGTTGATGAAAATTAATATAGTCCCTCTACCCAGTGGCATTTATTTCAGTTATGAGATTAGAAATGTAAATTTGCAATAAAAGAAAAAAATTAAGAAGCTATTTTAATGAATATTTTACACATGACTAATTAACACAATCCCCTACAGAAATTTGGAAGCAGTAAGAAATTGAGTGAAGAAATAAATTAAAAATTAATAAAGAGGACTCCAAACAACTTTGTTTATGAGCATTACCAATAGCACTCACACTTATGAATATTCCAAACAGTTTTTGTTGTGCAAGATTCGTTATTCTTGGATTTAAAGGTGATTAGGGGAGAAAAAAAATGTGGGTGGGTGTGGGTAACATAACAAATATAATGACCTGAAATTATAATACTCATTTGGGGAATGTACACCTGTTAGTAAAGTGGGTACCACAGATGCAGATATGCTTGAGGAAAGAATGAAAGCAAGTCATTGCTTTCATTGTAGCCTGGAAACATATAGCAAAATCATGACTGCTACATGTTCAGTCATTAGACATAACTGAGCACAAGGAAAATCACTGCATGCTCCGTTGATGAATTCTGAGAAAGAACAAGGGTAGTTGTGAGCAGAAGCCTTTGCATTCCACTTAGTCATAGTGTGTGTGAGAGACCAAAAGTCTGAGAGGAATGCTGTCTGCCAGTATCGTGCTCAGCCGCCTTCATGATTTATATGAAGGTGAATCAGGCAAGTATTTGAAGGGTTTCCATTGTTCAAGGGACGTGTAAAGTAGACATCAGAAAATTCAGAAAGTTAACATATCTGCTTTGCTGTGCATTCACAACTGAACTTGACTTCATAGAGATTGGGGAGAGGAAATATGAGGACATTTGCAGAAATACAAAGAGGTATTACGGCAAAGATTAAACAATAAAATATGTAAAATTGACAGCTGACTTGATATCACCAGCTTTGGGACTTCCTGACAGGAAGGATAGATACAGCTCACTTTTTGAAACTATTGAAAACAAACTGTTTTTCAAGTTGCACAATAACTTGTAGAGGAAAAGCTGGGAAGTGGAAAGTAGACTGGGGAAACAGTGCAGCCCATTTTGTTATTCCCATCCTCTGGCATTTTCTGATGCCACTTGGTGAAAAACGTTTTTCTTCCTTTGTTTGCCTCCAACAAACCAGTTTTGGAACATTCTAAGATGTGCAAAACCCATTCAGGCTGGTAAAAATGTGAATATGGGAGAAAGTGAAACTGACGAATCCATTTATCCCTAGATGCTCGTCTCTTTGAACGTTTCGTGACACGCAGTAGCCGCTTCTCATCCTTGGTCAAGCTGCATCAGTTACATTGTGCCCATCAAGCAGCCCCAAGACAAGCCTGAAGTGGGAAAAAACACCCATGACCACGTTGTATCTCTTTTTCCTGCCACCACCACTTTTCATCACTTCTCCTACCCCAAACCTTGCAGTTGACACAGCCTACCAAAAGCCCTGCTGTTGTTAGGAAGTGGTTGGCCAGGTCTCACAAGAGCTTCCATATTTCTGGGCAAGCTCTCATGAGACACACAAGAGCCCTGCAATCACTATTCTGGCCCCAAGGTGGGGGAAACAGAGGGTGGTCCATTCCTTCAGAAAACCCCTCTGGTGTCTCTCTTGCTGTGGCAAATGCTAAGGTAGAAGAACAGCTTGTGGGCTCTCTAGAAAACTCTGCCTCCTGTAGCAGATGTTCGACATATATACTTACCCATTCTATGTGCTTTTCAGTATGGTAAATATATTATTTTCTGGATCAGGCCTGCTCTCCTGCCATCTGTCCTGATGAAGATTGGAGCCAAGACCACAGAGGAAACAGTTTTCCCTATTATCAGAGTAATATTCCTTGGCCATTTATGTTCTGGAAGGGCTTAGTCTAAGAACTGAGGAAAGTAGGTTTCAAATGCATGTTCAGAGCAAGCATGGTAAAAGGCATCAAGGTCTTTAATCTTACATTTTAAATCAGTAGATGTGCTGGACATTTTTATATTACTGCCAGCTTTCATTTTCCATCCCTGGAATAACCCTTGAATGTTGTGCCAAGAAGTAAAGTTGAAAAAAAAGCATGATTAAGGAGAGAAATGAAGCTGGGACTTGGTAGCAAGCACAAATGGTATAGAATGTTAAATTTCAATCTGCATCCCTTCAAATACTTCAAAAATTGAAGGAGGAATTGATGAAATGAACAGTAAAATGAAAACTATCATTACTAAAAAGAAGAAAAATGATTATATGTGAATTACACTTCATGTGCATATAATCAGTGTTTAAGGAAAAGGAGGGTTTTTTTAAAGTTAGAAATGGTTTGAAGTTACAACTTTGAAAGGGAATTTACTAAAATGCAAACAAGACCCTTTATGGAGGAAAAAGGTTTTTAAGAAGTAAAGCAAAGGCAACTAAGAAAACATTATTTATATTTTAAATGTAGTATATATGAAACAAAATCAAACCAAGACGACTTACCACATTTTTGGCTAATCCAAACTTACAATGACTCAGTGTTTAGGATTCATTCCCTCCATCCCTAATACTGGACTTATCAGACTTAGAGAAGATACACTGAAATAAATTAAACAAACTAGCCATTATGACTAATGCTGAAAGAGAGAGCAGCTCTTGGGAGAGCAGCTTAATGTCTTAGAAGACATGGAGGCATGTGATCATGTTGGCTTTCCCAGACCTCTCAATGCCTTTAGATATTATTGACCAAAGTGTACTGGGCTACCAACAATATACCAGTGTTACTTGTTCTTTACATCAAATCCAGGTGAGGCAGTAGATGTCCTGAATCAGTTACTGTTAGGAGATAGGTGATCAGCAGGTAGGTCATCAGTTATTGTTAGTAGGTAGGTAGGTTAGCGGGTTGAGTGGCATTCAACATGTTCTGAAGGACACACTGTCCCTGAAGATCAGGCATGCAGTTTGGAGGTGCTCCTTGATCAAACGCTGTCACTTGAGGCCCAACTGGCCTTGATGGCCAGGATTGCCTTTTTATCCACTTATGATATGTTGATACATCAGCTGAAACCCTGTTTGGAGAGAGCGAGCCTGTTAACAGTTATTTGTGCTCTGGTAATCTCCCAGTTGGATTACTGCAACACACTGTATTTAGGTCTACCTTGAATTTCTTTCAGAAACATCAGCTAGTTCAAGGTAGAACTGCTCGATTGCTAATTTTAATACAGCCAGTAGAGTGGTTAAGACTGTAGGACTAGCGACCTGGGTTCTAGCCACCAACCCTCTCAGCCATGGAGTCACTGGGTAACTTTGAGACAATCACATACTCTCAGGCCAACCTACCTCACAGGATTGTTGTGAGCATGAGTTTTAGGAGAGGAGGAAAGCTATGAAAGCTGTCTTGAGTTCCTGGGAGGAGAAAAAGTGGAATATAAAGACAAGTGGGACTGGTTGATATGATCACGTGGTGCTCTACCAGCTGCCTTGGCTTCTAGTTGATTTGCATTCCAATTCAGAGTGTTGGTATTGACGATTAAACCTTAAATGGTTTGAGCCAGGGCATCTAAAGTCACTTATCTTCCCACATGTACCTGCTAGGTCCCTTAAGTCATCTTCAGAGGCTCTCCTCTGGGTGTCCTGAAAGAAGGCTAGGTGGGTAGACCCAAAAGAGAGCCCCTTCTCAGTGGTGGTGCTCCAGCTTCAAATAAATCCCTAAAGAGATCTGAGTGGGTCCTATGTGACTTTCTTGGTGTCAAAAACCTTTCTTTTCTCCAAGGCATTTTAGGCACCTTGTTTGAAGTTCTTTTTATTTTTTCTTACATTGAATTTTATTCTTTCAGCATTTTCTGTTTTTAACTATTCTATGACATTTTGGTGCTTTGACTGTTTGAAATATACCCAGGGAATATTAGTTATTGTGAAGACAAATAATAGAATAAATAGCATAGTCTTTGAATCCATGGGGAGCTTGCATATAATGTCCCTTTCACTGGGACTATCAAAGAAAAAAGGAACCCCAAAGGGGAAAATCTAAATACTGTTCCTCTACCCCTTACGTCCTGGATTGTACCTCCTTCAGATCTCCCTATCCTAACTGGCAGAATTGCTATATACACCTGGATCTAACCAAATATTAGCAGAATTAGCGTTTACATATACTAACTGTTCAGGTCCCATTGGAGTGAATGGAACTTGTGTCCTGCAGTGCTGATGATGTGGTAAAGCTAACATGATTGGCACACACCAGCTTGTTCTTCTAGTCTCATGGGATCAATCAAGGAAAGAGCTGCTTAAAGGGACACTCAGTCCTGTCGGCATTCAACACCCAGGTTTAAGTAAAATTCTAATTAGCCCTGAGCATTCCTGTGCCAATGAAGTGGTTAACTATTGCTCAGGCAGCAGTGGAGGATTTGCTTTCAGGAGCAGTAGGGAAGGGCTGCAGAGGAGCATGTAGACACTGTATCCAAGTATTGTTCTATTTTAAGTCCATACATTCTTTCCTCTCTTTTAATCACTTTGAGCAAAACTGCTCAAATAATTTATATCAAATGATTTATAAATGCAGTTTTTTGCTTGAGAAAAATATTAACACAATTATTCAAATTAGTATCACTAAGAGCTTTTAATTAAAACCTAAAATATGTATACCAGTGGTAAAAAACAGAAACAAAAACAGAAAAGCAAACAATTTTTATGGCTTTATTAATAAGGCTATTTGTTAAAGGCTCCTGAAGCAATGGTGCTTTTGAAGATAAGCACTACCAAAAAAAAAAAAAAAAAAAAAAGGCCTGCAACTTATATTAATTCTTCATAGCTCAGGAATCCCCCCCCCCTTTACAATGGAAGTTCTTTTCCCTCTATGCTTTGTGTAGAAAATCACTATGGGTGTTTCTGCCTGGAAGGGTGATTATACTTTGTGAGAGGAAAATACATATACAAAAGACTTCAACTGAAATATGGCGCACTGCCACCAGAACGCCATCAAAAGCTGGCAAGAACATTTGACTGAAAGAATCAACATTTTTGTTCTAGTCTTGAATTAATGCATTTAACTGTAGTGGGGCAGGAAGAATGTGGTACGAGCACAACAGGGGTCCACTGTAGCCATCAGTATTAATAGGAACTTTATGCTAGAAGAATCTGCAGGTAGTGAATGAACAGCTGGGGAACAGTTTGATTCACAGATGCTTCAGCTTTGCTAGAAAGGCCTGTGGTGAAAGTCATGGATATATTACAAATAAATCCATTGCTTTTCCAGCTGTGAATCACAAATAACAGTCTGAGTGTCCTGTGCCAATTGCCCTCAGAACTGAAACATATTGGGTTGGATAACATAAGCACTTACCCTATAATAGTTTCACCTCAGTACTTTAACAAGCAGAACAATGCTGAGATATCAGTAACTGAAATCTAATCTTTCCAGCTAGTTCCGAGTCAGATATTCAAAGCAAATGCCAAATTAAGGACATTTGCCATACTCATGGTGTTTTTCCTCCTGAACCAAATGCTTTATGAAATATCTGCCTCCAAAATGTTGGAGATTTGGGACATTTCCAAACCCAGTACAATACAACCAGGAAGAAAAGGATCGGATGCTTCTTATTTGTCTTTCATTCACTCTGATATTCCCTGGATGCCCTTTCAGATGCCAAGTTGTATTCTGTGCCATGTGCTAACTGGACTGAAAATCATTTGCCGGAGGCTAATTCAAACACGGTAGTGCCTTCACATGGTGGATGATGAAAAATGTTTCAGTGGCACTCCAAGTGGAGCTATAAACTTGAAAATGGCTCTCCACATGAAGATACCAATTACAGGGAAAGTCTTCTCTCCAGTGTAGTACATTCTTGTCAGCTCTGATACTGGTCTAGTCCAACATGACCATTTGGTGTAAAATAGGGATTGGTGCATATATTAAAGCATGAGGCAAAAACAAAACTGTTCAGTTAGCCAACAACTTATCACCTAAGAAGGGTTTATCAATTAATTCTTGACTAATGCTACCAAAGAGATGCAGGTGGTGCAGTGGTCTAAGCTGCTGCGCTGCTGGGCTGGTTGATCGAAAGGTTGCCGGTTCGAATCTGCACAATGGGGTGAGTTCCCGTTACTCTGTCCCAGCTCCTGCCAACCTTGCAGTTCGAAAGCATGCAAATGCAAGTAGATAAAAAGGTATCACTTCAGTGGGGAGGTAAACAGCGTTTCATGCAATTCTGTGTTTAGTCATGCCGGCCACATGACCACGGAGACTGTCTACGGACAAATGCTGGCTCCCTTGGCTAGGAAACAGAGATGCACACTGCCCCCTAGAGTCAGACATGACTTGACTTTAATGTCAAGGGGAAACCTTTGCCTTTACCTAATGCTATCAAGGTAGTCTCTGGTTTATGTCTTATTGGGAAAAGATACCCAATGTCAAAAAGTTCTAATTGTCAGTTGTACTGTTGAATATTTTATTTTTTTATTTTATTGGTGTTTCTTTGTCTCCTATATATTTATTGTATTGTTTGCAAAATGTGTTTATAGTGTGTATAATTTGTCTTAAGGATTTAATATTTGAAAACTGCCTAGAAAGTTTTGTCCATTGGGTGATGTGAGAACCAAGCAATTTCATGAAAGGTGCCATCCAAGACCCATAGTTTCCCAGCCTTGAAGTATTATGGGCACTGTAGAAGTGCTGTAGAACTGAGGATTACCTTGGCTTAATTTCAGTTCCGTTGGAGCTGGAGGCATAGAATATGCCACAAAACAGGATAACTTGCAGGAGAGGGGTGCTGTTCTGTTCCCCTGCCTGACCCTCCCCTTCCAATGAGAACTCAAATTCTTGTGTTGGGATTTTGGAGCCTCAGCTGGCATGGAAAGGTTTGTGCTGGCTGTGAGGGTGGAGGGACAAGGCTCTGAATTCTTCAGAGTTGGAGCTGGGACTACAAATTATCATATGACCATCTAGACACCATGTAGCAGCCATTGGATTGTGCCTTAAATTTTGTTTTTGTGGAAGACATTGATATATCAGTGTATGTTGCTATTTAGGAAATCTTAAAAAGGAGTATTTTTGTACTCAAAAGCCCCTTGTCAGTTGTTGAGTACATGCTTATGTATACTCTTTTTAAAACTATCAAATGAAGCACACTGGGGTCAAATTAAAGAATATGAAGAATTTGTGGGGTTCCCTAGATACCATGACTTGAAAGAAAATAACAGTTGACACTATGGCAATTGTTTAAGAAAAATCAGTGCCAGGTTAAGCTACTTTCATGGACTAAGAAGGCCAGGGGATGATCAACATTCCTTAAAGCATTCTTCTCGAGTCACTACATACTAGTGTTCTTGTCTTTTGTACTGTATGATCAAAATGTACAGATAGCTTGATAATATTTTCTTCTGAAGGGGGATTATATGCAAGCCTTTTTCCACATGATAGAAGTATGGAATTACAGTTTGGTTAACACAGTCAAAACAAAACTCTTTTAACTTTTTTAAAATTTATTTTAAAAGGAAGAAATAGTAGCAGAACCAGAGTCTCTTGTCTGTGTAAAAGTGATAAAAAACAGATTGAGATTCTTGGTTAGAGGAGGTTTTCAGGTCTGTCTTTGTTGCATCTTCAATTAGGAGTCAAATTTAATATATTATTGGTATTATGCCATGTTAGATTTTCTGGGCTTATATTTCATTTTATTAAAAGCAATATTCATTGTTATGGCATCTCTTTGAACTTTCCGTCCTTAAATATTCCTACCTTCTACCATATATCATCTCACAAACTGAAGAAATTTCATATTGGTGGAATGATTTATTTAAATCCGAGGACTTTTGCTGAAGTCTTGATTCCTTCATATCATTCAAATTAGATATGTAAATAGTAGCTTTTTGTTCTTTCACATGACTATAAGAACTGGGAGCCCAATTTCCAGGCAAACTAATGTAACTCTCCTATACTAATACAATTCTCCCAGAGAGAGCCTTTTATTATGTCCACATTTCCAGCTCTTTATATTTAAGTAGTTGTGGGAAAGGAGCAGGGACAAGGCAGAATTTAGTATAGTATGGTGCTTGTTTTAGTGAAACCAGGTTTGCATTACATACTATAGCAGCATATGACCACATTCTCAAACACTTAAGAACGATGGACAAATCCCATTACTTAGTCTGTGTCACTTTGGCACATGTTCACTCATAAAATCACACTTTTTCTATATCAATGTGCCATTTTAAAAATCCACAAAGAAATACTAAGTTTACCTTCTCTCAAATTATGTCATTTCAGGCATATTTTTATCTCAAAGAAATATATGCTTCAGATGTCTTTTGAGCTGACGAAGCCTTGCAATAGTCAACGCATGGCAGCATTAGGCAGGGGAGATGCTTTGATTACAGGACTTCTCTCTCCCTGGAGTGAGCCTTGAGGGTTCCACTTGCTGTTGGGCCATACAGATAGATTGGGGGTGCTAATGCTGGAACACCCACACTGCTGCCCACTGCTGCTTTGTGTCCTGGCTGGCAGAGCTGGTCCCCGGTGCAGTGTTGGAGAAGCCCAGATTCTGGGTGATGTTAACTTCCTGAGGAGGTCACCTCTGGAATCCCAGCTTGGGACTTCATGACCTCCATGAAATCTGTGGGACTGTCCTGATTAATCATCAGCCTAACACATGATTTACCTTTTTACTCCAGTCTGTGAGATGGTTGAACAACTATTCTATTTAGATGTGTAACAGGATATAAATGTTTCAAACAGATAAATAGTATAGTTAATCATGCAGCTTCATGCAATAGACAGGCTCGCATGCCTGCAAGAACAGTATTAATATGTATTATTTTGTTTGAAGGTTTTACTTCATTTATGGGTTTTCTTCTGGAAATATGGCAACAAAGGCAATTCCTTGTTGTATATAAGCCAAGGTTTACAGGTGACAATGAACCAACGTTTTTTATTCTGTGGTTATTTTCCTTATTTTCTTCTGTTCTGCAAGATATCCATGCTTTACTTCCTCTTCATTTCTGATTATCCCAAGCCCTATTCAGATGATTTACAAAATTAGGGAGAGTGCAGACAAACATTTTAGTCCTGCATTGTCACCACTGCCCTCCATGAGTAGGCACAGAATTTGTTTTGCTCATGGTTCCTGCATCTCTTTGATTTGAACCTACCCATATGCTTCATCCAACTCCCAAAGGCTTCCTTTGACAGAGTTCAGAAAGTGGCAACAAGGGAAGGGGGCTTTTCAGTGGCAGCTCCTCAGTTATGGGTGAAACCCTTCAGAGAGGCTTGCCTTTCACCAACTGTATTATCTTTTAAGCACCATATTAAAACTGCCCTCTGTAGCCAGGCATTTGGTGGCATATGTAAATTCAGGTCATGGGATAATTACTATTATTTGCCAGAATTCACACACACATCACAAGACTGTACGTAATAAACAAATTGTTATAAAAAAAGCATGCGTTTCTGGGTTATTTAGTATTTTTTAAATAAAGGAAAGCATCACAGTATACTTTTATCACTACCATCTCCAACAGTGCAACATTCTCTACAAATCTATTCAGAAGTGAATCCCAGTGAGTTGAATGACACTTACTTTCAGGTAAGTGTACATAAGACTATATTCTATTTTTTTTCCTTCCCATGCTCAATGGCAAAAATACATTACTCACCTTTTTCTACACTGGGGAGTCTTTTGTGATAATATATCTGAATTCAGAGAATTTTTTATATCTCTTAGAACTTGAGACAAATCACTTGCTGGAAGATGACCCCATTTGGTGAATTATGCCAAGGGATGAGTCTGTGTGTTTCATATCCACTTTCTGGTCATTTGCAACTTCTCTAACTTGAAAGACTGTATTTTTCCCATCAATTATTGGACAGAGAAGAAGAGATAAAAGGTCTGAGTAGATAGATTGGAACCCTGAAAAATGACCTTTTCTTTGTTAGAAGCTAGAAGTGTGAATACCTAACGACAACAAATCCAGTCCCTTGCTTTTTATTTCTCTTCCTCCTTTTGTTCAACCTGTCACTGGATTCTATGATACATTCTCCTTCAAATATCCATTATCTGTTCTGATTCCTTCCATGTCAGAACGGTTCTTCTATATTTCTTTTGCTTCTAAGGACACCCTACATTTCTTCAGGTCAATGCTCAACTTTCTTTCTTGTCCTTCAGCTTAACAAACAAATGTCACTCAAACAACAGAAGAAACAAATACAGGAGGGCCTGAAACAAAACAAAACTACATTAATGGTCACGATTACAGCCTGTGTCTTGTTTACTTTCATGTCAGTGACACACATCACTAAAATAATGAACAAATATTAAACTCATTGTTTTTCATTCTAACCTAAACAATAGGGAAGTACAGTAATTCTCAATCATAACTGTTTTTAAAAAATATAAATGCTTAAATAGAAAATGATGAATTCATAGATGTTTGACTGTTACAAGTATTTATATATTAAGTGGAAGTTAGTTTATGACCTAGAAATGTATACATTGTGTTTTGTGGTGTTTGTTCCTATACTTGTTCTGTCACCTACTCATTTATGGATTCAGATACCAGAGAAATAATACATCACCCCAAATTGCTACAATTTATGGGACTTTCACAAGTGTGGAACATTTTGTGTACTTTAATTAGATCACTGTAAGTCACTGTAAGCAATTAAGCAGAGCACCTGCATAGCAGACACTCAAGATGGATTAAAACTGTGAACACTGCAGTTTTTTATTGCCAAAAAAAAAAAAAAAAAGACTTATGGCACTTACAGCCATTTTTCCAAATTTGTATGATCAAGCAAAAGCAAATAACAAAAACGGTTCATGAGCTCATGCAATTTGTGCAATTCAAAACCTGGCCTGTAAATCCAATGACGTTTTGATCTGTTCTGGACTTCTGCAGCATCCCTTCTATGACAAATACTTTTTGAAGCTAATTTGCACATTTTTACACATCACTTTTTGAATCAGTTGAGAGAAGCACAGAAAGAATCAACTTCACATTTAACACACCTCCTTCACTATCTTCTGATATTTTCCCTGGTAGCTTCCAGGACCAATGAAGCAAGATCTACTTTCCAGGTTACAAAGAGCTGTAGGATTCCAAATGCAGCGAATGGTGAGTGCATATGACAATATCAGAATATAGAGTAAGTGGATCAAAAAAGTGTGAAAATCTATTTAGAGAGTTAGAATATCCTGCAAGATGAAGTCTCTTGACTCTGCTGGGTGGAATGGGATGTGGATCTCAATCAGATGGAGGAACCACACATGAGCACATTCAATTTTTACTTGCAGAAGGCAAAATCTGACTCTTACCCTTAAGCAATTACAAAACTTATGAAATTAGTTTCTTGTTCAGTTCCTCACCATCGTCTTCCCACGATAGCTATCCAGACACCTGAAAATGTTATCCAGATAATTAGGAGACCTAGCGTGGGCTTTGGTATGGATGGTGGATATCCCCAAATATTAGGTGTAGGAAACATCTGTGAGCAGAAGCATTCTTATGGAAGGCAAATTCTGGATCCAGTCTGAAACTTGATACACTTACTTGATAATCATTGCAGTAACTTTTATGTGCATGTTGACATTATAGGACTGCATATGTTGTACACTGTTGTGATATTTTCTTAGCAAAAGATTTTGTATTCTACTCTTACTGAAGGTAGAGTAGAAATTTTCCAATTATGGGCACAATCCAGTTAGAGTTATTTTCTTTAAAGTCTTATTAATTTAACTTATTTTAGCTTAACTCTTCCTCTTAAATAAGTGGAAGCTAAACTATCAATAAATGCATAAATAAGTAGCCTTTTAACATCAATTTTCATAGAATTTCTATTGTCTGTTCCCATCTGATTTTCCATACTGTTTGATTTCATGGATATTTTAGGTTGTCTCATTAGAGTTGAGCATTCATGAATGGAGGCAGTTATTGTCAAATCAGGCTTGAAATGCCACTGCACTCTTGCTTTTATGAACTCTTTCTACATGATGACGATCATCTTGTTCACTGCTCCTGAGCCCTGACTGCTAGAGAGCCATCTTCAGCAGATCATTGCACTCACGCTTCGATTTTTATTCTCGTGCCTGTCTCTTTGGATTATGCAGGCATGCAGAAAATATTAATGCTAGAGCTTGGTCACAGGATGTAGAGATTCATTACAAATGGGATATTTAGCCAAAAGGAAGAAAAGTGAATATGGAGGGCTCATTCAAATCAAATATAGTACCACTTCACATCCTATTGGTCTGTGATCTTTCTTTTTCTTTTTCTAGATGGGAAAGCCAGAGTTTAGTTATATAGCAGAACGGCGACTTCACACATTTCCTAGAAGTTGCAACAGAGGTTGTGCACATGTATTTATCAAAGGGGAAACTTGTATAGTTTATCAATGGGATGTCTTATTTGATACAGCTTCCTCCTCAATTAGATTTGGGCCTGAAAGAGCAAGGAAAAGCATGGGTGCAAGGATTGCAGCTTGGAAGCAAATGCAATTTCTGACATTTTGCAACATCACAACTGATTACAGGGCATCACACCTTCAGCCTTAGCTTCCACTTTCCTGAACTTCTGGAATATGAGACAGCTTCAGCTAGATCTTTAAACGAGCAGGGATTTTGGTCATTCAATATATTCTTCATAAGCAATGCAAAATATGCATGTTGAGCTTGTGTACCTGTACCGAAATACAAAATGCCTAATGTCCCTTAGGCTGTGGTCCCTTAGGCTCAACTCCATAGAATCTTGTTAGACTGTCTTCTGAATAAGATGCATGTGATCAAGTTTAACATCTAACAGGATTACTCTCATTTCATTTTTCCATGCACTTATTTTTCCTACTTTAATTATTGTCTGAAATATGTCTATGTTCAACATACAATACCTATAGAGCAATTGATATATCCCAGTAATGAAATATGTTGAAAATTTAATCTCTTATAAATCTTATACAGCCATTTCAAATCTCATTAAACCTTCTCCATGTATACAATATAAATTGGGGTTCATATGTCAAGAGTTTCTGAATGTTTTGTGGATGTATATTGTAAAAGCAGACAAAAATATTAATGCAAATAATATTGTATTTCTTCACAAGACAGTAATATAAATTAGAAGGTGGCACAAGACAGAAAGAATTCAAATCAAAGGCAACAACTTGCTGCTGAAGTCATTATTTTATATTGATTGTTGACACAGTAAATTGTATCAAGTAAGGGTGAAATGGAATCTGGTGGTTGCCGAGGTCCAAATATAGACGAATAAATAAACTTGACTGAAAGGAGATGCTGAATATGATATTACTTGATGAACTCTATTTCAAGATTCATTGGTTACAATTAACAGTGACTCAAACAGAAAGTCCACAGAACAAAGTATATATTATGAATGAAGCCTGCATATTCTCTTCCGCTTTTTGGCTCCCCTTGCTTTCTGTGATGCTGCTTCTGTTGGCAGGTTTGTTTGTAATGCAACCCCTTCTCAGTGATTCACCATGAGAATCTGACCCCAGCCAGCACTCTCTCGAAGGCTGATTGATCATTGTGCTCAATGTGGGTCCTTTGCTTCTTTCCCTCTCCTTCCTCCTCATTCCTTCCCATTTAGAGGGCATGACAGGGAGAATCAGCTCACCGTGGCTGTCAGAGTCCCCACTGTGCAAACAGCACTTGTGACCTGAACTGCAGTGGGAATGATGGGAGAGATTTCCTGATCTCTGTTTCATGCAGCCACCCCATGCTGGGGCAACAGCACAGAGCAGAGACATCTTAGGCAGCTGCTGCTCAAATTGACCTCTTGAGCAGCAAGCTAGGAGGCCTGATCATTGTGCCCACTGTCTAAGCATGGCCCAAAGGTATCCCCACCTGCTTTTCCAGAGGCCTTCCTTTGAGCAGCAGCAAAGCCCAATTTGCTTCACCCTGCAACTTCATCCAATTCTCTTTAGACAGAAATACAGATGACTGCACCCCTCTGCATCACCACCCCAATCAGTCCTCCCCATCTCAAGTGGATCATGCTTTCATGTCTGCCGCTTATGAGATATATGCCTGAGTAACAGGAGGGGATGACTTTCTACTGTCTGCTGCTGTCCTTTTCAGCTACTGACATGGATACTTTCCCATCACTGTTGAGAATCTGTGCGTGCTGGTAGGGAGACGGAGAGGTGATCCCTGCCTTTGGGTTTGGAGGAAACAGCAGCTGTGAGTTGGTGCCACAGAACTCAGTGGTGCTTGCTGTGATCACTGTGTTTCGTGCCACTAGCTAGATGCCACTACCCTGAAGCCCATGATCAGTTGCCCGCAGAGAAGGTCAGGAAGCCTCTGACAGCTCTCCCCAGCTGCTGCTCAGACACTTTAGAGGTGGCTGTCAGCAGTGCTCAAGGCTAGCCACTTGTCAACAGCCTGGCGATTGGGGCACTCTTGATAAGCAGCACATTTGGTGTGGGCTTGACCAACGATATTTGGGTTCACCAACATGACAACTCATGATGAGCCAAACAAACCCTACAACAAACGACCAGTTCTTATCCTGGCTGGCAATTGTTGCAATGACAAATGAATTCATGCAAGATGTTGAGCAATGGTATGTCCTGATAAGCCAACTATCATGCTATGTGAGCCCATTCCCTGACTCACTTCTTATTTTCCCAGTCTTGCTTCTTCTTCTTTTTAAATTCTTCCTATTTTCTTAACTAATGTTTTTAAACCTTTGGCATGCCCATATTGTGCTAATCTGTTCAGTGCAGTGTTGTGCATATCTGCTCAGAAGTACTATACTTGCAATGTGGCTTGCGTCTAGTAAGTGAGCATAAATTTTCCTGAGAATAAGTCTACCTCAACTCACTGGAACTTACTTCCAAATAGACATAAAAGGGAGTGCACAGCACAAAGTGAGTTAGCTGTTCAAGTGTTTAGGTGGTTTATCATGGCCATCTGGTGTCATACAGTTCCTATCAAACTGTGATGGTCTGTAGGCAAAGGAATTAAATTAGATAGTAAGAGGAAATGGAACATGTCATACATGTTCACCCATTTTTCACTCTTTTTCAGAGAATATTAATACTGACATTATCTATTTTAGTATTGCTTTTCTTCTTTTTTCCACTTCTTTGCATTAACCACAGCACTAAACAAAAGGAACAATCAAGATCTATTTTCCTCACAGTCACTACATAAAAATGAAATTGCTTGTTGATATTAAGCAATTGGGCTGAAGGTATACTACAAGTGGTAGATGGTATAGGGACCTGCATCATATTCAGAGATAAACCACTGGGACAGCCTTTTGCAATTTCTTCTGGGACCAGCTCCCCTCCCCATGATGAAATGCACTGTTGTTGTTGTTTTCTTTTTTAAAATTGTGAATCTGGAAGTATAGCTCAGTGGTAGAGCAAATATGCTACACATAAAAGGCTCCAGGTTCAAACACTGCATGTAAAGAAATGCTTCAGGTAAAGTGCATCAAGTGGCAGGACTACATAAGTTCTCTGCTTGAGGCCTTGTCAAAGGAAGCAATAGCTGGGTTTACACATAATGACAAGCCATGCTAGAAACCATGTAGACATGGCATGTTGTTATGGGTGAATTCAGCATCCATGGTGGAGAGTGGCACATTTGGTTTCCATGAATTGCAACAGGGAATAATGGCTTGCTGTAAGCCTTCCATGCTTCACCATTGTGTGTTATGTGTGACTCTAATTAAGTAGAATAATAAAGTTCCCACAAATATCAGTTTATAGTAGTCATTTACCACTATCCTCAACAATCAGGAAGAAGTGGAACCAGTGGCATCAACAACATTGTAAGGTCCAGAAGAATGAAAATTCTTCCTGTCAAATTCTAGACAAGAACCATTAACAAGGGTAATCAAGACAATTTTAGTTCCAAATTCTTCTGTGCATCTTGATCCAAATTCCTAGCCAGTACCATTGCTGTCCATTCAATTACGTTGTCCAAAAGAGCAAATAATGTAGAAAAAATGCCATAAACTTGTAGTTATTCAAGTCATTTTGGTCAAAAGAGGGTTGAAAGAAAAGAGTATTTTCTGTATTATGCTTCTTCTAAGTCTGCTAGACTGGAAAAGCTAAGTTTTAAAGAAAAGGGATTTAGCAATGGCCAAAATAGTGGAATTAACACATCTGCTCTTATATAATGAGCTAATGGAGCTAAAGTTACAGGCAGTTGTCATGACCTCAATTTTAGGTGCTACTTAGAAGATGTTATCTTCAGTAGAACAATTTTCTGAAATAGTTCCAGTGGCACAAATTGATGGATGAGTAAGTGTTGCATTGCCTACTGATTAGCAATCTAAGAGCTCTGCTATCAAAACCTAACATGTCAACTTGTGAGGTCTTAAAGGGGAAAAAAATCCCTAGCACATCTAAGATGGCTTTGTCTAAGGCTGTAGGTTTTTTAAAATTCTGTGTGCATCAGATATCTGACTCAAAGCCCACTAGACCCAACAGTGTTTAATCTGACCTCCACATTTCACTAGGGTGCTGGAAGCCTTGGGTTCGTTTCAATTTTCATGGGAATTCATTGTTTTGGCGGGCAAATTCCTTAGCATCTATTTCCATCCTTTCAATGTGATCAATTATCTTCATTATACAAAACTTGAGTTTATTTTTTGTTTATTTCAATAATTGTGTCACCTCACTTGCTCTTTATATCTTGTTTTGAAGGCATACTGGGGGATCTAATAGCCTTCATGTGTATAGTAATGTTAATCATTGCAAAGAACTTTGTATAAATTTTCTAGTCCATTCTATCTTCATTTCAAAATCTTCAGCAGGGATTCATTGCTTGTCTCCATTACCACATGGACATCATTTTCATATATGGAAATTGGGCTTCTGGGGAGTCAAAAACCACTTATACATTTCCAGTGGAGGTGAAAAATAATCTTTTCTGATGTAATTAGAATCTTCCTGCAAACAGTTTACATCATAAGGAAATCTCTTACATTTCATCTATGCCCTGAAATACACATACCTTGACCAGCACTATATTGATCAAACATATTTATTTAGTTATGAAATACATTGACCACTTTATTCTAAAATAATTCTAAAGTGTGCTATTAAAGCACAGTAAAATTAGATAACATTGACCAAAACAAACAACCAAACAAACCAAATGAAAACAATTACATAAAGACTAAAGGATTGTGGCCAAAGAATGCAAGATCTCTTTTCAACTACTTAGTATTATATGTACTGATATATGAAAAAATTGGTGATAGCTAATGTGTGACACTAATTTAAACAGAGAAATTTTATAAAGGTAAGTTACGTATGTGGAGTCTTGTGATCAAGAGTGGTACTGAAAGTGATCTGAAGGTGATCTTCAGCAGTCAATATAGGTTAAGTCATGGTAACATAGAATACTTACATCACAGATGAAACAAATTTATGTGTTGCAAAATATACTCACTAGTATTGCCGATGCTGCAAAATTGCTGCGTGTTGCTAGAATCACAGATGAAGCAAATTTGTGTGTTATCTAAACTAATACTCATATCTAAACAATAGTAATAACACTTCAAATGATCTTAATATGCTAGAAAGATGGAAAGGAGCAATATAATGAATAAATGCAGGATGTACAAATTTAAGACATTCAAATATGCTGTGTTCCTTGTGAAGAAGAAGAATGAAATTCAGAGATATAAGATGGAAAGGTGAAATGATTAGAGCAGGAAGTAGCACTTCTGAGGAAAATGTAAGGTTTATAGAGATAATGAATCAACAAATGATGCATAAACTAATATAATACTCACCTTTATCAATTGGAACATTGTTTCCAAGCTGTAGCAATTATGTGAATCACACAATTTAGCATTGTCAATAACCTTTAGAGGTACAGTGGTTACTCAAAGTGGTGCAAGGCTCAATACAGCAATTAAAAAGGAAAAGCAGGGAAAAAAAGTTTGATCCTTGCAATATACTTGAATATTGTGAATGGCCTGTCCCTCCACTATGTTCTAATACAGGGAAAGAAATCATTGGCCTGTAGGCCTGGTAAGTTCAGAGGGTATTCTCTACAGATCACAACAGCATCTCCTCCAACCCCACCGCCTCTGAGTTCATCAGAGATAAGAAGACATTCTTATCTCTAAGATCAGATCAGATTATTCTCTCTGATGAATTGATGATTGCAAAGCTTTTCCATTTGAAACAAATGGGGTTGACCCTGGGGAGGAAACTGGTGAGTTAATTAATTCTTCCTTCTGAGTCTTGTCCTGCAGAGGACAATGGATGCTTTTCCTTTTGTTGGCCTCCTATGGCTTGGAGGTGGGTGATAAGTGGAACTAGACAGTCATGGTGGCAGCAAAGTGTAGTTCACTTTGTGGAAAGTGGAGTGGTTCCCATCTCAGTAATACCAGAGTACAGTAAAACTAGAGTAAATAAAAAGCTAAACTCATTTGCAATTAGAATAGTGTATAGTTTTGCTTTCTTTTTGTTCCTCTGCTTCACCACTTTCACCTAGTCTCATTCTATTGTCTCTTTCTCTGCCTTCCTTCTTCATTATTCAAAACTGAACACATACTTTGCTTTGCTATCAGCAGAACAGGAAGAGGAACAGATGGAAAAGGGTCCCCAAAGCCTGGAGCTGAGCTGACATTCAGATTCATGTGGATGGGAAGTGGAACAGTCCATGCCTGTTGAAATTTACACAATGATTGTAATATTGCATTTCTTCTTTGGGTTAACCACTCAAAGAAAAGTACTAGTATTGTCTGTTGTTGTGTTTCTTTTGTTTATGTAAATCCATTTGCATTATGATGTCCTCAGTTCAGCTGCAACTTATGATAATTGTACACACTAAATTAAATACTGCAGCTTTCCCTTGGGCAGTATCACCTCTGCCCCTAATTAGAAAGTGCTTTCAAAATTTTAGCTTTCTTTTTGTTGCAAAGATAAGTGGAACAGTCTTCTACTAGCAGAGAGTGTAGAATATCCTGCACGGAAGTAAGGAAGCAGAAGATCTATGCCCAGCATGTACCATTCCTGGATAAATGAAATCACAGTTCCATTATCAGGAGAACTTGTTTAATGATGCATATAATGACACATTGGGACAGTCTCATTAAATCTTGTGTGGTCTCTGAAATAATGCTTTCCTATATTTTGGGCACATAAATATAATATATTGCCTATACATGCTATGCAGATGAATATAACATATGTGGTTTTTGTTTGGTTTTTGTTTTAAATTCTAATGGGGATACACAGTGAGGGGAAAAAATCTGGGTCCTCCTTAGTATATACTCCCATTTCACATTGTAAAAGCCTCTCAGTGTATATTAAATGCTGGGACATCAAGTGTGTTAAATTACTATCCCTCCCTGCTGGGCATATAAAAGAATGGTATTTTCGAACACTGAAAAACACCTCAAAGAGATTTTGATAGCTAGGCTTAAATAAAGTTCAGAGAATACACAGAGCAATACCAGCATTGCTAGGATGCTGTGAAGTTGCATAAAATGGCTGTTATGGTGGGCCTGGCTAGTCACACAACAGCTACACATTTTGTACACATTGATTGTCTGCAGTTCTTGAGAAGAATGTCTGTATGTTGTCTCCTTGGTTATTCTGTGGTGGACAGTTTGCTTAGAAAGAAGGTGAGGAGGACGAGACATGATAGAGGTGTACAAAATTATGCAGGGTGTGAGCAGGGGACATTTTCCCTCTCTCTTATAATGCACAAACCCAGTGGGTCTTCCCATGAAGCTGACTAGTGGAAGATTCAGGTCAGATAAAAGGATGGACTAATAGGACATAGTTGGATTATATAATCCTTTTCACGCAGATGCAGTGATGGCCACTCATTTGGATGGCCTTTAAAGGGAATTGGAGGAAATGCATGTAGGATAAGTCTGGCCATGGCTTCTAGTCAATATCATCTCCAGTATCATCAATTTGAATCTACACTTCAAAGGAAGCTCCCATTGGCAAATCTGGTTTTGCCACTTGCCTTTGCTGATCATGAACCATGAAGGGAAAGAAAAGTCACTTTAACTTGCAACTACAAGACCCACTATCTGAAGCTCTGCTTAGAGTTTGACAACCTGTGCCAAGGAATATGCTAAGGGATCAGCCAAGGATGTGAGTGGGAGGGTTCAATAAATGTGAGTGGGAGGGTTGTGTGAAGGGAGAGGTGGCTGCCTCTTTCTCTGTCAAGGCCTCTCTTTGCATGTAAAGATGTTGTGCAGGGTGCTATCAGAAGGAGCTCTAGACATGTCGCTCACCCTGGATGTTCTGGTCTGTGGGGTGAGAAAGGCTTCCTGGCCCTAAAAGTGATGAACAACATTTTTTATTAATGCAGTAGGAGTTACACACATGTGTGTGCATGTAGGCTTACATTGATGGCTTGTCTAAGCAATCTAACACAGAGGAAATGCTGTTTCATATCCAAATAAACCTTATTTACTAGGTAACACGTGCACACACTTCCTGCCCTTTTATGCTTAAGCACTGAATTTTACTATAATTTAAAGGTAGCATGTCATGATATAAAATAAAAAAGATATTAAAAATAACAACACATTAAAACTACAGCAGGTGCAGTATCCACAGATAAAATATAACCTGTATAATAAAACAGCAAATATTTAGCAGGAAAAGTATGCTTGAACAAAAAAGTCTTTACCACAATGAATTCTAGTAAATTATTCTAGTAAAAATTCTAGTAATAACTTCATTATTTTCCAAAGTGATTTTAAAATGTGTTATTTTACTTTGACAAATACTTGTTCTTTCCATTAAATAATACAATTCTTTTCCTTCTCCTTGTCTCTTCAGTTGGAAGAATTCCTGATGTAACAAATTTAATGTTTACTCAAATATGGATATCAACAATATGCTAGATGGGAAGGGATAAGAATCAGATTTGCACTTCAGCTGATTCATAGAGTGGGAGATATTTGAATAATTATAAATAAAGAGTTTATAATTTAAGATCTTTGTACTCTTTCAAGAGACCATCAGTAATTGGGAGGATCAAAATATAATAAATCATGAAACAGGTGACTAATCCACAAATTCCCCTTTTTCTCCTATTTTTGGCAGACCAGGCAAATAAATCATTTGCTACAAGATACTTCAAATATTATCACATCACCCATGTCAGTGGACTGTTTGTATACAATACATGGGTTTGTCATAAGTTGGAGATGACTTTATGGCACAACAACTCAAAGATAAATGCAAGGAGTAAATTAAAACTTTAAAAATCCCATTGGTTCTAAAGCATGCCAATATAAATAAGAAAGACATTTTCTTATTTAAACAAAGCACTTTCTTGTTTAACTATGAAATGGGTTTAGCTATTACTCTCTTTCAGCGAGTGCTTTTCTATAATGTACAAGTTGCATATACTAGTATCTTCATGAACCACTGACATCTGGGTCTCCTTGGAATTCCCCCTTAGAAAAAAATTAAATGAATTTTTAATACATTAGGCTGTCTGCAGTGAGTGGCCATTACAATCTTCTTACTCCACATATACCCAGGGTCAAAATGTAACATTTCCTGTTGGCAATATTATTTATATATGCTTGTATGAAAGTGAAAGGTACAAATTAATACTTTACATAGAAACCAAAATCAGGATCTAAAATTGATAGTAATAACTGAAGTAATAAACCAAAAAAACATTTTTCCCGAGGATGTGATTTTAATCTTAACAGAAACGTGTCTTTAAAAATACTATATGAAATAGTTGTATGTAGGGCTCGTAAGTGTGTGTCTGTGTCTGTGTCAGGGAGAAACAAATCCTTAGTCAGTCCCTCTGGGACTGGTTGTACACCCTGCTTTGAATTAAGCAGGGGAAACCACATCGGTTTAAATTCTGCAACAATTTTGGCCTGGAGCAACCCAAGCATTTTCCACCAACACAAATCAGCACCATTTAATTCCCCAGACAGCTGGTTTGAACACAGTCTCTCCACAGGACACCTGAATTACAAAATTAGCACATTCAGAACTCTAAATCACATTCCATTACATCAAGCCCTAAGGTCCAACATTATGGAAAGCAAGAATAAATTGGAGAGTTTCTCCTGAATTAACCCTCTTAGTCCAATCTTAAAGTAAAGTTGTCAAGGCCTCATGTTGAAAAGATGCATGGAAACTTAAGCATTTTTCTCTGCTTCTCCTCAATTGCCTTTTGCCACCTTATTCCATCCATTCAAATGGAATATTTTCTTTTGGGATAGAAGTCAAACAACATCCACTTCAGTAAATTATGCTCCTGCATGTTGGTTTGTTTGTTCATTTTTAACTTTTTGGATTATGTATTTCCAACCCTTCAAATGCATACTCATTTTTCCCATCAGCTTAAATAGTTAAAATCATGATTTTGTAATCAAACACTAATCAAACAAACAATGTAAGATAGAAATATATGACAAAAGCAATAATCAGCCCATAAAAAGTTTGTCTGCTCGGCAAGACAATACTGCCAGAATAGAACCATCTTTACCAGCTGGTTGAAAATGGCAAATTTTGAATCCTTATTTTGTAGTAGTAGTGTGTGGTTTTGGGCAAAAGCCTAACTTTGCATCTGGAAGCAACAGAACCAGACCAAAGTGCCCTGAGACTGCTCAGGCTTTGTCCAAATCCAATGAAAAACTCATAAATAGAAATAGAAATTGTGAATGATTCTGGGTACCTTGGTTTAATCATCAGTTCAAATGGAGACTACAGCCAAGAAATTAGAAGACTGAGACTTCGAAGGGCAGCAATGAAGGAACTAGAAAAGATAATCAAGCATAATAATGTTTCACTTGAGAACAAACCAAATTTACCCACACTATTGTAGTCCTTGTTGTGAACGCTGGACACTGAAGAAAGCAGACAGGATAAAGGTTGATCCATTTGGAACATGGTGCTTGTAGGAGGGCTTTGTGAATATCTTGGATCAACAGAAAGATGAATAAGTTGGTTCTTGATGAATTCAAGCCAGAGTTTTCTCTAGAAACAAACACAATAAAACTGAAGTAGTATTTCCAACACATTGTGAGAAGGCAAGGCTCACTACAAAAGACTAACATGGTAGGGAAAGTCAAAGGCAGAAGAAGAGGAAGGCAAATGTGAGATGGATGGCTTTTATAAAGGCATTAACAGCCTTGAGTTGACAAGTTTGGAGCAGGACTGTGAATGACAGTACGTTTGGGAGGGTATTTATTCATAGGGTTGTCATAAGTCAAAGATTACTTGATGGAACATAACAGCATAGTAAGCTATAGGACCAGCTGGGGAAAAAAACCAGGATCTATTATTTATTTGTACTGGCCCAACACATTCAACCATAAGCCAAAGCTAATATTGAGTAGTTCTAAAGCCATTTATTGTCACTTTTCTGTTTTATCTTAAGTGTTGTGAATACTTATTCTTGTGTCCATTTTATACTGTTATTTTCTTTTTCAATATTCCTTATAAAATTCTGTTTCTAGATGATAAAAAGTAGAACCTGGCACGCATCATTCCTTAAAATTAATGAATCAAAACATACAAATAATGTTATGTAAATGAAACATTTTATTAGCATTATTTCAGTTCATCAATCATGAAGTTGCATTTCCTTAATGGAGGCATTTGGATGAAGTACTTACTCCTCTTTTCAAAAATTTTCTATATATATGCTCAAATTTCTGTAATCTCAGTACTTTGTACTATATTAGCAAAGTAATTCATACAGTATTTAAAAAAAACCTTTGTGATGAGAAATGTGCCTGTTCTAAAATGGTCCCCATGATGCCCAGCTGCAGCCTGCCACTCCTGTGATTCATTGCAGCAGTTCATTTTTGCCTGCAGAGTAACATGGGCCAAGGCTGCTGCACCTGCCTTTACTCATTTTTGCATTGTTTGGGGGTGTGGCAAAAGAAGGCTTTTGCCACTAGTATGATGGTGTACAGAAGAGGAAACTGTGAGGCACCTTCATTCTGAGCGAAAAATGGAATGTCACCAACCAAATGACTGCAATGAAGGACCATTTTTCACATGAGGATTCTCACACGCATATGTGTCCATGCAACACTTTCCCAGTCAGATATCTTTATTTAGAGAGGTGATAGAAAAAGGGTTTCCTTTCTCAGTAAGTATATGCAGACCAGTGGAAGGATGCTTCTTGTAGGCCCGAGTAAGAATTAAGTTTCTGTTAGGCTTTGCTTGTTATAAGCCATCATATTTTTGCCGAATTTAGTATGTATGTTTATTGCTTTGTTTGTTTGTTTGTAACAGTCCCATACTGTTTGATTAGCACAGCACTCTCAGAAAGGTGTACAGAATATAATTAAATATACCAAGTAACAAGAATTTAAAAACAGATTTAAAACAGACTTGCCTGACATAACACATCCCTTTGACAATAAAATTCAGCAGCCATACATAACAAACAATAAATAAAACAGTGCCCTATAATATAATACCATACATACATAATAACAGCTATTCTGCTTGTACCAAATCAATTTAAAAGCCAATATAAAACCAAATAAGAATTAAAATGGTAAAAAAAGAAATCTTTAAACTGAAACCAAAACGTGTGCAATGTCAGCACCGGGCATATCTCCCTGGGGAGCTGCTTCCGCAGGGAGTGTGCCACAGCCGTTCCCTCCTAGCCACTCTCTTTGCTTCCTTCGTGGTGGTGAGGGGGGGGGGCTCATGAAGAAGGCCCTCCATAGATGATCTTCAGGTCTGGATAGGTGTATCTGGGAAGTGCATTACCGCATTTATTTCAAATTTTGGAAGCTCCCTGGGGTTAGGGTTGAAACATTTTTGCCTTAGGTAAAATCTTAAGTAAGATCAATCGATCAGTCATATGGGTGGGGAAAATTCCCAGGGAATTTTAATACATGCCCTAAATTTGTGCAATGTTACATGGCATAACACAGGTCTCACTATTATTTTAAATGTAGTTCATTCCAAAAGTACGTTTCTGTAAGGAGAAAGAATTACCGATAAGAGATGTTAACTATTTTCTCTCTGATGCTGGAACAGACTGTCTCAAGATCAGGTGGATTCTCCTTCACTAGAAGGTGTTTAAATTAAGCAGAGCATGAATGGCCACCTATTAGGGATGCTATGTCAGCAGATTTCCTGCCTTGGCAGCAGTTTGGGCTGGATGAACTCTGAGGTCACATCCAACTCTATAATTTTATGGCCGATTTTCAAGGGAAAATTGCGCTTCATTTGACAATCAACTATGTTCCAAATAATAACCAACATACTTAAAAAGAGAAATACATATGCATTAATAAGTCATTGTCCATATAGTAGTAGATTCTTCTTTTATACTAATAAAGGCTAGGATTGAATTATCAGTTTATAGCTAAAACCTTTTTTAAAGACATTCCTTTAGCCATCTGGTTTCCACATTTCAACTGTGTGTGTTTCTTTTCAGAGAATGCTTTGATAATGTGGTTGCAAAAAAGGTAGTTTCAACCATGTATCTTGTAGTAAAAGATAAAATACTTTGAGGTCTTACAGCAACTGATTATTTTTTTTATGTGCACACTACTAAGTATTTTGAGAAAGGATGCATGAAATGCAAAGGGTTTAATGGAAAATAATTACAAGCCAAGAGAACAATTTGCAATGAATAGAAGAAAAGAAAATAACAACAATAATAATGGGTTCAATTTAATCTACTAAAAGCAAACTCTTAGACTGAGCACATGATAATGGAAATAATTAAAATAACTGATGGCATAGCTGATAATGAATTAGCAATGGAAAATTCTGCACAGAAAGAGTAGAAAAACAGATGTTTGGGAAAGTATTGTATCAGCTGCATGGATTAGCCTTCAAGAAATATTCATGTCTTAACAAAATGTCAGGCTAAGAAATCCTGAAATTATAATAATGTTGTGATTATGAACTAATTAATTTTCCTCTGACAAATACTGAATACACAGAATATTAGGCCAGCATTGTATGCTGCTTTGTAAATATCTTGCGAGCATTAAGAATGGGCAAAATAGCAAAATCCCACAAAGGCCCATAGAAAGCTCAAAGGATATTCCAGATGTGTGTTGAACAAGCCACAGTGTCCTGACAGATAATGGGGTGCCCTGTTTTCCCCCATCCTTTTGACTCAGTTCTCTTGAAGGTATACTAGGGGACTCGGCAGGATGACCCATCTTGTCTTCCTTGTCTACCACAACCATGATCCCTTTTGCAGTTACTGGCACAAATCATAGCTCTGGTTCAGAAAAACGATGACTGTCCTTATTTTGTTGGAAGAGAGAGCAGAGGTTTTCTTCTTCCAGGGCAGATAAAAGTTTCTGTTGTGACTGACAAAGCTATAAAACCATGAAGCTCTGTGGAATAGGTTCAAAGGTGAACTATTGGAGAACAGAAGAAACTAGACAGTCATCTAAATGTGTTGGTGTAAATTGATGACCTGCAACAGCAGGAGGTGGGACCCCCTGGCCTTCTTGACCCCTTCCAACTCTACTTATCTATGACTCTATGAACAAAACGTTCAGTTCCTCTTTGATGAAGTCCATCTCAGGAGCTTGCTTCAGTCTGTGGAGCAAAGTCTGACATTAATTCAGTAACTACTATAACTTTCTATTCTTATTTCATTTATAAGTGTGCAGTGAATAAATGAAGACATTAAATACTGCTTTTTCCATTCTTTATCCTGAAGATATGAAGCATGCTTATGAGGAAACTATCTAGTTCATTGAACTTCTGCTTTGTTTATACTCATTTTCCTATTCTTGCTTCATTAGACATATCATATGGACTAGAAACACATTATGATCAAATGTCAGATTTATTGTGAGCCACACAGCAGCTATATGCATGTGACAATGTCCATGCATTATAATTACATCTTTTACCTCTTTGGTTAGCCTTATTCAAAGTTGATGAACTTGAATTTCTATTTACTTAGAAAGCAATATCCACAGTTATGGTAAAAGCAACTGCAGCTAAAAATATCTCACAACTCTTTGATTGGCTGAGGGCTTTTATAGTTACCTATATAGAGCTTTGTGCAGGGCCAGTGGCTAGTACAAATGAAGTGAATTCTTTATTGACCCATGGCCTAACTTATAAAGAAGAAAGTCAGAGAAAAACACTTGAAAATGTAATGTGACAGATTTGGATTCTGAAAGAAACAAGATTGAAGGTATTTATTATCTCTGAAAGATATGTCAGCATTCTCTTGTGGGCTGCTCTCTGATCCCATCATACTTCTTTGATCTGTTTGGTCGCTCTTTTCTCTTTTTTCGTTTCTTTTCTTTTCTTTTTTCTTTTCTGCAGGTACAGCCACATTAATGGACTTGTTCACAAATTTGTATTTTTATGTTCAATCTTAGAAACCTGAAATACACAAATGCCTTAATTATTTTTAAAATATACTTGAGCACTCTGTTTGAGCTGACCTTTTCTGTACTTTGCATTTAACTTAATTCACCTCCTATTCAATTTATTTTTTTCAATCCAGTGGTTTATTGTACTGAAGCACTAGTAAAAAGAAACTAGATACTAAAAGTCAGTCAAAACTGGTTTTTATTTTTTAAAAACCCATAATTTTTCTTTATGCATCTACTTTAACAAAATGAAGCTTTACATTATGATAAAAGGACACTTTAGATGGAAACTGAGAACAATTAGGCAGTCATTTACTTAGTCTTCTGGTAAAGCCTGTAATGCAATTAGATTCTGAATGATACAAGCTTAATGCAGCCTTTGTATTTCTAGTCTTCATTTCCTTTCATAACAGCTAACAAAATGTTCCAAAGGAATATCTATATATCTATATCTCTATCTATATCTAAATACATCTATTCAGAGAGGCGGGGCAAACCACTGGGACTTCTTTGCCCTGCTCATTGGTGAATAGGGAATACACATTAATATATATATTTTAAAGGAAATTAACTTTTATTAACGTTGAAATATCTATTATCAGATGGACCACCCCCTCTGCAAATATCAGTTCAGTGGGGAAACTGAACACATTAAGTCAAAACATGCAAAACTGATAAAGGATGGGAACAGATAGTTCAAAGTAAATTCATTAGGTCTGATTCAGGCCTAATCTTTGGAATGAGTGTTATAAATAGAACAAACTATGAGGATGAGAACCCGTTTGGGAAGTCATGTTATGAATGTTTCTTCACAGAGTATGGGCAGCCTGGAATTATGTCTTCATAAAGAGTCACTTCAGAGGAGTTTTAATGGGAGACTAAAACCTTCCAGGTACAAAAGATTCCTATCATGTGTTCAAAGATGGCCAACTTCAGCATTTCAAGTAGTCCTGATGTGGGGATGGATTTCTGCATCTGTTCCTCATGACTTTACATTCTCTGGGCAGCATTCCACACTGCTTCTGAGCCTCCACGGATGCACTGCACCTGTGCAAGCCACCAGCCAGGCAGTAGGGGACCCATGCAGTCCTGGACAAGAGCCCAAACATTCATTTTCAGAATGGGGCAGGTCAGCACAAGTGCTTTCTTTCTTTTTTTTAAAGATTTTTTATTAAGATTTTAAACTAATACTAAAAACATTAATCAACAAATACATCGGACACACTGGGTCAGCCCCCTACTACATATCTTTTAACATTCTATAGTCATATTCAAATCAATTTATAATAACTTAAAAACATCTTTAAATCTAAGCCAAGTCCCGTTTCTCCAGCCAATCATAAAAAAGGTCCCAAGTTTGATAGAAGTCAGTATCTTCTTTCTCCTTCAGTAAAAGAGTCAATCTGTCCATTTCTGCACAGTCCAACATCTTTTTAAGAATCAGTTCATCGGTGGGTAATTCCTCACTTTTCCAGTATTGAACAAATGCAATCCTCGCCGCTGTGATTGCATGTAACATCAAATACACTTCTTGTTTGCTAATATCTTTCGTTATAATGACTAACAAGAAAACTTCAGGTTTAAAAGCTAAGGAGCTTTTTGTAGCATTTCCTCAAGCCATTTATGTATTTTAATCCAATACTTTTTCACATTGTCACAGGTCCACCACATATGGTAAAAAGTACCCACTTTATGTTTACATTTCCAACGTCCATTTGACATATTTGGAAACATCTTAGCTAATCAACTTGGTGACAAATGCCATCTATAGAACATTTTATATACATTTTCTTTATATGAAGCTGCTAATGTTACCTTAATATTTCTTTTGCCACTTTTCTAATTCAATATTATATCCAAAATTTTGTGTCCATGTTATCATAGTTTCCTTAACCTGTTCCCCTTCCATTTTCCTGTCAAGTAAGAAATCATATAATCTTTTCATCATTTTCTCATCTGTTTTGAGCATCACGTGATCAAATGCTGCTAAGTCTTTGTAAACCCCCCATACTTTACAATCTTTAGCATATCTCAATTGCATCTGCACCTTATACCACCAAGAGATATTAAATCCCTGTTCTTGTATTTCTTGATCTAATTTCAGGCCTCCATCCTTATCCAAAATATCATCATATCTTATGATCCCTTCAAAGTTCAATGCATTTGGATACATAAAAGCTTCCATAGGTGAAAGCCAACTTGGTAGTTTATTATACAATTTTGACTTTAACTTTTCCCACACCGACATTAATGATCTTCTAATAAAGTGACTCAAAAAAGACCCATGTGACTTAGCCTTCTCATACCTCATATAAGCATGCCAACCCATTTGCAAATCATGACCTTCAAGATACAAAATTCTCTTATTTCGCAAGGTTATCCATTCTTTTAGCCAAGTTAGAACAGACGCTTGATAATACAACATCCAGCACAAGTGCTTTCTGAAGTGCCACATACCCATTCCTTTTCAGAAATGAACATTTTAACTTACTCCTGGCACTTCCAGTTTTGCCAGCTAATGGGTGCTCCTAACGCACAGGTGATGTGAGATACTCTCTTCTATCTCTCGTTTTTTAATTCTGCACTCAGCTCCATTTTCTTGCTTTAGCTTTTCAGCTCCTCCTTGTGGTTCTTCAGTTGTATCACTGACATGTATATTCACTTCTACTTTGACTGTAGCTGGAAATGTCTCATAACCATTTGATCAGCAGAAGGCTTTTAAAGCTGGCTATATACAGCTTTGCATAAGGTCAGGGACTGGTATAAATAATCCCTTGTCACCCACTTCAGGGGGGCTGCCCCTTTGCAGGAAACCACCAAGATAAATGATGACTGGACTGGGAAAGACAGAATTTAATGTGAGCTGGTCAAAAGGTAATAAAACCTGAAATAAGGATTACTTCTGAATAGGAAGTATTGATAAATTTGGTGAAGCACAAAAAAGTTAGAATTTGGTCAGACAAAAAAATAGTAAAGATAGCAAATCAAGAATTTTATTTTGAAACAATAATGGAGCAACTTATTTTTAATTTCCTGTGGACATATTAAAGGTGAGAATTGGTTTGCCTGTCTTCTATCACAACATTTACAATTTTCTAAAAACAAGGCTATTAAAGGTTATCTTGAAGTTGGAGACCATTGCTCTCGTTTGAAAGTGACTGAACTAATTTCCATTGCAGTATAGTACATGCTGAGAAATTAAATCCCACTATTTCCAGTTAGATTCCAGAATCCAATGATAATTCAGTAAGACAAAGAAAATATCGGTCTTTCAGATGGGACATTTTATGGAATGTTTTGATGAATGGAATCAAAGGTGGTGTGGATTACGTTAAGCTGTGTCTTGAGCATTGCCTCTCCTGCTGCAGTTGTGCAAGGATGGCTCGAATACATGATTATACTCCTGGCTTTTAAATTATTCATTGCCTTTTTCATTAGCAAACCAAAAAGTCAATTGAAAAACTTAGTAAAAATTTCATGAAAGCTGCAGACCACAATAACGTTGACTTTGCATTGCAAGGTAACAACCTTGTGCCTGATATTTCCTGCTTTCAATAAAAGCAAATTTTAAAAAATTTACATCTTGTAAAGAAGGACAATGCCTGCAAACAAAGCATAAGTATGCATAGCACTGTTCCAGGTTGGGTATCTGTCATTCAAATTATTATCATGCCCCAAGCAAGCCTGATACAATCAGGAAGGAAAATGGAGTTAGTAAGATGGGCTCATAGGATGATGTCTGCATGAGTGACAGATGTTTGTGCTCCAGCAACATTAGGTGCATTCAATTTTTATTACAGAACAATTGCTTCTAATATCTTTTTGTTTATGTTCAACATGTTGCAAATTCATCCTTGTTCCCTGTCCCAAAATGTAATAAAATCTACGCAATTATTTTAATAGAAATACACACACACATACATACATATATTTATTGCAACAATTGCAATTTTCTTAATAAAAAGTCATTTGGGCTGCACTGCTGTTCATTCTCAACCTGCTACACAGCATGTTTTCACGGTTCAAGGAAGATTTTACATGACTCTCCCAAACTATTATCAATCATGAAGTGCACCATATCATCTGCTATAAATTGAGGAGCCTGATTAATAACAGTGACTCAAGCATGCTCTTGAAAATGTGCATCATTATTGATGAAGTAGAGCTGGTGACTTTCTTTTTTCATGTCATTTGGCACTCAATTTGTGCTGCTTTCACTTATTGATAAGTATGTAACTCTTATTACGCTTATAATTCTTTGCCACATTATACAAAGTCCGTAGGCAAGTGTCAGGTGAAAAAAGTCAGAATTTTCATCCTTTTTTCCTATAAGCCTTTCTTTGATGCCTAAATTTGATTTCCTCATTTGCTTACAAGCAACCTTGTGAACATGCTGTATTCAAATTATTTATGATGTCTGAAGAATCTACTCCAAATAATTCTTACCCTGAAAAATCGGTGGTGACCATCTAGTACGTAGGAAGGAGCATTTCAGACCATCATGTTACCCAAAGTTATTTGTTTTTATTGCACTCCTTTGCTCAGATGAACAAAGAATGAGAAAGCTGTCACTCATTTTGCTGATTACATTATTTTGATGTGGATTATAACTGTTCATAGGTTTTCATTTGAGTCACATGTAAATTACATAAGCAGAAATTTGATATAGAAAACAGATTCAATTATTCAAATTCAATTATTCAAAATATTTACACTTCATTTTTTAGGGAAAAACCCCCTAAATCACCATAGAATAGTGATAAAGCACTTCGTAAAAAACCCAAAAATAACAACTCTGTGAGAGACAGAACCCAGAAAAGTCCAAAGTGATAGGCTACAGTGTATTTTCATCTTATCCCTCATTCTTGGGGTAAAGTATTTCTCTTTTGATCATTTAAGTAATGAAAGGAATCATAAGCAGAAATAAAATAATTGCTAGCGCTCTTCTGCAAAGTTCCCTAGTGTTCTACAAATTGGCCGAAATCATCTATCTCTGCTCTTATTCAGTCTTAGATGTTCAGGGTAGTGGACTTTGGCCTTCCCCCATTTTATTCTTACATCTTGTGAGACAGGTTTGGGATGGGTGAAAAATGGTTGGAGTTTAATCTTAATACAAACTTACACTTCATATACAATCCATAAAGCATAAAAGCATAATGCAGTGATGTGACACAACATGACCACACTTTCTCAAATTTTATGATACAGTTCAGAGACCAAAATGTACATAAATATGAGGCAGAAATGCACAGACCATGACTATAATAAGGGAACTGTGCACAAACATATGATAGACAAACACACACAGAAAACCTCCATTTTATTAGGTGCTTGCATTCAAAGTGCATACAAAATGCATATATCTATGAAATATTTTTTGTTTCAGGAAAAATATTTTTCAGTATTGGGAGAAAAAATGAGAAGCGAGCAGAATAGAACTTAGCATGTTAGTCCATCCCAAAGTAGGTTCAACTGAAACTAGACCAAGTTAGTTAGACTAAGAGCTGAACTGTGATACGAACACAGGCCTCTGTGGTGGATGTCTAACACTCTATCCACCCTACCACAATGTCTCTAAACACCCTGGCTCTAGCTCATTGATTTTTCCAAACTTCACTCTTTCTCCAAGATATGCATGAATCCACTGGGGCTGACATTGCATGACACCATGTCTTTTCTACCTGATTTGCTGCAATAACTTAGATCCCAGTCTCAGGACCTAGAACCCTGGCATAATATAACAGGACAGATTTACAATGGATTATTCATATGCTAAGGGTCTGAAAGGGAAGTTTGGCAAAAGGTTCCATCTTCACATTCAATTTTTAATCGATTGTTATATGGTATTCACTGGATCAGGGCCTATTTTTTTCTCAGATAAAATGAAATGTAGAAGTCCTATCAGGTTTTCTTTAAACTGAAAGCAAGAAGAGGGAAGAAGAATAAAAATGTCTGTTATTTTTGCCTTCTATGCCTCTGGGGTTACATTGTCATTGCTGTAGGGAAATAACCGAAACAACTGGATGATTTGGAGACAGCTAACAGTGGAACCTGTCCTGGGAGAACTAAAAGAAGTACCAGGGGTTCTAACAGAGATTCTGTGAAGAATAACATGGCTACCTGCAAAATAAAGCTATATTTTTACCTGAGACAAGACAAGATAAGGCTTCACTGGAGATACTGGTGATTTTACTCTCTGCATTTTACCAGTTGCTGGCATACACATAGGCACTTCTAACTTTTATCTTTTCAATATGTTATTTTGTAGGGGGATGTGCTATACCTAATAACTAAATAAAGGCAGTACTATTGTTTAGTACTGCATTACTGATTAAGGCCCTTCACACATTCCCAGCCTTTCATATGAATATAAATGTTCCTAATATGCACTTGAGAATGATCCATCCAAAACTGAACCCCCACAAAGTAACCTGTAAAGTTTATTTTGAACTTTTGCAAAGTCTGGTTAGATGAGAATATTTTAATCTAGCAAACAGCAGAAACAGAATTGTTTTTTTCTGAAAACATTAGATGAATGTGAGATGCTGCATTTTTTCAAGGAAATTTATAGGACCCATTTCTGATTCTATTTTTATCCTGTTATCTTGTTTTCAAGAATGAACAGAAGTGCCTCAGTATGAGCAGATTCATGATTCATGAGGAACACAGAAAGGTCATGCACTGTCTAGTCCACATAGGTTTACTTGATTTGTATATTGTTATTTTCTAGTGGACTATAATTAATTTATAGTCAAGGTTCTGCAGTAAACAATCCAGCTTGATTTTTGATGCAGATGATGCTGTTTTCCTGGTGTGGGCAAGTCTATTTGACTAGCCTTATGTCTGATTTTATCCAATTTAATTTCTATTTAGAAAAACTTACCACCAATGGCTAGATGCACAAACAATTGTGGATGCTGCACAGTGAAAAAAAGAAAAAATAAAAAGGCAAAAAACTTGCACTAGCATTGACATTTCTGGAAAATTTGTTGTTATAGAGAGCTTCTGCAGCTGGGTACTATGGAAAAGTAATAAATAAATAAGCAGCGGCACTATTTTTTTTAAGTTACAAAGGAATACAGTAACAAGCGAGCAATTCGGTTCGTGAACAGAAACTTTTTGTTTCCATTCGCGAACTCTGCACTGGGTGACAAACACGATTGTGGCCATCTTCCCCGCACAAACATGCTCTGACACGTGGCCGCGGCGGAGGGAAGATGGCCATGATCGTGTTCTTGCGGTGAAGATGGCCACATATGTGATCGCACGAACACGGCCATCTTCCCTGCTCTGACATGTGATCGCAGCTTCCTCTAGTCGAGATCGCAGTCACAGACTCTCCCTCCAAATAATAACCTCCTTCCACCCACCTTCCTGTCCTCCCTTCCTGTCCTCCACACCAGAAGTCACCTCAAGCAAGGTTAGTGTTCCCTCTCTTCATACTGTACTGCACTGTACTTTGTTTCATATTTTTGTGGTTAAAAAAACCTTACATATGGTTCAGAACAGAGTGAACTAATTTACATTGAACCTTATGGGGAAATTTGACTCGGTCCATGACCAATTCGGTTCATGACCAGAATCGTGGAATGAATTAAGTTTGTGAACTGAGGTACCACTGTATAGGTGGGAATATGGGGAGCTACTTTGTACTGAATCAGCTCAGTGGTCTACCCCAGTACTATCAACTCTGGTTGGTAGTGGTTCTCTGGGGTTTCAAGTAGGAATAGCTGCTGCCCAACTTTCCTCTTTCTCCATTGAAAGCTTCCTAATATGCTCATCCATCTCATTGCTAAGAACAGTGTTCAGACTCACACACACAAACACACACACACACTGTTGAGAATTCTATTTACTAACAAGAATGGGAAGAAGTGGATAATATTATTTTAAAAGTCTGCACCAAATTCCAGTAACATTTTCTCTGTTGACATTGCTTTGTATGGAAAGCATGAGAAATTTTGCTAGAAAATCAGCTTTCCAGAAAACATCGACAATCACAATATAATGATGATATGAAATCATGAGTTTTCCCATAGAATTCCTATACAGAAGCATTTGTACTTGACTGAAACCCAAGCAAAATTTCCTTTATAGCATAATTGTTTTCAACACCATTAAATCTGACAAGATTTCACATATTTTTCTCAGAAGGCATGTGATGCTTTTGTTATATATTCCTTCCTTTTCTGCTCGTTGTTCTTTTACAGATTTGTGGATCTGTGTAAACACATTTCTCCTCCTCCTTGCCTGTGTTTGTGAGCCTTGTAAGTATAAGTAGCACTGGGACAAAAACCTTTCCTCTGCATGTAATTTAATCAGTTCCTTCTGGAAAATTTAGGATTTCTGGAAGGAGTTCTGTACAACAGATGTATGCTCTCCCAAATGAAAAACATATATCTGTTTGTGAGAAAACTAAATACCAACAGTGAAGCAATCACACAAACAAGTTTGGGATTTGTTTTTCTACAGATGGTTCTTGTTTGAATATAAATGGAGGGAAATCCACAGTGTTGGAAAAATCAGGTAACAGAGCACCTTTGTACAAGTTCCCCTCCCCTCATTTGGGAATAAAAGAATTTAGTTTTATGACACTCCTATCCCTCACACATTATTCCATGAACTTGGTTAACTTGGAGATCTTTTAACTTGGAGAAGATTTGACTGGGTTCCAGTGGCTGGCTTTCTTGGTCAGTATCCAGCATAAGGTATGTTAATTGCATTTCCCAGATTCCCTTGCACCTCTGAGAACTTGCTTTTCTAATACCCAGGAAAAACAAACAAACAAAAAGACACACTATTTACTATACTGTGACACCCTAACCACAAGGGAGACACAACTCAATAAGGTTACCTTGAGGGTCAACATTTCCCCTTCAACAATGCAAAATATCTTAATGTAATTAAACATTAGGATTAATTCCTTAATCCTTGCAGTTGCTGGCACCCATAGGAGAGATGGATCTCTAATTAAATTTCCTTTTGGTCCCAACTCATGAAAACAATATCACGGAGACCTCCAGCCATAGCCAGCATGTGTGGATAACAGTGATAAGTTGGGATAATTGCAAGATTAATAACTGGTCTTTGATCTTTGCCTGAAAGCTGTGTAGCTCTGTAGATACATATAAATGGCCTGAAATTGTAACCACTTGTGTGTGTGTTTTTTTCTGCTGATCACTTCCCTGGCTTGCGTTTAGAAACACAGATGCCATTAGCCTACAAGTAGGAAAGCTCTGTATATTTTTAATTTTAAAAAATAGGTAAAAACATCCAATTATGAAATCTCTCTCTCTCACACACACAGCCTTTATGAAAAAGTTTCTATAAAGCTCCTCGCTCCATTTCCCTGAGCAACAGGGCAGCATTACCCACTTCAGTTTTGTTTGGGTGAAACAAAACAAAACAAGACAGAACAAGACAGAACAGAACAGAACAGAACAAGGAGATTAATTATGTCTTTGTGATAGTAGTTTGTATCCAATGTCAATCCTACTTGAGGTAGACCCATTGGAACAAATAGAACTAAAATTAGACTGATAGTGGATGCAGTACATTCACATTATGTGCACAGACAAAAAAACCCTACCAAATGAAGGAAAACAAGAGTTACCCCTAAAAGTGCCAGATTCAATACACCTAGTAAGATTCCTAGGAAAGGCTCTGAACTCAGGGCTCCATGAACTGACCTCTACTTACAAAAAAGGGCTATTCATGGAATGGGGAATACAATCATTGCCAGATTGCAGCTCCAAATCTGCTTCAGGGTTTTGGAAGACTTTCTGGATATTATGAAAGATGCTACTGGGAGTATGGGGGAAATTGGCAGAATTATGTCCCCCTCCACTATCGACAGAATCAACTGTTTTTGAATCTAAACCTTCCATCAATGAAAGATGTGCTTCCACTGGTGCAAGGACTGCAGTGCTCCAGATGCCTTCAGCAAGCCACCCTGCCTCTGCAGTTTCATAGTTCAGAACTACTGCTTCTGTACACACAGTCACTCACACACACTCTCTCTATCCCCTCACAGCTACCCTATTGCATCACTTGGAAAGAAATAATGTTTTCACCTAATCAAACTCTTTTGATTGGTCAACCTGAAAAAGGAACTGATAGATGGCATCACAAGTATTTTTTGAAATGTGTTATGGTTGATATACAGTTGCTTTTACCTTTACTAATACAACTGCATTTTGTGCTATGGTGCACCTTTTCCTTCCTGCTTTATACCTTACTGAGATGGAAGCTTCAGTATCAGGTGTGGATCCCCCTGGAAAAAGGGACATTGGCACACATGACTCCTTTCCCTCCACACTTTATTTGAACGGGAGTAGGTCTGAAATGGGTTAGAGCTGGGTACACAATATGCTTTCTGCAGGCCCTCGTATAACCCTGGCACCTTCTGATGCCCACCGAGATGCACTGCTCCTGCTTTTAAGAGAGTGCCGCCAATTTCACTGTAGGGATCAGAATCATTCTTGGGTGGGAAAAAACAGCTTTTCCATCCTTTGGTTTTGTCACATAATTGAGATCTGAGGTCAATTTCCTTTCTTGATCTTCCACTACATAACCTTTCAGTGGCAATCTGATATAGCAGAATACCATAAATGCATTAGTGGAGATGACACTTAATTTTGCTTTATAATTAACTTTTGAATTTTTCCTGTTTTACAAACAAACAAACATACTGATTAAGCACAGAAGCAAAATTGAAGGGTAAGAAAAATAAACCATAAACAAATGTGAATAGGGCTTGATAAGTGCACAATAAAGTCTCATGTAGAAAAGCACAAAGATGACAGAGAACGTGTGTATGTGTGTGTGCGAGAGGACGGGGGGAGAGAATGAGAGAAAACACATCTATAGGTGGTGAACCAGAGTGAGGGAGAAAAAGAGGCAGGGTGAATGAGCTGGCTGGCAGAGTAGACAGGGATAGAACAAGAGTTTACCTTCTGTGAAATTTGTTTCTGCTGGAAAATATGGGTTCAAAGGAATTATTTAGGCTCTTGCCCCACTTCTGCCTTGTGCATAGTCCTTTAGGACCAGCCACACCTTCCATAACAGCTTTTTTTGTGATGGTACATATAAGACTTTATCAAATTTCTATATATGCCAATAGGAAATATATAGAAATTGTCCCTGGGTGAGAGAGAGAACTGGATTTCATAGACATACTCATGATACTGCAGCCCATATCTCTAGATTATTACCACAATTTTTCATATAGATAAAAAACCGTAGATGCTTATTTTCACATCCCTACATCTATAAGTTGGACATGCTTGTTAACATCCCTGTCCAATCAAAATAAGCTAGCATGGCTTCCTCATACCGCAGTGGCATATTTAAGTGACAGAGATTGCTGGGATCATGCGGACAACAGTTCCCTGCAGCACTGTCTGGGCATGGGTTGCCAAGCCATTAGTACTCGGATGACACCATTTAATGGAAGACAAAGAGCATTCCAACAATGCGTGCACTGTTGTATCATTGTTGGAATGTTATTTCCCATTTTAGAAGCTATGCCAACTGGTTTGGATGACACAACAAGCTGCACCACAATTTAAGTAAGCCACCATAGCTTTAATAAACCCAGTGGCTTATACTGATTGTGTGAACTGTCCCACAGTATGGCTTTTTTTCTTTTCTTTTGGCAGCTTGATGCAATGTGTTTTCAGGGATTGGAATGAATATGCAGAACATGTTTCACCAGCCCATCTGCCTTTTTTTAAATGTTCAAGACATCCTGTTTTAATGTTATTCTATGTCTCCCAACATGTTTAATATAAAATATAAAATATTAATATTAAATATATTAAAAATATATGGGCATGTCATGAGTGGAGCCAGCTGGAGCTGGGGGTCAGACTGGATGGGCCGGGAGGCCCCTTCTGAGTCACTCTGTTTCTATGTTTCTAAAAATAAAGCTGCATTAAATGGAGGTTTTACAAGGGATGTCATTATGTATGGGAGGGGTGCATGTAGTTGTTTGAATGTTTTGAATACTTTTTCCCTTCATACAAACTTGAGAATTTTAACATCAAGAAAGATCAAAAGCATGTTGCAGCTTTAACAAATGGTTCTGTATGTAAAATAGAAAAATCATAAATGCAACTTTGTTTGCATTTAATAGTTGGAGATGCTATTGCTCTGTGAATGAAATGTTGACTACTTTGTAAAAGTGACATGTTGCAATTTAAAAGCAGGGTATTTGATATTTAGAAGACATCGAAGCTGTTTCTATACAGTTTTCTCTTCTTTTAGTTGTCTCCCAGAATGTAGCAAAATTGAAAACATTTCCCAGAAGATATTGGAGTATTCTAATTACTGCTGCTTTCCATCTACCTACTCAAAGGCAGCATTAGCAACACTTTACTGTGTACACCATTGCTTTTTAGAACACTGGACTTCAGATGGTTGATGAATACAATTTGAAAACAGGACTGCACAATGCCTCCCAAACATTTGAGACAGGATGGCTTTGGTTTCCTCCACATAGGCAAAGCCTCTTCAATATGTCTGACAAAGTGTTACATTTTAATGGGATGTGTTAAAGATCGAATGCAATTGTTCATTGTTTCAGCAAATCTGTGATATGTAAAGTGTTTGGAGGCACATAGAATCCTTAAGAGACCCTGGGAAAGAGACAAAATAATACCAAAAACTGCAGGAAGTTTGCTTGAGGATCTCATCTTGGGGGTTCAGCTGGTAGCCATGATTTGTACAAGAAAGAAACATAGAAACATAGCGAGTCAGAAGGGTCCTCCTGGCCATCTATTCTAACCTCTGGCTCCAGCCAGCTCCACTCATCACATGTCTAACATGTGCATGTACAGGCTGTCTTTGAACGCTTTCACTGATGGAGCTTCAACCACGTCCCATGGAAGCCCATGCCATACCCTTGGGGTCCTAACTGGCAGGAAGTACGTCCTGGCATCTAACTGGAACCTTGGTTCCCTGAGCTTTGTTCCATTGGAACACATCCTGCCCTCCTCCACAAGGAAAAACAGTCCTTGACACACTCACGTGCCTATATGTCACCAACAGATCCCCTTGGAGTCTCCTTTTTTCCTGGCTGAAAATACCCACTTCCCTCACTCTTGCCTCATACTGCTTCCCCTGCAACCTTGTGGCCCTATGCTGCCCCAGTTCCAACCTGGCTATATCCTTCCTTTAATGTGCGACCCAGAACTGAACCCAATACTCCAGTTGTGGACACACCAGAGTTGTATAGAGTGTGTTCTGGATCTGAAATACCTGCTCCTCAGTTGTGGCTACCACTCCCATTTTAGTATTGTCTGAGAATTTGATGAGCAAATTGATCACCCCCTATTCCAGGTCATTGATGGAACAATTGAACAGGATCAGTCCCAGGACAGAGCCCTGGGGGCCCCCGCTTGTCACCGACCACCATCCCAATGATTCCCCACTAATAGTTACCCTCTGCTTTCAGTCCATCAAGCAAGCTCTAATCCAACAGACAGTGCATGGGTCTATCCCAGAATTCCTCAGTTTTTCAACCAGGAGATCATGCAGCACTTTGTCAAAGGCCTTGCTGAAATCCAGGTAAACCATATCCACCGTGTCCCCTTTGGCCACCTCAAATCCTTGTCATATACTTCCACAAGGTTTGTCTGGCAGCACCTGTTTTTGCAGAAGCTGCAGAAGGTTGCATGACCACTAACCTCCCTTTCCTATCTAGGTTTTCTAGAGCTTTTACTGAGGCAAACAACAAAATGCACCTCCTTTTATTTCATGTGCAAAAGATGGCATCTACTTTGGAAAGGATGTAAAAATACATGTTTCTTTTAACCATTTAAGATATGTAGTTTTAAATGTTTTACTGGTTTTAATGTTATTTTATTTTTGCAAGGTTTTATTGCTTTAAATTGTTTGACACTCCCTTGATAGTATTTCAATGACTTACAAATTAATAATCAAGAATGAATTGTGCTGGGTCTCATAGAAAGCTTCCATAAATAGTGTTTTGCTGATGTTGACATCAAAACATTAAAACAGTGGAATGCAATGTAAAGGGAAAAGACCTTTCCTATCCATTTTGCATAATTCAATTGTCAGGTTTTTTATCTTTAGAACCATGACATTTTTTTGGAAATCATACTCATTAATAAGGCTGTTCTTGAGAAAACAGGACTGTACTTCAGTCATGGCACTGCAAGCTACTCCTTGAATTACTACAGATGAGATTCAACACTGGATCAGGTTTAAGATAACCAGTGCCAAAATGCAACCTGGCAATTCCTTTAATATCCCTTATATCGGTAGCAAGACACATCCAGTTTCCTGTCTGATATCTTGGTTAATTCCCATTTCAGTTTCATAGTATGATACAGGAGTTTTCTTGCATCCGGAAATTGTAAGAAGGATATAATAGTTATTCAAGAAAAACAAGTAAATACTACAACATAACCTTGACAACCAAGTCCTAAAATATAATGTCCATCTTGCAGAATAACCTTGAAACTATGAGTGCATACACTCATGCACTCATACACAAGTTTAAGCACTGAAAAATGGCTAGACTGATCTCAGTATGATCATGGTCAAAGTTCCAGGGTAACTAAGAGCAGAATATGTCTGAATATGCATTGCAGTTACATTTTTCTTTTCTTGTAGAAAAATCATCAGCTTGATAACACATGTATACTCTGGTCATTTATTTATTGAAATCTGTTCCAAAACAAACTCTCCCTTCCTTGCCCTATAATCCTGGGAAAGTTTCATTTTTATGATCAAGCTAAAATTGTTACATTATGGTTCCAGGCACCTCTGGAAAATGACCCATTGAAACACATAGGAAATTAAGGCAGCATGGACTTCCTGATAGACACCAAACAATTAACTGGCTCTCCTTGGAATGTACAATCTGTACTCACTAATTATTTGTACAACATATTACGTTTTACAGCCAGACTGTAATAATCAGCTCAGCCAAGGAGTTCCACCCTTGGCAAACATATCTGGGTTGTAAAAACCTAAGTAAAGGACATGATGCCGTTTTAGGAGAAGAGAAGGTAGTGAGCTCCCACCACCATTTTTCAGAATATACAAGATTCTCAGGAAAAATTCCCAGTTACTTTTGTGAATTGAAATAAATCCATGTCAGGTTTGATTGTATAAGACACCTGAACAGGTCTCCCTCAGTTTGGACATCTATTTTGAGTTAAAATAATCCACTAATGGTCTCTTGCTCAGGGGTTCCCCAAATCCTGAATATGACTTAATATGCATATTTTGCTTAGTCTGCCCCTATGCATATATGCATACACTTAAAATATTTTCCTCTTCATCCCCCTGAAATGAATACTACCAGTGTGAGAATATTCTGGTTCAGAGGTCAGAAGGGGAATCAGGATGGGGAACTAGGAAGAGGAGTCAGGATGGATTGGCATGAAAAAGCAGTTAATAATGGCTATGCACCTGGCCAGATGCTGGAATCTCTTTCAATGAGTGCCTAATTGTTTAGGTAATACTGTGGTAATTTGGAACTAAAGCTGGAAAGGATATATAACTTACTGTGTCTCGTGGGACTGCTGATTTGAGTACACAAGGAAGGCACACTACTAATACAATGTATTCATTTAGGTTTTTATATCCCAGATATAATTACCACAGAGCTTCCAGAACAGTTATACAATAAAACTTAGTAAACCAGTATCTAATAGCCCTATCAATTTAAAATAGCAGTATCAGCAATCAGTTTAAAAACAAGTACACCAGTCATAAAACATCAGTATGACCAATAAAATTCAATCCATACAAGCAATAGCAATAGGATCAACATGAGAACTAATGATAAATAACAATAATTAATAATAATCTACATGTACCAGTACAATATAATAAAACCATATTAATATCAACAATTAAAATGGCAAAAAGGTTTTAACCTGGCACGGGAACATATGGAGTTGGTGCCTGTCGTATATCCTTGGGGAGTTGATTCCATTATCCCTGGGGAGCTGATTTCAGTATACAATGAGGACTTAGCATTTTTTAAAAGGAACCCTGGAAATGTGTGGAAATATGTTAGGGACAGGTCGGAGGAACGCCCTTCTGAGAGCATTACTGACCTACCCCACTGTGGAAATTAGTGCTCTCACTTGTTTCTTGTTGCTTTTAGAACTACTAGCTCTCTGTTGGACTGTAGGCCTGCTGTCAAGCAAACAATATAGGATACTGCCTGCAGTATACAGACTATGCACTATGCAATGTCTTCTGAAAATGTGATATAAAGGCCTTGTCAATTATAGGTGGCCTATAAATGTTGGTATGGTATGGTATGGTATGGCATGTTGTTATTCCCAAAATTGTGCCTGACCCATAGCAACTCCATGGACAACATTCTTCCAGGCTCTCCTATCCTCTACCATCCCCTGGAGTCCATCCAAGCTCACAGGCCTATAAATACATGCAAATAAATAAATAAAAATAAGGGCAGGCAACATTTTTTGGCCACAGGCCTATTTGGCAACTTCAGAAATTGTCTTGGGTGCCACTACAAAATGGAAGTCATGGGAGCCATGACGAACAGCTTTGAACCCACACCTTTACCACCATTTTCACTGTAATTCCAGATGCTGGTAAGAAAATGTGCCAAAAAAAGGTGTCCCCAGCCAAGTGGTGCCAAAAGGCACTGCATTGTCTATTCCAATGTACACTTTTAAACTACAGTATAAGACAGGGCCAAATGCCGGTTTGTTGGAATGTAGGTGTAATGAAAAGCTTACAGGGTTTTCCTGTTCCCTTTGACCAACTGGACTAAATACCACCCAGAACTTCCTTTGGTCCTTCAATTCCCAGACCATAAACTGGATTCAGCACAGGATCATGCAAGTGAAGCAGAATAAAACAAGTTTATTGGAAGGATAAAATACAGGGTGGAGGGAGATGAAACACTAAGGTTACAATGGATAAAACAGTGTAAAAAGGAGAAAGGGATGGGGAAGTTGGCAAGCTGCAGTTTTGGAAATCAGAGCCAACCAAGCACAGCACCCCTACTCCTGGGATCTTGTACCACTTGTACCCCAAAACAGCTAAACTTCCACTAATCTAGACATAAGGCATCTCCTTTACTCAGGGTTGCAGCAACACAGGACTCTTCAGCATGGGTAGTAGGCAGGAGGATGGATCCCCAAAGAGAAAGAAAAAGCTTCTCAGCTCCCTGGCATTATCACCCCCACAGCAGACCAGCTGACCCATGAGGAGACAGACCTTCTCCAATCTTCTGATGCCACTCCCTTGCTCCTGTTGCTGGTCATTTACAATTCAGTTCTTCCATTTCTAGCATCCTAGAGTCCAAGGCTCTGATAACCAAAGGGACTGCATCACAAGGGAAGTAAGTCACTCTTGGGACCATGGGCCTCAAATTCCTGCTGACCTGGCTCCAGAAACTGTAACCCTTCTCAGAAGTTATGCTAGTACCTGTCTTTTACATTACAGTAGAGTTTTCCATAAAGATCATCAGTAATTAGCTGATACAACAACATAGGCCTTCCCCCACCCCATTCTCCTTAAAAAAAGTTATACCATTTTTATTTGTAGGTTGAATCTCTCCTGCTGATTTCTCTTAATAGAATGGTAGATAAATTAATCAAAGTCAGTAATTTTAAACAATTGAGATGAAGCAATGGACACTTTTTAAACTGAGGATTTACTTCTGTGTATGTCTGATATCCTGTTTACTAAGCCCATGACTGTCAAATGTAGAAGATCAGTGAAAATTCTTTTGAAAATGCTTGAGTTCCCAGCGACTCTAAGACTGACATTAGTCACTGCACTAATTCAGTGCACAGGAAATTAGTGTGAGGAGATAAAAAGCTGCTACAAATAGCCAGGTGGAGACACTATTTTCAACAAGTGGTTTTACTTTAAAGAGAACAGATGCCTTGTGAAATGCTATGCTCAGACAAAGAAATGTGTGAGAATATTCAGCATAAGGCAGATATAGGTTGACATACATACTGATGTACAAAGAACCAACGTATTTTAATTTAAAGGGTGTCAAAAATGCCCGGAAGCCTATCAGTTTTGAAGGAGAAGGTTTTCCCTCAATGAGATCTTAAACTAAGATTTTATCATTATAAGCCCTTGCTCTCTCTCTCTCTGCTTGCTTGTGTGTGACTGTAGGGTATGTGTGTTAGTCTAGACACGTATCTTCCATTTTAGACCCCAGGGTTCATTTTGGAGAGCATCTTCTGCCTGGCTCCTAAAAGCTGCAGTTATAACTCTTCTTTCTGAATTGGCTTAGTTATTCAGAAACATTTTCTGCTTGGAGCATAACCTCTCTTAGAAAGAATCCTCAAAACCCCTTTCAACTTGCAGAACTGAATACTCTAACTTCCTTTCTGCTCTATACCTTTGAAACTCAAGACCTTTTAAAGTTGTTCTGTAGCCCCATTTACCCTCATAAATCTGCACACGATAAACCCAATCAGATTAAACTGTGACTGTAAACAAGATGTGTTCTTGCATCTAAGTGTTAGGAACAGTATCAAGAATCCATTCTGTAAGCTGTATTTTGGCGTGTGTCCTGGGCACACACAGAAACTGGTGCGGTTTTTCATCTACAGGGGAAATCAGATTCTTTCTGTATTTGCAAGCAGGGATGCACAAACCTGTCAGTTCTGCTTTTACCTTCATCTAGTTCTTCTTTAACTCTAAAGTTCTGTTCATATTGAATATGAATATTTGGTAAACTGATCAAATATATAGAAATGAAATTCTAATTCAACTGCACTGGTTAGATTGAGCAGGAACAGCTATGGAGAAGACCATCAGAACATCATAAGTACCTTGCTGGATTACACTAAAGTCCATCTAGCCAAGCATTCTGTTATTTATTCATTTATTTAGATTTATATCCCACCTTAAAAAAAGAAACAAACCTCAAAGCTGCTTACATCAATTTCCTCCTCCTGCTCTCCATCTTATCCCCACAACAACCCTGTGAAGATTGGGCCGAGAGTCTGTGACTGGCTGGAAGTCACCCAGTTGGCTTCCTGGCTGCATGGGGACTAGAGCCCTGATTGCCTGGTGCTGTGCTCTTAACCATTACACCACACTGACTCTAGCTAGCCCAGAGTGGCCATCCAGCTGCCCTTTGGAAAACCGTAAGCAGACAAGAGTGCAACAGCACTCTCTCACTCATGTTCCCCAGTGATAGGTGTACTTTGCCATGCCATCTCTGATAGTGTAAGCAGCATATAGGCAGCAGGACCTGTCATATTTGGTAACCCTTTTCCCCACAAATGTGGCCACCCTTATTTACAGCTATCCAATCAGGTGGCCATCACTACATTTTGTAGATGTGAATTCTATACTTAATGATGCTCTGTGTGAAGATCATGGACCTTGTGACAAAAAAGAGGTGTCTACTCTAAGACATAAATGCATATGCAGGGATTTAAACCTAAATTTTATAGGGTTAATTTAAAAAAAGCAGGCCTTAATGAATGGATATGTTGGTTTCAGTTTTTGTTTCTTCCACAGTTAACTTTTGAATTGGTGTGAAATTTTACTAGAAGCTAATTAATATGAATTTTAACCCTCTGGTATGTATTCTTGAAATGCAGACTTGGGTAGAAGATAGAATGAGTTCAACTGTAATCAAAAGTATTTTCTTGAAAGATGCAATTGAATTCTGGTTTGCAAATAGAGTATTTTCCTTTTCAAACTCCATTCCTTGCTTTCCACCCTAAGCTTTCTTCCTTTGAACAGCATAATTTTGATGGAAAAAGTCATTTTGTTGTGGCTGCTGTTGTTAAACAACTAGAATTCCTGCTTGCCAACCTAAATGTAATTTCATCTTTCAAAAATATTGTGTACTGTTGAGCTTTTGATTACATTCACAAATTGGATCCTTAAAGCATGCAAACTTTTTTAAACATGATGTATTTCATATGGTAATCAATAGGGCAGGGGAAAGTGCACTTTGGAGGAATGTTCATAAAATGTGCTTTTATTGTGTTCAAACTGTGCATGTTAAAAAGAAAGAAGGAAAAAGAAACAACATTGATGTTCAAGAATGAGAACTAGCTGAAATGAACATTAAGGTGGAAAGAAGAGCCTTGCTGAGCCTGATCTTTACTCATTAACCCATCCTCAAGGACTGGAAACAAATGTCCAGGTGCAGAAACTGTTCAGAAGGACCATGTCCTTTAATTCTATGAATTTTGATCTTGGATTCTAGTAAATTATAAAGTAAAGGCTGCCGCTTGCAAACTCCTGTTCTAATAACAATGGTGGAAAGGAAATGTCTTTGGTAAACATTTAAAGATAAAGTGACACAATTTGCTTTTCCTGAAAAACTAATGCACAGATCCAAATGTAGCCATTCTTTGGTTTTCATACTTCTTTGTATAATGCAGTACTTATTTTTTTTAAAAGTGTACATTAAGGAACATTAGATACCAAAAGGCATATATTAGATAAAATTGCTTCAGCAATGTATTAGGGAAAATCATATATAAAAGTGAAATGGATTTTCATGTGGACATGTTAATAAACAGTCTGCAAACTTATGTGGAAACAGGATGGAATGAACCTGAGTTTCAAAAAGTTTGAAAGCTGTAGAAAGCAAAAGAGGCAGGTTTGTTCATCTCTACTAATAACATGATGTTCTTTGTTCTAACTCCATTAAGCATATTTCTCTGTGGTCCATGGTGAATATCATTTCTAAAAAAAATGGGTAACTGATGTTACCTTAGAAGGCTTTTAACGGTATGAGACAAAAGCCTGGAGGACTGAATGGAACTTAGCATGCAATCCTGTATAGGTTTAGACAGAAAATGTCTTTTGTATATTATTTTTATTGTTTACTTGATATAAATGGAATACAGAAAAAGTGTGTGTGTGTGTGTGTGTGTGTGTGTGTGTGTGTGTGTGTGTGTATAAAATAAAGTAAAATAGAATTGCCAAGGGATTTTGAACAAGTATATACAGAAAATGTCTTACAGATTTCAGCTGGAGAATGCTGGCTGTTGTAGGACTTTTTCCCATGTAAACAGACATAGGATTGTGCCCTTAGACAAGATAGTCTAATGTATTAGGACAGGAGTAGAAGCCACACATAGGTCCACAATTTGTGAACTTCCAGAGGTATTTGGATGGCCATTTTGGAACATTTCACGTAGACGTTCACCCATTAGGTTGGCCTTATCATGAGGTGAGGCAGTGTGGAGAGTGTCAGGTTGTGCAGTCCACTCACCAGCAGCATCTCCCACTCCTTCCTTGCCCCTGTGAGCTGTTCTACAGTGAGAAAGTTGCGGTGGGGCAACTGAGTGGGCAGCAGCTTTGGAAAGTCCCACTGGCCCCATGCCCTCACAAGGTTGGCCACCAGGCTCTCCAGAGCAGCCTCCCACTCTGTGGCTTGCACAGAATTTCAGCCAGAACGTGGATGGGATCTCTGTAGAGCCATGTTGGCCAGCAGAGTAACAGGCTCTTTTTATCTGGAGTATGGAGCACTTTGCAAACCCTGGTAAACTTGATCAAACTGAACTGAATAGTCTTCTAATAGTAGAAAGCACATCAGTGAAGGAGATGTACAAATTATGCTAGATTTGAGGAGATTGAGAAAGCTGAATTAATATGTGGGATGTCATCTGCGAACTTTAGTGATAACATGATACGTTGCTGTTTTTATGTCAGGTATATATACATCAAACCTCTCCCTCTACCTCTCCGTCTCTGTGCGTGTGTGCATGCATGTGTGTTTGCATGTAAAAGGCAGACATTGATATTGTCTCATACCGAGGTTTTTGATTCCTTAACACCTGATTTAAATTTATTTAATTACATCATTTATGTTTTAACTGGCTTGATTATGGACTAGTTTGGTGAAATATCTCTTTAAATCTTGAATAAATAACAACATGGGAAAAATGTCATGCACTAGCAGATGCCAAGAAAGAAAGAAAAGACAAGACAGTGGAATATTCAGTGTAATGTTCTGACTAGGAAGAAAGTTTGTGGCTGTAAGGGAAAAAATATATTTGGGAATGCACAGGCTCTGATAGCAAAACAAAAAGTTTTAAACAAACATATTTGATGTGGATTATTACTAGGCCAAAATAACATATGGCTTCTAGAAAGTTATATTGCTAATCATAAGAGAAAAATACCACAATGACTTATTTTGAATGTGGACAGTGTCTTTTAAAAAAACCTGCCATCTACCAACATCAAACTTCACAAGTGCTTCTCCTGGCATACAGAGAAGAGAGAAAAGGAAGGTGAGCTGTACATTAGAGCTTTTGTCCACATTTCATACATTCTTGTGGCATTCTGCATTGGAGGACTTATTCATACAGGAATTTATATACATCCCACCTTCTCAATTTCTGATTTTAAGGATCCTGTAAGGATCTCATGATTACATTGCCTGTATGGCAATAGAATCAATACTTTTGGTGGAAAAGTATCATGAAACTGAATTTAGATCTTTCCCAACAGGAGAAATTAAAATGAGAGATTTCATCATTCCTCTGTACTCAGGATACAGCGTTTCAGCATTCAGATGCCTCTATTGCATCTCCAGAACTATACCAGGCTTTACGTTACTCCTTTGTGCTACATATGGAGGTTTTGAAGAAGAAGGGAAACTGGTGCAAACAGTGATGGGCTAGCAGGAAATTCCCCTCCTGCAAGGACTGACTGAGCTTTCAGATAAAACTGAAGAAATAAAGATGTAGGAAGGTTTCATCCATTTTGATAGGACAGGAATTATATGGAAAAGGCCATGGTTCACTGCTCCAGCAAAAAAGATGGAAAGACCTATTATTGTGGCATAGCTGGACCTGCCAGTTGGTTCCTTTCCTTTCCTTTCCTTTCCTTTCCTTTCCTTTCCTTTCCTTTCCTGCATCTGGGACACACCATCATATTACATTTATTTTTGCCCATTTTAGTTGTCTACTTTAAAGTGATTACTATTAAAACATCACACCTATCAAGTTTCTGGAATTTAGCATTACTATGCACCTTTCTCAAGCAAATGTGTATAAAAGGTTAATTAGTTGCTGCTAATAAGAATCCCCAGTTATTACCACTGCATAGCCCTAAGGAAGTGAAACCCACCTCAAGAAGATAGATCTAGAGCTTGAATTCTATAGTTATTAGTTCACAACCAGTAAAAAGGAAAGAAAAGGAAAGGAAAGGGAAACCTGAGCAATTTTTCCTTCTCTGAAGCAATACATGTGTGGATAGACACCTGGAGGGCAATGATAATTGCTACAGAAAGGTGACACTTTGAGAAATGCAGATATATATCAGCTAAATGTGTGTGTATAAGAGAAATACTGGAGAAATTAGTAAGGTTACAATCCTATACACATTACTTGGGATTAAGCCCCACTAAGCCCCACTAAGTGCAATGGGATTTCCTTCTAAGCAAAGATGGAATTGCTTTATAAAGGTTTCCATTTAAAGATAATTCTCTCTCTCTCTCTCATCTGCAAAATGTTGTGATGGATCAGAATAGAGTCCTATGAAATTTAAAAAAATCTGTTCCCAGTACAAATGTCTGAGATATTCACAATGGAATAATTCGCTAACGTAGCAGGACTGAGCTGAGCACAAGAGGAAGTCTGTGGCTTTTGGAGGGATGGATTCTGGACACATTTATCCCAACCCTGCTGCATTGCCCTGCAATGGTGCTTGGTTAGCATGCTGCCTTTTCAGAACACACAGAAGACTGTCCTCTTCCCAGAAAAGCTGCCTTGTACTTGAGGAGCACATGGGAAGAACGTGGGACATTGCTAAGAAGGCGGACATCCCAAAAAGTCATGTTTCCTGCAGTGCCTCCTGCCCTCTCCTCAGCTGCCATCTTGTCCTCAGTGATCCTCAGAGCACTCAACAGCACTGCTGTCCCCCCGCCCCCCCCCCCCCCCCCCCCCCCCCCCCCCCCCCCCCACCCCCCCCCACCCCCCCTCCCCCCCCCCCCCCCCCCCCCCCCCGCAAGTGCTGGAACAAACATTGTCTTGACAAGCTGGTTTCAGCACTTATAAATAAAAATAAAATAAAAACACTCACTAAAAATTTGCATTTGCCTTCTACAATCTAAAGCACAAAAATATGTATTGGAGGAGGGGGCATGTGCATTTCCAGAAGGGGCCGTTTGCACAACTGCAAATTTAGACATGTGTGAATGGTAAACAGAGCAATTTGAGAAATTAAAAAAATTAATTTCTGTCAACAAAGATGTGCCAGAAAAAAGGTGCTTGACCATTCACAAAACAGAGATATTGTGACATCCCATATTTAACAAAATCTGTACATTCCAGGTTACCATAGTGGTCAACCAGAAGCCAGTAAACAGTCCAAAATAAGGATATGAAGGCAATAGGATGTGTATGTTCCCCAGAAACTGTTATTTTAAGGAATATAGCCTCTGATGCTTAAGGTAATGCACCACCATTAGTCATTGATTGCCATATCATCCACAAATTTCTCTAATCCCCTTTGAAAACTGGACAATTACTCCAGTTTATACAAGTGAATTCCATCTTGTGCTACTCCAGCTTTTGCTGTATACTATACATAGAAACATAGAAACAGAGCAAGTCAGAATGGGTCTCCTGGGCCATCTAGTCTGACCCTCGTCTCCAGCCAGTTCTGCTCACGACATGCCCACCATGCACTTCTACAAAGAAGTGCATCCTTTTATTTGTCCTGAATCACCCACCAGATGGGATGGGCTTTGCTTCTAGAGTGATATGAGAAGGTGTAAAAACACATTTTTTAAAGGGACTCGAAGCATTATTACTTTTCCTCATAAAAGAATTTCTCCAGTCACTTGAATTTCTTTGCCCTTTTCTGCACCCTTAGACATCTACAACACCCTCCTTACCTGTGGTATGGTAGCATCATAGTTTACATAAGGCTGGTATGGTGCTGGCAGTTTTATTTTATGTTTCTTTCCTAGTGATTCCCAAGAGGGAATCTGCCTTTTTATGCCATCCATACATTGCTCCTGTGTGTATTGAGCTATCCAAACACGCTTTCCTGATCATTTTCTCTACAGGTCTGATATATATGTGAAATTAGGATTTTTTTTTGCCTCACTTCATATTTACATACATGGAACTCCATTTGCCATTTTGATGCCCAAGTTCCCAATTTGGGGAGATCCCTTTGGAATGCTGCACATTCCCCTTTCATTTTAAACACTCTAAGTAATCCTATGTCATCAGTACTCTTGGTCACCCCACTACACACCCCTAGCCCCAAATCATGCATGAACAAGTACAAAAGCATGGGTTGCCCTACAGACGACTGAGGAACTTTGATGTTTGCATCCCTCCATGAGAGCTACTCATTTACTCCTTTCTGTTTTCTGCTCTTTATCCAGTTAGTCTCCTTTTATCCCATGATTTCTCAGCAGTCTTTGGTAAGAATCTTTGTCCAAAGCCCTTTGACTTCTGGTTCAATGATATCCACCATGCTTGTTGACACTTTAACAGGTCAGTGACACAGGACTTACCTTTGCAGAATATTTGTTGATTCTTCTTTTACATTTGCTCTATCATTTGCTTGATCATTTTATCTTGAATAATACATTCCATCAGTGCAAATGGAACTGACCCTAATTCCCTTGGATCTCTTCTCAACAGTTTGCATTCTGCTGCTTAGTTCCCTGTTTTCTCATAGAGAAGCTAAGAGACACACTGCTAATTTTTATTAGAAGAATTCTTCAGAAACTGTCTGATGGCTACTATCTGCACCTAGTGATAAACTCTGTAACAGCAATAGGGAACAGTCAGCCAAATTTGGCTTGTAGTAGTTAAATGTCTGGCCTGCAGAAGAACCTGTAGAGGAAGGCCTTCCAGCTCTGGTCCTTTGCCTGGTTGTCCAAATTCCCCAAGTATCCATTCTGCCTGAGCCTCCCCTTTGCATCTTTCACTGTCCGAGCTGGGATGGAGAGTGGCACAAGGAGGAACCAGTCTCTGCAAGCACATGGATGTACAATTCTCCCAAGCACTGACCAAGTCCTTTGCCTTCACATGCTGCTCATTGTTCAGATCTGAATGGACAGTGGCATGTAAAAGAATTGCTCAGTTCGGTTACTTGAAGGAGTAGTGCCTCTAAGGACAGCATGCAGTTCGCTGCTCTGTTTGGGACAGCGTATGGCATGCAGATAAGGCACCTGAGGTGGCCAGTGCTTAGAGACGAGTCTTGGCTATTCTAGCTGCCCCTTCTTCTCCTACCACTACTAGGTCCCTTTCATTTTTGTGCTACTTCCGGTGTGCTCAGGATGATGCACTTTTTGCAAAAGAGGTTCCAGATTAACCAGCACATGAAGTAACCATTCCTCCAAGCACCAAACAAATCCCTTTCCCTTTATAGAAAAAGGGCCCAAGCTTCATGCCTCATCCCATGTGTAAAATGGGGGAGATGAGGTCAGGGAAATGGGCAGGACTTCAGGGTCAGGGCTTTGCTATCTTAATGTCATGTATCCTGTCGGATTGGTCCAGGGGACCAAAATGCCCACAGGACCAAAATTTTTCTCTGTCCCTGGTCTAGAGACTCATCTCTTGTCACAATGATTAGCCTCAGTTCTTTGGACCCCTTTCTAAAAATGTCACTTCAAGTGCTGATACTGATATTTCTCCAACATTTTCTTCTGTGAAATGGATAGAAAGGAATCTATCTATCTATCTATCTATCTATCTATCTATCTATCTATCTATCTATCTATTTATTTAGAAGGCTTCTATGCCGCCCCATTCGCCGAAGCCTCGGGGCGGCTCACAATAAATTCAATTTCTGATAATCAAATGTATACTGCAACTGCTCCTTGAAATTACTGTTCTCTCTAAGCTACAAATATTCTGATTTTTTTCCATTTACAGGAGCATATTGTTATGGCAGCCATTATTAGAGATTTGAACACACACACACACACACACAATATGGTATGTTGCCAGTGTTAGCAATAAAGTAGTATTCTGAGCATATTTGAAGGGTAAGTGCTGGTGAAATTGCCCTATGTACCTAGATTAATCTTTCCTTCCTTCTAGGCAAATTTATAAATGAGTTTCCTTTCCCTATTGTCCAGCTCCAGTCAGCCATCTCTGACACTGCCCTGTTCACAACAGTAATATGGCTGGGGAAGAGTAGAAAGAGCTGGCAGTGAATAAACTATGAGTTGGGGCTGAATGTTTAAAGGAAATGTGGGGTTCCCTTATAATAGTGGATGGCCCTTTTCCAACTTTGTAGACATCACAAATAAGATGTCAGTCAAAAGACACTTGAAAGTCTGGATGCAGTACAGCCAGTTCTGTATCTGGCCACACAGCAATCTATATTTTCCTGCAGACTTTGCAACCCGTCAGAACTGTGGGGTAATGGAAACGGAATAAGCAGATGATGCAGACTGAACACTTACCTTATGACAGGTGTTTAAGTCATGGCAATAAGGCCAACAGATATTTCCATCTGGTGCTGGGTGTGGCACACCCTATATGACTCATCTGTGCCTTAGTTCCTTTTAACACTATTAAAAACATACTGTTCACTAATTCCTTTTGTAGGCTTTTTCTGAGCTGTAATTATCTGCCCACATTTTTGCTGCGAAATCTTATAAATCAAAATGTTATGACTCTTGTGAAATTGCTTGTAACAGCAAGTTCATTGAATGTTTGGTTTCCAAATTGTACCCACTTTTTAAATGTCCGGGTGGTGACAACAGCTCCCCTGGTAGCCAAAGTGGAACAGAGTACATCAGCTGTACTGCAGGAGTCTTATAAAGAGCAAGCTTATTTTACATTTTAGAACAATACATTCTTTATGATAACTCACTTTCAAAGTCTCAGTGAAAGACAACATTGCCAAATGCAATTTTGCTCTAAGATTGGGCAATGGCCAATTGGTCACAATATATGCATCTACTTCCAGCTACCAAAACCTTTGTGTACATTCTAATTAAGTTTCCACTTTTTCCTGTTAAATGAATCTCAGTAACAGCTTCCAATGCAGAGTTTAATTACCATGCAAATGGAAATTTCATCCTGGTTAGTCACATATGCAATGTACAGCATAATTCTTTCCCAAAATGAACATTCTCATTCTCAAAAGGTTTGTGGGAAGGAGGGAGCTCTTAGAAATGTATTTTTAAGGTCTCAGTGATTACACAGTTCTTTAAAGTATTTTTGGGCCAAAAATATGCTGCCAAAGTATCACCAGATCTTAGGTTAAACTTGGAGATTTTTAAATGAATTAATGAGTAGAAGTTAATCAAATGTTATTTTTTAAAAAGAGAAATAGAATTAGTAGCCCGTAATAATGAAACAAGCTGTGGGTGCAGTAATTATGATCAGTAGGAGAAAATATATTAGCTCAGAGGAACCAGTAGAACTCAGTAAATCAATATATTTCCTGTATTTTGCTACATGAAGGGCAGAAATGGGAGGATGAAAAACATGGGGTGTTTTTTGCACACACTGCCTATATGGGGTCTAAAGAAAGATCATAGAACAGTAGAGTTGGAAGGGACCAAGAAGGACATTGGGTCCAACTCCTGCTGTTGCAGATCACCAATTTACACCACCCCCTCAGATGACTGTCAAGATGCATATTGAATGACTAGTGTGGGTCAACTGACAACCTCCTTAGGTATTTGGTTCCCTTGTTGTACTGCTCTAACAGTCTGGAATTTCCTTCTGATATTTAGTTGGAATCTGGTTCCTTGTAACTTGAGACCATAATTCTATGTCCTGTACTCTGGAGTGATTGAGAAGAGAGAAGAGATCCTGTCCTTCCTCTTTGTGACAGCCTTTCAAGTACCGTATTTTTCGCTCTATAAGACTCACCTGACCATAAGACGCACCTAGTTTTTAGAGGAGGAATGCAAGAAAAAAATATTCTGAATCAAATGGTTTTCTAAACTATTTAATAAACTACAACAGAATACAGTAATACTGTATTTCAACCTTGTAAAGTGAACAGCAGTCAATAGTGGCATTAAGAACCATCATCACTGTCATTAACAAAAGAGAGACTTTAAAGTTTGAGTACTCTTCTAGTTTTCGTTGAACCCATAGAACTCATCATCACTAGAGTCAGAATTTATGAAACTCTGTTGCTCACAATCACTGACATCACTTTCTTAGTCAGTAGTGGAACTATTGAAGCAATCCACAATCTACACCAGTTAGTCAAGAGCTGCTACAGACAATTCAATAACAAACCTAAAAAAGCCAGTAATGTCCACGCTGCCCTATTAGTAAATAATAGAAAAAAACTTCTGACAAAAAATGAGATAATATACAGTAAATCAAACACACAGCGAACTAAGTAGCCTTTGAAGAATAAACTTCATACACAAAGGTAATGCTTTTCAAATATCCACTGATCCTAAAAAAATGTGTCTGATCAACTAACAGATAACTGATCCATGGAAAGCTTCCTGATAATCACAGGGACATTCCCCATCACTTCGCCACGGGCTTCATTAAAAGATGGGTTGCCATTTGGAAACACTCACCGACCTGTGATTAACAGCTCTCACCTGCGCTGGAGGAGGGGAGTGGTCCAGGGTGCACTGAGTGTGTGCTGGCCAGGTGGTGCCACGTGGGGCCGGCAGTGTGCCGGCAGTGGTCTTCTGGGCGGCGGGGCAGCGGCGGCAGGTCTTCCTGGGCAGTGGGGGTGAGCAGTTCCTAGGCGGTGGGGATGAGCAGTCCGTCTCTCTGTGCGGCTGGTGGGTTAAAGCCCATGGCTCCTCCTCCTTTGCACCTCTCCCCCTGAGCGGCACAGCTCTCACCTGCGCTGGAGGGAGAGGGGCGGAGCAGGGCGCGTCGAGCGCGTGCCGGCCAGGTGGTGCCACGTGGTGCAGGCAGGCCAGCAGTGTCCCAGGTGTCGGGCACACACACATTTGCTCTATAAGACACACAGACATTTCCCCTTACTTTTGAGGGGGAAAAAGTGCGTCTTATAGAGCGAAAAATACGGTACATCTTCCCATCTTGAAGCTGAACATGCCCAATTATTTCAATCTCTCCTAATAGGGCTTTGTTTCCAGTCCCTGAATCATCCTTGTTGTGCTCCTCTGGCTTGTTTGCATATTTCTTAAACTGGGATGCCCAGAACTGGACACAGTACTCCAGATGAGGCCTAACCAGTGCCAAATAAAGGGGAAACTAGTACTTCATGTAATTTGGAAGTGATAAATCTATGAATGCAGCCTAAAAAACCATTTGCCCTTCTAGTAATGACTGTACCCTTTTCAAGGTGTTTGAAGACTTGAGATTTGAGAACTTCTTCAGTTTTTACTCCAAAAGTTTAATTTCTTTTTTTAATCCGAAGGTTTAATTTAACTTTCATCTTTGATGATATTTTGTATTCCTGGGTTACACTTCAGTTGGGTTATAGCTGGTATTTCTGTACAAATTCTGTATTTCTGTCTATGCTTTATTGTTGTTGTAAGACACAAAGTCATGTCCAAGTCATTGCAACCCCATGGACAACATTCCTCCAGGCCTTCCTGTCCTCCACCATCCCCCGGAGTCCACTTAAGCTCACACCAACTGTTTCAATGATTCCATCTAGCCACCTCATTCTCTGCCATCCCCTTCTTCTTTTGCCATCTATTGTTCTCAGCATTAGGCTCTTCTCCAGTGAGTCTCTCCATCTCATTAGGTGGCCAAAGTATTTGAGTTTCATCTTCTAAAGAGCAGTCAGGGTTGATCTCCTCTAGAACTGACCAGCTTGGTTGCCTTGCAGTCCAAGGGACTCGCAGGAGTCTTGTCCAGCACCACAATTCAAAGGCCTCAATTCTTCGGAGCTCAGCCCTCCTTATGGTCCAACTTTCACAGCCATACATTGCAACTGGGAAAACCATAGCCTTCACTATACGCACTTTCGATGGAAGGGAGATGTCTCCGCTTTTTAGTATGCTGTCTAGATTTGCTATAGCTTTCCTCCCAAGGAGCAAGTGTCTTTTAATTTCTTGTCTGCAGTGATCTTGGAGTCCAGGAAAATAAAATCTGTCACTACCTCCATTTCTTCCCCATCTATTTGCCAGGAAGTGATAGGATCGGATGCCATGATCTTAGTTTTCTTAATGCTGAGTTTCAAGCCAACTTTTGCGCTCTCCTCCTTCACCCACACCAAGAGGCTCTTTAGTTCCTCTTCACTTTCTGCCATTTGAATGGTATCATCTGCATATCTGAGGTTGTTGATATTTCTCCAACTTGTGAATCATCTAGCCCCGCCTTTCTCATGATGTGCTCTGCATGTAAGTTAAATAGGCAGGGCAACAGTATACAGCCTTGCCGAACTCCTTTCTCAATTTTGAACCAATCAGTGGTTCCGTTTCCAGTTCTCACTGTTGTTTCTTGACCCGCATATAGGTTTCACAAGAGACAAATAAGATGGTCTGGTACTCCCATCTCTTTAAGAACTTGCCACAATTTGTTGTGATCCACACAATCAAAGGCTTTAGCATAGCCAATGAAGCAGAAGTAGATGTTTTTCTGGAACTCCCTAGCTTTCTCCATGATCCAGCACATGTTGGCAATTTGATCTCTAGTTCCTCTGCTTCTTCAAAATCCTGCCTGTACTTCTCGGTCCACATACTGCTGCAGCCTAGCTTGTAGGATTTTGAGCATAGCATGTGAAATGAGTGCAATGGTGCGGTAGTTTGAACATTCTTTGGCATTGCCCTTCTTTGGGATCGGAATGTAAACTGACCTTTTCCAATCCTGTGGTCACTGTTGAGTTTTCCAAATATGCCAGCAAATTTGGAAAACTCAACA
>NW_025335641.1:899819-901029 GCF_004798865.1 Varanus komodoensis
TCTGGTACTCCCATCTCTTTAAGAACTTGCCACAATTTTTTGTGATCTACACAATCAAAGGCTTTGGCATAACCAATGAAGCAGAAGTAGATGTTTTTCTGGAACTCCCTAGCTTTCTCCATGATCCAGCACATGTTGGCAATTTGATCTCTAGTTCCTCTGCTTCTTCAAAATCCTGCCTGTACTTCTCGGTCCACATACTGCTGCAGCCTAGCTTGTAGGATTTTGAGCATAGCATGTGAAATGAGTGCAATGGTGCGGTAGTTTGAACATTCTTTGGCATTGCCCTTCTTTGGGATCGGAATGTAAACTGACCTTTTCCAATCCTGTGGTCACTGTTGAGTTTTCCAAATTTGCTGGCATATTGAGTGTAGCACTTTTACTGCATCATCTTTTAAGGTTTTGCATAACTCAGCTGGAATGCTGTCACTTCCACTAGCTTTGTTGTTGTTCAGACTTCCTAAGGCCGATTTGACTTCACATTCCAGGATGTCTGTCTCAAGGTCAGTGATCACCCCATCGTGGTTATCAGGGACGTTAAGCTCTTTCTTGTATAGTTCTTCTGTGTAATCTTGCCACATCTTCTTAATCTCTTCTGCCTCTGTTAGGTCCCTGCCATTTTGGTCCTTTATCATGCCTATCTTTGCATGATATGTTCCCTTCATATCTCCAGTTTTCTTGAAGAGATCTCTGGTCCTCCCTATTCTATTGTTTTCTTCTATTTCTTTGCACTGTTCATTTAAGAAGGACTTCTTCTCTCTTCTAGCTATTCTCTGGAATTCTGCATTCAATTGGGTTTATCTTTCCCTTTCTCCCTTGCCTTTCACTTCCCTTCTTTCCTCAGCTATTTGTAAAGCTTCCTCAGACAGCCATTTTGCTTTCTTGCATTTATTTTTCTTTGGGATGGTTTTAGTTGCTACCTCTTGTACAATGTTGTGAACCTCCATCCTTAGTTCTTCAGGCGCTCTGTCTATCAGATCTAATTCCTTAAATCTATTTGTCACCTCTACTATATATTCATCAGGGATATGATTTAGGTCATACCTGAGTGGCCTAGTGCTTTTCCCTACTTTCTTCAATTTAAGCCTAAATTTTGCAACAAGAAGCTCATGATCTGAGCCGCAGTCAGCCCCTGGTCTAGTTTTTACTGACTGTATAGAGCTTCTCCATCTTTGGCTGCAGAGCACATAGTCAATCTGATTTCTGTGTA